>NC_071527.1:15024941-15365054 GCF_027887155.1 Malaclemys terrapin pileata | reverse complement strand
GAGTGCTACTTAGTTGAGGGCAAGTCCCTCCGTCATAAAATGTCAAGTATAGTTCTACTGTCCTTGAGTCACATAACCAGGATAGTATCAGAGGGGCAGCCGTGTTAGTCTGGATCTGTAAAAAGCAACAAAGAGTCCTGTGGCATCTTAAAGACTAACAGATGTATTGGAGCATAAGTTTTCGTGGGTGAATGCCCACTTCGTCAGATGCATGTAATGGAAATTTCCAGGGCCAGGTATAAATATATCAGTACCAATATTCTTGCCTGCATATTTATACCTGCCGCTGGAAATTTCCATTACATGCATCTGATGAAGTGGGCATTCACCCACGAAAGCTTATGCTCCAATACGTCTGTTAGTCTTTCAGGTGCCACAGGACTCTTCGTTGCTCATAACCAGGATAACAACCCTTTATTACTCCTGCCCTGATAACAAAGAGACTGGGGATCCCACAGCAGCCAAAGTGATCATTTGGTACCAGCTGTCCCATCGTGCTAGGCAGGGTGGGTGTGTCCATGCAAATGAGATCAGCCCCTGAAGTCCTTTTCCACAGCTCACCACCAGATGTCAGGAGAGAGCTCGTTCTGACTCTGCTAACACTCTGGAGACCTGTGGCCTCAGTACCCAGAGAAAGACAATTACCGTACCATCTCTAAAATAGAGGCACCAACAAACTTTCTGTCCTGGACACAAGAAAACTCTCATTTAGGGAGTGCTCTACCCAACTATCGGTACGGACAACGTACCTCGGACACTTCTCAGTGGTACCAAATGAACCCATGGTACGGCATGAGCTCTGGTACCCTGGAGACCTGATGGCTGGGGAAGAACTGCAATCCCCATTACTTGGTACCAGGACCCCAATATCAAGCACATCCCGGCATCCAGAATTGCTCTTGGCACTGGTCTGTATACTGCCAATACCCCAGTCAGCATCACCCTTAGCCACTGATGAGTCTGACACTGGCCAGGAGGAGATCATTTCTCTGGCCCCTCATTGTGGCCCACCATCACACTACAAGGGTCGTCTCCAATTCCATCAAGCCAACCTACAATCACGGTACGGGCCCATTGAGGTAAGCCCACCGCCCATGCCCACCTTCCTCCCTCTCCCCCGCAAGGCCATATTGTAATTCTTGGGCGACGTACACATACATCTTGTGACTGTCCCCAGTGTCTCTCAGGGAGAGTCCACCAGATGGTTTGCTACAGCCTGGCTGTCCAGAGCACCTGAGCTGGGGAACGAGGAAGCTTTTTCAGAACAGGAAAAAGTACCCACAGAAGAAGCCACCCCTCCAGCACCCTTCTCCTCATCTCTCCCAGATGAGGCTGTGCTGCCCACCCCTCATCACTAGGGGAAGATTTTAAGAAATTTCTGGATGTTAACAAGGGGGGTGGCAGACAAGCTGTAGATTCTCCTATAGGAGGTGGGAGATACACATCACAAGTTGGTGGAAATTCTGCACACCACCTTGTCATCTAGAATTGCCCTCCCAATTAATGAGATGATTCTAGATCCTACCAAAGTCATCTGGCAGACACCAGCCTCCATCGCACCAACCAGCAACAGAGTGTAAAAAAACAAAAACAATAACAACAAGAAAAACCCTACATCTCTACCCAAAGAGGCAGACTTTGTTTTGAACATTCACAACCCAACTCCATCACAGTGGATGTGGTTATGGCATGAAGCTAACAACCGAATGCCAAGTCAACTCCACACGATCAGGCTTGGCAAGATGATGTATTCATCGATGTTACTGTTTATAGTCATGAATTACCAAACTGTCATGACCAAATACAATTTTATTAATTATGGGAAATCCAATTTGTTTCTGGAACATTACTGGAGACACAAAAAGAACAGATTCAGACCATTCTTAGAGATGATCAGTTAATAGCCAGACTGGTCCTAGAGACAGCACTGGATGTAGCTGTTACAGATGCCTGCCCAGTCTCCTTGACGGTGGTACTGAGGCGGGTTGTGGGGTTTCTTTTTGTCTACACCTCTCTAGATTGCCCAAAGAGCTACAGACTTCCAGTTTAAAGGGCCAAACTCTTTGCGGAGAAGATAGATTTTCTCTCCACATCCTGAAGGATTCTCAGACCGTGTTACACTCTTTAGGAATCTAGACGGTGGGACAGAAGAGAGGATATACCTCTCAACCACACCACAGGTCACAATCTTCTCAATACCCACCATCTCAGTGCTGTTATGAGCCACAGTGTAAGAGGACCAAGGAACAGTCTGCAGCCCAGTCTTTGACCTCTCAAACTGCCTCTTATAAGCACTTTTGATGAGCTGGTCGAGGGCCTGGACAATGATACCTTACAACATCAGCTGCCATCTGTATACCTGTCACACCACTCAGAAGTCACCTTGCCCTACTTCACAGCAGTTAAGACCAGCTCTAGAGCAAGGAGATTGATTTCTAGCCCTGAACCTACAAGGTGCCTGTTTCTGTATCTCAATACAACCATCATACAGGAGATTTCCTACTGCTTACCATTTTGGCAGGATCATTATCAGTAAAGACTGCTCCACACAGGGTATTCTCCAAGGTTCTCTTCACTGTAGCAGCATATTAACCCTGGTACAGTGACTGGACTTTATCATCACCAACCTTGATGCAGTACAAGCAAGAACATTCCTCTCGCTACCCACATTCACCACCCTGGGACACATGTCTCCCTAATACTCTGGGGAGCTCACCTACACAGTCACAAGGTTCAGGACAAATGGCTTTCCACAGAAATGACCTTCCATATTACTCTTTTGGGGCTGAGGGCTGTCAGGAATGCTTGTGCATACTTTCTGCTTTTCGTCAAAAACAACTCACAAAAGTCATGATGGATTTACTATGACCTGTATGTTTTATATAAATCACCAGGGGGCTGCCAGATTTCCCTCCCTTTACAAGACAGCACTCAAACTTTGGAATTGATGCACCCATCACAATGTGCTCATCTCAGCTGTCTATCTACCAGGGATACAGAATGTGACAGATGACAGTCTCAGTTGTAATTTTGGAATTGATGCACCCATCACAATGTGCTCATCTCAGCTATCTATCTACCAGGGATACAGCATGTGACAGATGACAGTCTCAGTTGTAATTCTGTCATGACAATGAGTGTGTACTGAACTCAGAGGTGCTTCAAGATATATCTGCCCTTTGGGGAATCCTAGCTATGGGTCTCTTCACTACTTAACGGAACAAGAAAGGTCCTTGTTACTGCTCCAGGGCCGACCCGGGGAAACATTCATTGGCAGTTGCCCTCATCTTCCCATGGGACAGGGCCCACTTGTATATCTTTTCCCAGTTTCCTACTCTAGCCAAGATTCTGTTGAAAATTCAACAAGACAAAGCGAGAGTTATTCTGGTTGCCCCTCTTGACTATGACAAGTCTGGCTCCCTTACCTGACACAGATGGCAATAGGCCCTCCTGTTTCTCTTCAGCCCATTCCTCACCCGCTCTCTCAAAACAATGGCCTGACCCTTCACCCCAACCCGCGGGTCCTCCACCAGGCTTAGCTCTTTCTTAGTTCCAAGGCTTAGAGGAAGAATGCTCTGATAAGCTGAAAGACGTGTTGCAACACAACCAAAAGTTGACCACTCGACGTACTTCCCTACAAAATGGAAACAGCTCCAGGTTTGTGTCATTCCAAACACACAGACCCAACTTCATCTTTCATATCTCTGATTTTGCACCACATTTTAAACTCTGACTCAGCTCCCTTAAGGTTCATCTTGCAGTGAAAACGGCCTCCCACTCCGTGTTTGCTCACCCATTAATGCGTAGATTCTTTAAGGGCATTGGGAATCTCTTCCCACATGTGACACCACTCGCTTCAGCCCCTGGGACTTTAACCTAGTTCTCAGGGCTTTGACTAGACCTCCCTCTGAGTCCAGGGCAACTTGTTCTCTCTTACACCTGTCCATGAAGACAGCATTTCTAATTGCCATCACCTCAGCTAGGCACATAGGAGAAATAGCGGCCCTGATGGCACACCCACCATTCACGTCCTTTTTTTTATTAAAGACAAAGTAACTCTAAGGCCATATCCCAAGTTTCTCCCTACTTTCTCTTCACTTTCCTTATGAATCAACAGATCCATCTCCTGTTTTTTCCCAAAACCAGATTGTGACCACTGGGAGACAATTGTGCATATGCTAGACATTAGAAGGACATTAGCATTCTACTTGGACAGGATGAAGGACTTCAGGAGATCCCCTAAACTCTTCCTTTTGTCCACAGAAAGATCCAAAAGCTCTGTGATATCTGCTCGAAGATTATCCAAATGGGTTTCTAGTTGCATTAATCACTTATTGTTTCTGTTCAGAGTCCTTACACATGCCACGAGGTCAGGTTCTACCTCAATCACATTCCGTAGGGATACCCCAATCGCAGCAATCTATAGAGCAACGACTTGGGCCTCTGCCCGTACTTTCGCAGAACATTATGCGATCACTGACGATTTGGCTGCTGACACCATCTTCGACTCCACAGTACGCTCTGTAGTAAAAGACTCCACTCCGAAGTCCCAGCCTCCAGTGGTGGGTACTGCTTGGGAGTCACTTACTGTGGAGCACCCATAGGGACACTACTCGAAGAAGAGGAAGTTACTCACCTTGTGCAGTAATGATGGTTCTTCGAGATGTGTGTCCCTATGGGTGCTCCACGACTCACCTTCCACCCTACTTTGGAGTTTTCTATAGGACTCTGCAGTAGAGAAGGAAGTGAGGGCGGTTCGCCCGTGCAGTGCTAAATAGCCTAAAGGTAGACCATGAGGGAGGGAGGGCACATGCGTGGGCTCAACAGACACTGCTACCAAAAATCTCCGTTTAGAGGCACAGGGGCACACATACACCCACCATAGAGCACCCATAGGGACACACATCTTGAAGAACCATCGTTCCTGCACAAGGCGAGTAACTTCCTCGTTTTTATCAGTAAATGTCACACTGATTTCACCATGCACACACACAAACCAATGGACAAATATTTCTGTCGACAATAATCAAAATTTACAGATAGGCAAAGTAAGAAAAAAGTTGCAGGAGAACTTCTTAGAGTTTGATTTAAGGATCTCTGCTTCGGAAATTATAATGTGTGATGCTGACAATTTGTTTTTTAACTGTTATAATGCTTTAACTTTTTTTGAATCTCAACATCTACTCTAATTAAATAATTATTGTCGGATACCTCCCCCATTATCTGACCTGCCCACAATTTCCTATCACTGTGAAAATTTAAATGGATAAAAAGAGAAAAAATGCTTACAAATAAAAAATATTATCTGTCAAAATAACTAAAAAAAAAAAAAAAAAAGAATTCTGCCAAGTGTAATTTTCCAGTAACGGTCACTGCCGGAGCCAAGATGCCAGCTCTGATGTTGCCCCAAGCTGGTATGGATGAGGATGAGCCGATGTTCCTAAAAATTGACTTCTATCAACCATGATAAAGGCAAAGTGAACAGGGGGCAAAGTAAGTTCTCGTGCCACTTCTGTGATTATCATGACTGGGAGGCGAGTTAATCTGAGTGTTTGAATTATAGTGATTGGCTTCAATAAGGGGTTCACTTGCTTATTCTAGGATTAAATTTGGCCCTAGGTCTCTGTATTGAAGCTGCAGGAGAACATCTGGGATTCCCCTTTTTCCTTTTCCTGTTATCTCTTTTCCCTGCATTCAATATCCCCCTCTCCAACTTCTGATGTGCGGCATCTTTTTCTTTTTTCCCCAGGAACTGATGAAAATCCAGAAGGAAAAACACGTGTGTTGATCAGCTATGCAAAATGTCGTGAGGTTCTGAAACTGGAGCTTAATGACTATTTAATCTGGGGCCTCAGAAGTAATTTGTGGGCCCTGAGAGCCAAGTAAGTAGCCCCTTGACCTGGGCCTTGAATCTCTGCATGTTGATGGGGAGAAGGCTGTGGCAGGAAGTTGTAGTTTGTGAATCATTTCACCTTAACAAGCACAACAATAGTTAAAGGTCACTGTTTTCAGTTCGCTTCGAGGGTTATTGGCCCAGAGCCATTTCTGAATAGCATTGGCCTGAATTTGGATAAATAACTTCACTTGAACAGGTGGAAATATATTTCTTTTGGGGGGAAATATATAAATAAGCTTAGAATGGGAAGGTGCCACCAGTTCAGTGGGACAGCCTTGGCTGATCCTGTGGAAACCAAGGTTGTATTTAGGTGTCTGATTAGAACTGACCAGTCAGTGAGTGAGAGGAGAATAGGGGCAGGTCAGGACATCTGAGCAATGGTCCATCCTAATCTGACTAGTTGAATGTGGATCATTGCTTGCTGGGACTTGTAGTCTCCATGGGCCGTGTCCCTAAATTAAAGATGATACCGGATGCAATCTGTTCTGATTCTGTACAAGTCAGGTGTGGCCTTTGGGATCCTACAAAGAGAGCAGGCCTGGTCATCCTTGAAGAACTCAACAGACGGCTGGCAGATCAGTGAGTAGTGAGGGAAGCCCGGAATCAAAGGCACACATCTTCTCCTTGTCCCTTCCAGTATCTCCTATGTCATTGGCAGAGACACTTGGATTGAGAAGTGGCCAAGTGAGCACAAAAGCCAGGAGGCAGATTTCAAGAACCTGTGCGTAGAATATCTGGAGTTCTCCCAAGCCGGCTGCCCACAGTCAACGTAGAAATGGCCATCGCAGTGGCCTGAGCGGGATAGTTTGAGCTGAACCGGAGCATAATGCTCAGGCCAAGACACATTCACTGCACGTCGTAATCCCCTAGACACTCTGCAATAGCCCCTGCCCTGCTTGGAGCTTCTCTTTTTTCTTGTACGTCTATATGTATTCAGTGGCCCAAAAAACCGACCTAAACTCAGAGTTAAGGTCGCTTGGTGATACGTCGTTGCCTTGCAGAACGCTGAGTTGAGCAAAAGTCAAACTTCTGAAAACCAGGAAATGCAGAGGTAAGGTTGCCCATGAAACTTGAACTCTGCCCTCTTTCAACATTGCCTCAATACACGCTGTTAACACACTTACCTTTACTGTGCCAGCCCCACAGAAATGTACAAGCCCTTCATCACCTTTTGCAGCCCATTCACTCTCACCCCCAGAATTCCATTGAACACTGGTAAAGGACAAAAACAAAACAACAAAAATGGTTGCCCACACCCCCTTCCCTCTGTTTTCCAGGAGCTGGCAATGGCCAATGGGAATTATTTGGACAGCGTCCAGGTGCAGTCAGTGTGTTAATTGTACCTGCACTAAACGGTGGAGGCAGTAGTTGGGCCTGCTGAGTAAAGGTAAGCCTGTGATATGAGGACATGTGGATTCCTTTGAGGTATGTGACAGAGCTGTGACTGTGATATGAGGAGATCAATGAGAAGTGGTGTGTGCGTATCTTCAGATTGCAGTATGCATCATTTCTGTGTAGGATTGTCAATAGCAGGACAGAGGGATTTTATTATAAGCAATACTGTTGCCTGCCCAGAACTGGGCCCGCGATGGCAAACAGGGGGTTCGTCGCCCGGTGTGCTTGGCACCAATAAAGACACCGAGGGGAGAAAGCAAGCCAAGTTTATTTCAGAGCTCTGAAATGGCACTAGGAGACCAGCATGTCTCAAATCCAGTGCAACAAATACAAACAACTTTTACCTTTTATACTTCAAACTGTTTGCATACATCTCTTTGTCTGGCTGTTCCTCCTTACCCCTCCCTTCCAGACAACTGTTACAATAAGCTCTACATAAGCTTGTGAGAAAACTTTCCCAGTCTTTGCGACCTTGAGTTAGACGCCTGCAAACTAACTACCCCGCTTCTTATCTGTATTATTTCTGCTAGTGTGAGTGAAACTGCAGCCATCTGCTAAAAAGCTGATATTACATTTCTGCTTCAGCCTGCTTCAGAGCAAGTAAGCAGTTAGCACAGAAGTAGGTGAGAGTTCCCAAGATGGAGTCACTGTGGTTCACAGACCCAGAGCAAAAGAGCGTCATCGGCACTTTTGGCCTTCCACTCTCCCGAGTTACCTGGTAGCTATGCCTAGTGGACCCCAACAATACTGTCAGCAGGGAGACAGAATTTGAGGGGATTGCAATATTAATGGTGGTGAAGAGAAAGTGAGATGGTATCCTATGAGTAAGTATAAGGGAGTTATTGTAAAAGTCTGTGAAGTAGTTCTTAAATTGTAATGTGTGGTATTCTTTCTGGGGTGTTAGCAAAGTGTGAGGGAGTATGCCAGGGTCTTGAACATTCCTGGATCTAATAGTGCCAAGGGCTAGTGGGAGTATGTGCTGAGTTCATATTGAAGCATTGCTCAAAAAATGTAGTGGGAACACGCCATTGGCAAGTCTTTTTTGGGGAGGGCGGGCTTTAAAAGTGTTCGATGGAATCCTGCGGGTGAGAGTGACTGGGTTGTAAAACGAGGTGAAAAGCTTGTAGATCTCAGCAACTGTGGGTTGGCAGAGTCAAGTATGTGTGTTAACGGTTTGCATTTGGGCATTGCTGGAAGAGGGCAGAGTTAAGGTTGCATGGGCAACCTTAACTCTGCACTTCCTGGTTTTCAGCAGTTTGGGTTTTGTTCACAACAATGTTCTGCAAGCGGACAACATACTGCCAAGCAACCTTAACTCTGCGCTAACAGGCTTTTGCTGTTGAATTTCCTGGTTTTTGGAACAAGAAAAGATGTGGTGTTGCTAGAAGTTAGTAGTCATTTGGGCAATGATACATTTATGATCCCACAATTAGCATATAGAGCCAGCCATTCCTACCTCCTCCCTACCACGCACATCAGCTGTATCCCACAGGCCCTGTTCTGGCACACCTCCCCAGCCATGCCCCTGACCCATTCAATGCACTCCCCCGCCAAACGGGCCCCTTCCCCCTAGTATGCCTAGGCCTCCCCACTGCAAGCAGGGAAAGCATCTCCCTAAACTCTTCACTCCCTGGTATACAAATGCTCCTATTACCATTACTTGCCCTCTCCTATAACCTATATTACAATGGAATAGTATTGGGGTGCAGGAAGATTTGGGTATAAGTTGGTTGGGGTGCGGTGGCAGAGCTGAGGGTGCAGGGAAGATGGGGTCCACTCGACCACTGGCAGAGCTGGAGGGTGCAAGAGGGTTGGGGTGCACTGGCAAAGCTAGAATTGCAGGATTTGGGGATGCACTGGAAGATCTGGGGTGTTTGCATGCAGAGATTTGGGGTGAACTGGCAGGACATGTTGGGGTGCAAGGTGGTTGGGGTGCACTGGCAGAGCTGGGGATTCCAAGGTGTTGAGGTGCACTGGCAGAGCTGTGGGGTACAGGCATGTTGGGGTGGAGGGCGGCTTATGTGAAGTGGGGTTGAGGTGCACTGGCAGAGCTGGGGCTGCATGGTGGTTGGGGTGCTGGTGGGTTGGAATGGTTTGGCAGAGGTGGGGGGTGCCATGCCTCCCTCACCTGAGCCCCCAAACTCTTTCACCACACTTACCATCCATCCGTTATTTAGCCACCTCCCCAGAATCTTCCTTGCTCCAGCCCCAAACCCCTCTAGCTCTATTCCTTCCCCTCCCTAATACCCCTCCCATCTCAAGAAGCATTCACAGGTCTGATTTTTCCCCCTCCAAACAGTTTGATTATATTTCCACCAAAATAAATCTGGCACCTATGAGTCACAAATTGTAGCACCTCCAACCACTCTGTTCCAAACTCCTTTTGTCTTAGGTTGGGGATTATCCTTAGATATGGTAATTGCAGGCTGAGTTCACCGCCATCAAGGGGTCTAAGGGCAAGTGTACACTACAAAGTTAAGTCCATTTAAGTTACACCTACACACCACAGTCATTAAATCAGTTTTGCATCTCCACACTCATTCCTTCTGTCGGCAGTGAATGTTCTCACCAGGAGCACTTGCATTGATTTAACTGTCTGTGTGGGGCATTGTGGGGCACTGCCAGCCATGAGCCCCGGGGTCAGCCGGAACAGTCTGATGTAAGCAATGCAGTGTCTATACTGTGTCTATACAGTGTCTCTATCAACCTAAGTGCTATGCCTGTTGTGGAGATGGAGTTATTAAGTCGGTGTAGTGGGTGACTTAAATCGGCAGGAGCAAAATTGTAGTGTAGACATTCACAGCATTAGGTCAATGTAAACTGTTTTACATTGACCTAACTCTGTAGTGAAGACCAAGCCTGAGATTCATCCAGTCATTAATACTTCTCAGATTAACAGCAGAAGGCTAAAGAAGGAAACCATTTTTTTGGAGGGGACCTGTAACTCAGGAACTCCTTGGCCAAATGACCTCAAATTTGGATCCCTAACTCTACCCTATGCCACCATGAGGCACACCAGATTTCAAAGCAATCCAATTCACTATGCAGATTTTAGAGCTCTTATAAGAGTCGAGGATTAAAGCATATAAAAAACTGGCATGGAAACTGTCCAGATGGGTTTTTTTTTTTGTATTGGTGCACATACAGTGTAAAAATGTACATTTTCTTAAATACTGTTCTCAGTTTGGGTCCCCCAAAGATTTAGTGTCAGAGGGGTAGCTGTGTTAGTCTGAATCTGTAAAAAGCAACAGAGGGTCCTGTGGCACCCTTAAGACTTAATTCGATTTAACGCTGCTAAAGTCGACCTAAACCCGTAGTGTAGACCAGGCCTAACAGAAGTATTGGGAGCATAAGCTTTCGTGGGTAAGAACCTCACTTCTTCAGATACAAGTGAAGAAGTGAGGTTCTTACCCACGAAAGCTTATGCTCCCAATACTTCTGTTAGTCTTAAGGGTGCCAAAGATTTAGTGAATACAACACACTACCTTGGGTAAAACTCAATAGATTGAGACCATTTTTACCTGCATCCCATCAATAGTTTGAGCTCTAGCTCTCTGCAAAAAAAGCCACCCACCTAGAAACCGTTTTTTAAAAATAGCTATTTTTTCCAGGCTTATATCTCTGGAATCCCTGGCTTGAATGACTCCAAATTTGCATCACTAATCCTACCCTGCATCCTCCTGAGGCACCCCAAATTTAAAGAAATCCAACAAACGTCAATTTTAGAGCACTTAGGTCAATCTTTAAACAGATAGTTTGTCGCAACAGATGATTTTGTCATTCAGTACAAAAAAAAGTCTGGCAATGTGCACTGCACTTCTTAAAAGGACACAAGTTTAATTGATTATAATCCAAACTAGTCAACAGATTTACTTGTAAACCCTCAGAAAATCCATTCTGTGCTCCGTTACAATTTCTGCACGTTTGAGGAAAATATGCTATGTTCTTTCTACATAACAATAAAGCAGAATCCCTGTTTTAAAGGGCAAAACTCAACTTGACCCTAGCTACAGAATCACATAATTATTATTCCACAAATGAATGAAAGGACATGGCTTAAGGCAGGGAGAGATGCAACTTGCATGGAGTGATAGAAAGTGAAGGAGGAATATATGTAAACTTGGAAGGATTCAACGTTTATCATTCAATGTTGGTAAATGTCAATTTCACAGTACACAAATAAACCGCCCAAAAAAATGTCATTGCTAATAATCAGAATTTACAGATAGATAAAGTAAGAAAATACGGCTTGAGCATATATTAGAGTTTGATTTAAGGATATCTACTTTGTATATTCTGACATGTGACATTGACAATTTGTGTTTTTAATGGTGATAATGTTTTAACTTTTTGAATGTCTGCATTCAAAATAGGGGGAGGGATAGCTCAGTGGTTTGAGTATTGGCTTGCTAAACCCAGGATTGTGAGCTCAATCCTTGAGGGGGCCACTTAGGGGTCAGGGGCAAAATCAGTACTTGGTCCTGCTAGTGAAGGCAGGGGGCTGGACTTGATGACCTTTCAAGGTCCCTTCCAGTTCTAGGAGTTAGGATGTCTCCATTAGTTTAATTTATCTACTGTCGTAAAATAAATATTGTCTGACCTGCCCATAATTTTCTACAACTGTGAAAATTTACATTGATAATTTTTTTTAAATACTTAAATAAACATTGATACTATTTATCTTTCAAAATTGTATATATAAAAACAACCTAATTCTGCCAAGCCTAAATATATGGTATGAGTGAAGTGGCTGCATCCCCTTAAGGGGTCTTGTCAACACTATCATATTTTTGAGGAGTGGATTTGAAGTATAAGAATTAGTCTATAGAAGCCATAATTTCTGAGAGTTAAGTAGACACTACTGATGCACAGGTAACTACATTGAAATCAGTTGTTACGTGGGTTTAAAACAGATGCAAGTAAAGAATTGGGCCTCATAGCTCTGAGAGGCATGAACTTTCCTCATTTGTTTTAAGTGGGTGTTGATTCTGAAGCCTAATGGTGGCCATTTACGTGTCAGCACAGTTACATTTCAACTATTGATAATTTTAGCTGAAGTGTGTAGCTGCTCTGTGTTTTATGGGTAAAGCTTGAGGAAGTGAGCAGGGCTGAGGTATAATACTGCCACTTTTTTGGGACCACTTGGACCCCTGAACCTACAGCCCTAACTAGCATGCAGGAGAGCGCTATTAACAATCAGGAGAAACGTCATCTTCAGTTCAGCTATTGGGGAGCTGGAGTGAGTTCTTGTCAGCCACTGAGCAGGTGCAGGAGGAGCAGTAGGACTTGTGCTCAATCCCATAATGACAGCATGTTTGAAAAGTGGGTCAGCAGATCCATGTCTGTTCACAAATCCAGTAATTGGGCTGGGAGCACTTGGAATCGCCCCATGTCCCAGTAGAACTCATGTAGACACAGTCTTCCTCCTCACCCTGGATGTCTGGTTCCCCCAAGTTCCAAAAGCTGCCAAGAAAAACAAAGCCACATAGAGTCTGCTGATGTAGTTAAATTGTGTTGACATTTAAAAGGTCACTTTCAGGCTCCAGAGTTAAAACCCACTAAGACAAATGGGAAAAGTTCACGCCTCTCAGGGCAGTGCCAGTAACTGTAGCCGCTAAGGAGGGATTTTGTAGATCTCAGCCCCCTTTATTAAATACAGCTCTTCCACTGAAGAGACAGATATCTACAAATTCATCGAGTTTTTAAGATTAAATCAATGGGTCATATTCTGGTAACAGTGTAAGAGTAAACCAAATTGACGTTAATGGAGAGATTACAGATTTACTCCAGTGTAATGGAGACCAAAAGTTTACTCTGAGAAGGTAACCCGGGCTGGATTAACTTTTTGTGAGCCCGGCGCCAAACATATTTGTGGGCCCCCCCTGGGGAATGAAGGGGCCAGGGGCAAGAGCACAGCGGGCAGGGTGGATTTGATTTAAATCATGATTTAAATCACTAGTCAGGAAGACTCGATTTAATCAGGGTTTTCTTCATAAAAGTGCATTCTTGTTTGTTGTTATAATCTTAAAACATATTCGTCACAACTCAGAGATAGATGTAGGCTTCATTTTTAGAAGGTACACACTATGCATTTTTAAACAGTGATTTATTTTGAAAACTTTTCAGATGAGTTTTACAGCTATATCAGAAAATGAATGATTGTTTGGTTATTTCATTTACCAAAGATAATTGAAGCAGATATTTATGAAAGCATTGGGAGGTGAACTATCTCCAATTCAACAGGTTAATCATTAATAGTTGGAGGATTTTCGTGCCCGGCTGAATTAGGAGGAGAACATCACTGCACAGACATTTAAATTGTTTATTTAACTAAAACAACAACATTACGTATTCTGGATTTTTTTTTTCAACAGCAAACATAATATTTTAACAAAAAAGCATATGTCCCTCGCTTCTCACGTTTATCTCCAGACTTCTTCTCCTTGTCCAGATCTATTCCGCCCCCACCAATCTTCTATTCATTGAACTTTTTGAAACTTTTCACATTTAAAGAGAGGTAAGGGATTGACTCTGTGTACACAAATTTGCAGAGGGGCAATAGAGTTGAGGTCTGTTATTTCTCACCACTATATATTATTTATTTATTTTAAAACATTTTTTGCTGTGAACAAGCCTGTTACCTCTGGAGACACAAATCCACAGTTTGAGAACTGCAAAACTAAGCATCTCTGATGGTATCTTCTAGACTGAGCACTGAGTCCCATTGGGTAGATAGAAAGATTAACCTAAATACTCTGTAAGAAGCCTGTGGAACCCATAAGATTGGGCCCCTAATCCATGAACTATTAGAACTCATTTACAAAACTTTGCATGAATATCTTGTCTCATACTATAGAATTAGAATTTATAATCCCTATTCCATGATGAGATATAATAGTTTTTTCCCCTCAAAAGGCCCATTTAAATAAAAAAATCCGATTTTTTGATTTTTTTTTAAAAAGTCATTGATTTTTATCCACCCTGACAGTGAGGCGGGGTGGGGGGGAAGGATTGGTCCCCAGCTGGAGTGAGGCAGGGGCCAGGGGCAAGATGAGCAGAGTGGGGCATGGGGGGAGGATTAGTCCCTGCTGACTTGAGCAAGGCAGGGGCCGGGGGCAAAAGCACAGCAGGGCAGGAGCTAGGGTTGGTCCCTGAAGCAAGGGAGGGGCTGGGGGTAAACTGTAAGTGCAGCAGGGCTGGGGAGGGGCTAAACAGGATCCCCCCCCGCCCCTGCACACATAGAGCGGGTGCCAACTTTCTCCCTGGTTCTAGCCCATTCTCTTCGTCTCTCTCTGCACTGAGCACAGGGCTGGAGGTGCAGGGTCTGGTAGGGATTTAGGGTGTAGGAGCAGGCTGGGGGTTGGGGTGCAGGGTCTGGCCAGGAGCTAGGGGGAGGGAGGGAGCTGAGAGTTGGGGCAGGAGGTTGGGGTGTGGCGCGCTTACCTGGGGCAGCTTCCATTTGGTGCTCAGGGTGGGGCTGGGTATGTGTGGGGGGTGCAGGAGTGAGGACTGGAGGGGGGGAGGAGAAGAGTGGGCCGGGCCAGGGCCCTTTGGAACGTGGGCCCAGCGCCAGGGTAAATCTGGTACTGATAACACTACAGACCTGATTTTCCTCTTACACCAGTAAGTCCCGTCATCTGTACATTCTGGTCCTCATCTCATGTAAGTGGACATGTAAATGGAGCAATGCCAGTTTACATGAGCTGGGAATCTGGCTTTCTGGAGTTGCACTGGTGTTAGCAAGAGGGGAATTAATGCCAGGCATATCAATGGGTCAATGGTTTCCCTGCAGTGTCGGGGTAGTAGGGCCTTGGGGTCATCCCATCCCTATCCTGTGGTGTCGTCCTTTTAAGGTTTAGTACCCCAGGTTCTTGGAAAATGACAAAGGCAGCTGTGGGGAAAGGAGAATTGGTCCCAGGGAAGAGTCTGTGATTGGTGAAAACCTGTGCTATTCTTTTAAGAGTCCAGGACCAGAAGTCTTGTAGAGATGGTGAGGCAAGGCTTCACCCTCTCCTAACCAAGCAGAACCAGCTCTGGGAAAGAGGTCTGGATATAGTCGGCCTCCTCCCTCAAAACAGGGAGACACTGCAGGAAGTGGAAGGTTGATGTCAGCTAAGCTCTCCCAGTCCAGGGAGAAAACGGACTAATGTGAAAAAGGACCAGCTGGAGGAGAAGCAGGTTTAAAGCCACAGTGGGCCTGAGGTAATAAACACAGCCCTATAAGGGAAGCTGTGGGAGAAGCTTGACAGGAAATCCCCTTGGCCCCAAGAAAGAGACCTAGGAAAACCCCTGACTCTGAGGTGAGACTCTATGGGCCAGGGAGGCCAGGACTGAAATCCCCCATCCCAAGAAGGAGGGCTGGAAAGACGCTGGACCAAACATTGAGCTATTTTGGGTGAAGCTGTATTAATAAGGCTTCTAGTTTGTGAGGTTTATTCATTTCAATTTGGGGGATTTATTTTTAGCAATATTTGAGTTACAAACATTGGGGATTTTTGGGACTTTCTCTTCATATGTACTGTAATTAGTAATGTGTATATATTGTAATATTCCCTAGGCACACTTTAACATAGTGTTGTTTCAAACAGCACTACATTAAAGCGCACTTGGGAACCTTTAGTCCATACCAGCAGGGTCTACATGGACCAATTAACGCACAACACATTAGTAGGCTTTAGAAATCACCCATCCCAACTCCCATAATCCCAATTACTGCTCTGTGCAGACAAGCCCTTAGATACAAGTAATATTTTCCAGTGTTTATTCCGATAAACAGGGATTTTTTTTCTTTTTGTATCATGGTGTTTTATCAGTCTTTATCCGTTACAACTGAAAATCAGAAGACCTATGTGTATATAATAAATAAATTAGACCCCAGGAAAAGGGGAATATTGTTTAAAGATTCTGGAGGTGAGTAATTTATTTCTGAATCCCTGTACAGGGAACTGAGGGAAGTGTGCCTGCAGGGCTTGGTTGTACCAAAAGGAGGTGCTCTGGGAGGGCACTGTAGGGAGGGCACTGGGAGGGCACTTACTGGGAAGGAGCTGTAGGTGGGAAAGGTTCTGTAGAACAACTCAAACCCTGGCAAGAGTGGCAACTCTCCAGCAAGAGTTCTTCCAAGGCAGGGGAGATTGGACACTGGAGAGTTCCAGTTCTAAATTACTGGGTCAGTCCAGACCAGTTGACTAAACAACCAGGAGATGTCCCCATCTGATGGCTCTTTGGTGGTCTATGTGAAATGAATCCCTAGGACTAAAGTCTGGTCTGGTGAAAGCAGGTGCAAATCCACAGAGATGCACCCACTTATGCTAAGTCACAATTTGTCCCTTAGTGTCAATTCATTTACCAGAGGGACAAGTCCATATAACAATGGAGAAGAATAACAACTAACCACCATAATGGAACCCCACTTCCTGCATGCTGGGGTTGCTGGTCAGACATGCCAAACCCACGAAAAAAACACAGAAATTGGTCTTGTTTTTGGCTTAATTGGCTTGTGAGTTGCTTGTTGGCTAGTTTTTGGCTTTTAGCTTGTTGCTTCTTCTTTTTTTTGATCGGCTCCTGGCAAGCAGGGGCAAGGGGCAAGCAGGAACAAGGGGGGGGAGAGAGTCAGGGGTGCACAGTGGGCCCACCACAGTCCCAGACTGCACGCTGGGGGGATCTAGTCGCATAGAGTGTTGGGGTTCTTAGTAGGGCAGTCGATTAATCGCAGTAATCTCACGTGATTAACTCAAAAAAATTAACTGCAATTTAAAAAATTAATCGTGATTAATTGCACTGTTAAGCAATAGAATACCAATTGAAATTTATTAAATATTTAGGATGTTTTTCTACATTTTCAAATATATTAATTTCTATTACAACACAGAATACAAAGTCTACAGTGCTCACTTTATATTATTAGTTTTGATTACAAATATTTGCACTGTAAAAATGATAAACAAAAGAAAAACTATTTTTCAGTTCACCTCATACAAGTACAGTTGTGCAATCTCTTTATCGTGAATGTGTAACTTACAAATGCAGGTTTTTTTTGTTACATAACTGCACTCAAAAGCAAAACAATGTAAAATTTTAGAGCCTACAAGTCCACTCAGTCCTACTTCTAGTTCAGCCAATTCATAGAATCGTAGAATATCAGGGTTGGAAGGGACCTCAGGAGGTCATCTAGTCCAACCCCCTGCTCAAAGCAGGACCAATTCCCAACTAAATCATCCCAGCCAGGGCTTTGTCAAGCCGGGCCTTAAAAACCTCTAAGGAAGGAGATTCCACTGCCTCCCTAGGTAACCCATTCCAGTGCTTCACCAGCCTCCTAGTGAAAAAGTTTTTCCTAATATCCAACCTAAACCTCCCCCACTGCAACTTGAGACCATTACTCCTTGTTCTGTCATCAGGTACCACTGAGAACAGTCTAGATTCATCCTCTTTGGAACCCCCTTTCAGGTAGTTGAAAGCAACTATCAAATCCCCCCTCATTCTTCTCTTCTGCAGACTAAACAATCCCAGTTCCCTCAGCCTCTCCTCATAAGTCATGTGCTGCAGCCCCCTAATCATTTTTCTTGCCCTCCGCTGGACTCTTTCCAATTTTTCCACATCCTTCTTGTAGTGTGGGGCCCAAAACTGGACACAGTACTCCAGATGAGGCCTCACCAATGTCAAATAGAGGGGAATGATCACGTCCCTCGATCTGCTGGCAATGCCCCTACTTATACAGCCCAAAATGCCGTTAGCCTTCTTGGCAACAAGGGCACACTGTTGACTCATATCCAACTTCTCGTCCACTGTAACCCCTAGGTCCTTTTCTGCAGAACTGCTTCCTAGCCATTTGGTCCCTAGTCTGTAACAGTGAATGGGATTCTTCCGTCCTAAGTGCAGGACTCTGCACTTGTCCTTGTTGAACCTCATCAGGTTTCTTTTGGCCCAATCCTCTAATTTGTCTAGGTCCCTCTGTATCCTATCCCTACCCTCCAGCGTATCTACCACTCCTCCCAGTTTAGTGTCATCCGCAAACTTGCTGAGAGTGCAGTCCACGCCATCCTCCAGATCATTAATGAAGATATTGAACAAAACCGGCCCCAGGACCGACCTTTGGGGCACTCCGCTTGAAACCGGCTGCCAACTAGACATGGAGCATTGATCACTACCCGTTGAGCCCGACGATCTAGCCAGCTTTCTATCCACCTTATGGTCCATTCATCCAGCCCATACTTCGTTAACTTGCTGGCAATTGCTAAGACAAACAAGTATGTTTACATTTACAAGAGATACTGCTGACTGCTTCTTATTTACAATGTCACCTGAAAGTGAGACTTGTAGGTTCTAAAGTTTTACATGGTTTTATTTTTGAATGCAGTTATTTTTTGTACATAATTCTACATTTGTAAGTTCAACTTTCATTATAAAGAGACTGCACTACAGTACTTGTATTAGGTTGTAATAAAAAGTATTCTGTGTTCTAATTGAAATCAATATATTTGAAAATGTAGAAAACATCCAAAAATATTTAAATCAATGGTATTCTATTATTGTTTAACAGTGTGATTAATTGAGTGATTAATTGTTTTGATTGCTTGACATCCCTAGTTCATAGGGATTGGCTTGTTTTGGCCTTGTTTTGAAATGGGATTGACTTGTGAAAGTCGGGGTGCTTATTTACCACGAGAAAGTTGGCAACTGTGCCTAGTAAAAATATCTCAACATTTCAGTAGAAATGAACACTGCTGCCCCCTCATGCTGCAAGAAGGCTCCTGGGGGAAGCCAGGACCCCACAAGTTTGATGCTGGCCTTCAGAATTGGTCATTGGAATATGAGAACAATGTTTCAAACATCAAAGATCTTGCAGGTCATGAGATAGAGGGACAACAATAGACTTGAAATCTTGAGCATCAGTGAGAGCAGGTTGATAGGTGCGGATAAGAAGCGTTTCAAGCCAGAGAAGAAACATCTCATTTACTCAGGTCATAGTGACAACAACACTCGGGGGCGTAGCTCTCATTTTGACAGATTCTGCTGAAAAATCACTCACTGGCTGGGAACTGATTAACCAAAACATCATATGTGCCAGATTCCAAACCAGATTCCTAAGAATGTCCATCATACAGTGCCAACAAAGGAACATAGTGCTGAGGATAAAGATGGATTCTACAATTGTCTCCAAAGTGTGATTGACTGAATACCTATACATGACTTCCTCCTTGTGATGGGAAACTTTAACGCTAAAATAGGATGTGACAACTCGAGAATGGAAAGAGCAATGGGGAAGCATGGGTTGGGAACCATTAACCAAAATGGTGAGAGACTCACTGAATTGTGCTTGCTCACCGACCTGGTTCTTGCAAGTACCCTGTTCCCTAACAAATGAATACACACAGAAACCTGGATTTCATCAGATGGCAAAATGAAAAGTCAGATTGATCACATCCACACTAGCTCAAGATCCAAGTAATCCGTCTAAGATGTAAGGACATATCGAGCAGCAGATGTTAATGGTGACCACAATCTTTGCATTGCTAAACTGAAATTAAAATTGAGAACGATCAATGCTAAGCAGAAAGCGGGAAAGGAAAATCAACAGTATAAAACTGAAAGCAAAAGCGTAGTGTGAGAAATTCCAACTTGAACTAAGAAACAGGCTTGAGGCACTGACAGAGGCAGAGAGAGGTGAGACACAGACCTGAAGAAAAATGGGAAGTGCTCAGAAACCATATGATTCAGGCTGCAACAGTCACAGTTGGTTATCAACATAGACAGAGCAAGAATTGGATAAGCCAAGAGATGTGGTATCTCATCAAGGAAAGAACTGAATGTTAAGACCAATAAACTATTGGCAAGAGCCAAAAGAGGAGTATAAGAAAGCAGAAAAAACAGTATGACGCAACACAAGGGAAGATACGTTGAAGACCTAGCGGCTGAAGTTGAAGTTGCTGTTGTTGCTGCTATGTTAGGAAACCACGGAGCTTTTTACCAAGTGACTAAAAACAAGTGTGAAAATTTCAAAACCAGACATGGGCCAATAAAAAGCAGACAGAAAAAGGCTTACAACTGAAGTAGAACCGATAAAACAGATGAGCAGAGCATTTCAAAGAAGTCGTCAATAGACCCAGGCCCATTTCAGCGCCATGTTTGATGAAACACGGGAAGCTGATCAACTTCACATTAACAACAATCCAATAAAGATGTCAGAAGTACAGGCTGAAGTCAAAAATCTGAAAAGTAACAGTGGTGGGAGATGACCAAATTATAGCAGAAATGCTGAAAGTATTTGATACTACCAAAATTGACAGATGTTCAATGACATTTGGGGAAAAGGGGGCTTCCTTTTGACCAGTGGAATCATGGAATCATTGTCAGAATACCCAAAAAGAGCAATCTTCCTGACTGTAACAGCTGGAGGGGAGTTACATTACTCTGTTGTAGGGAAAGCCTTCTGCAGTGCGATACTACACAGAATGAAAGAGGTAGTGGATGCAAAGCTTAGGGAAGAAGCAGTTGGATTCAGGCCCAAAAGTTCCTATGTAGATCAGATATTCACATTTAGAACCTTTATAGCAAACTCCACCTTTCATCCATTTTATTGATGGTTTTTTTTCTTCTTTTTTCAAAAGGCATTTGCCTGCCTGCACAGACATACATTGTGGAATATTCTTCAGGCCTACAAAATCCCAGTTAAAGTCATAAGCAACATCAAAGCCATGCAAAGTGCTCTGTAAGGGTGAACAACCAGACCGCAGACTGGTTCAGTGTGGACCGCATGAAATAGGGTTGAATTTGATCTCCACCATTGTTTGGCATTGCAATAGACTGTGTAATGAAGAAAGAAGTGTATTAGCAACACAAACACTGATATAGCATGGGTAGATGGCAAAATGCCTAGAAGACCCAGACTTGGCTGATTATATTGCGTTACTGAGCAATATCCCTGGAAAGTTAAAAACAAAGACAGAGAATTTGGCAAAAATAGCACGTCAAGTGGAGCTCAGAATTAATTATGCTAAAACAAACATCCTTGAAACCCAGATGTCAAGCAGTAACATCACAGTAGAATGCAAAAATGTCAAGAAAGTTAGCTAACAGAGGCCTCAAGAAGGAAGTGACATCAAGGATAGTAAAGCCATCCACAGCACTTACTAAACTCAGCAACATATAGAAATCAAAGAGATATAGTACTAGAACAAAACCTGAGAATTTTCCATTGAAATGTAATCTCGGTGCTAACATACTGCTGCGAGACCTGGAGATTTACTAAAATCTTAGACGGAAAACTAGACAACTTTGGAAATTTAGTGCCTACGAAAGATTCTGGGAGTTGATTGAAAAAAAAAACTTCATCACCAATGAAGATATTTGAGAAATCAACAACTCGCAGCTCATTTCCATCAGAATCAGAAGGAATTGCTGGACATATGTGGGGCTTGTACTCTGAATGCCAACACATAGATTCCCACATGAAGCTGCCAAGTAGAAACTGACTGGTGTGAGGAATCCCAAGAAAAACCCGAAGAAGAGCCCTTAGCAAGGAGGGCAGAATAGGCTATCTCAAGACCATAAGTATGGAAGAGACTGGTTTCCGCCCTGTGTACCAACATTGGGACAGGCAGGATGTTGTGAGAAACTCACTCACTCACAAAAATATGTTGGCCATCGGGGCAGAGAGGCCAAGGATGGAATAGGCTGTGGAGACTGAACTCCCCTCTCACACCAGAGGAGTCCCTCCAGGGCAGAGGAGAGGCGTATTGGCAAGGAACAGCCGGGGCAGAAGGGGGGCTTTCTTGGCTGCTGCATGGGCTGTACCTTCTCTGCAGATAAACAAAGGACTTCAGTCTCCGGGATACTTTTTATTGGCACTAAATTCATGTAAAAGAGTCCTCCCCTGCTAATATTCCAGCCCCAGTTTTGCATCCCTGCTTCCCAGGGTCAGTGCCTGTTCTGAGCCTATCCTACTCAGTCCCCTTTCATGAGATAAGAGACAAAACAGACATATCAATGGCTTCAAAACTCCCGAGGACTGGGACTAGCTTTCTGATTAAAGGATTTGCATGAGAAGGGGCTTACCTGACAGAATACGGGCTATTGTCTATCCACTGCCACTTCCCTTCCTCCTCTGCATCACTCAGTCCCAGCCAGTATGTCCTTTTCTGTTTATTACAGTCTTTCAAGAAAGCCTAGAATGGAAAAGAATTTAATATGAAGAAGGCCAGCATGATGGCTCTGGGGTCTGGCAAGGTGAAACGGAGCGGTCAGTCTGTACAATTCCAATGCATCCATCGGCATGGTATCTCAACAGCCTTTCACTTGTAAGTCAGCCAGCTGTCTAGCGATCAAAAGTCACGGCCTTCTGAATGTGTTTTCACTGCCTTAGGGGAGATGAGTTTGGGAGTTCCCAGTCGGGCAGGGTGCATGTCTCTGACAAACGTCCTCCCACCATAGCCTCTTCCCCAGTGCTCTAAAAGAAGCACAGATGGGCTTTCAGGGCTACATCCTCAGCTGGTGTAGTTCTACTGAAGTCAAAAGGGCCAGATTCTCAAAAATTGACAGAGCTCCATCGCCTTCAGTAGAGCTATGCTGATTTACAAATCTCAGGATCTGGTCAAATCTCAAATCACATTTGTGACGAAAGTCACAAACTCCTACCCCAAGCTTGATTCTCTTCTCCCGTCAGTGTAACTTAGAATCATAGAATCATAGAATCATAGAATATCAGAGTTGGAAGGGACCTCAAGAGGTCATCTAGTCCAACCCCCTGCTCAAAGCAGGACCAATTCCCAGCTAAATCATCCCAGCCAGGGCTTTGTCAAGCCGGGCCTTAAAAACCTCCAAGGAAGGAGACTCCACCACCTCCCTAGGTAACGCATTCCAGTGTTTCACCACCCTCCTAGTGAAATAGTTTTTCCTGATATCCAACCTGGACCTCCCCCACTGCAGCTTGAGACCATTGCTCCTTGTTCTGTCATCTGCCACCACTGAGAACAGCCGAGCTCCATCCTCTTTGGAACCCCCCTTCAGGTAGTTGAAGGCTGCTATCAAATCCCCCCTCATTCTTCTCTTCTGGAGACTAAACAATCCCAGTTCTCTCAGCCTCTCCTCATAAGTCATGTGCTCCAGACCCCTAATCATTTTTGTTGCCCTCCGCTGGACTCTTTCCAATTTTTCCACAACTTAATTGCAGCCAGTCAAGTTACATCAGTCAGAGAGGAAGATGAGGCAGTGCAAACTTGTGAAATACCTCTGAATTGACTGGAGTTCCTCTGGACTGACATGGATGGAGCTGAACGCAGAATCTTTAGGCCTCACTCTTTCCATTGTGAATGGCATACTACAGCAAACAGCGGGGATAGCTTACCTGCTCGTTGTCATTGTTAACGATAACCAGGGAAGCCTTTTGATCAGTGCAGAACTGCTTCGCACCCATCCAGTCTGTAGTCGTATTTGAAAAGTAATAGCATGTTTTCCCAAACTTCTTCCAGCTGGCTGCACATTGAATAGGCTCTGGGAACGCATTGCAGATGGATGCTGTAAGGGAGAATTCAGGACAGCATTGCTTTAGCATTGGAAACAAAGGCTTATGCAGAAAGCAACTTTTTGCTTATTTAGTGAGGTGGCTCACTGGGAGCGTGTCACATGTTTTCCAGCCATTCCACTGTCTTCCAATTTGTTCCCATGAACCATTTTGACCTGTAAATCCTTTTTTATTTGGAATCTGCCTGCCTTCGACTCTTCCTTTCTCCAAATCTTGCTCTTATTCACACGGCCATAAACTCAAAGTGACTCAGTAGTCTTCTGTTGAGTTACTCTGGATTTATACAAGAGCAGAAACGGGCTTTCGTTCACCAGCCCCCTTTGAGGCTTCTTGGGGTAAAATTGATAACAATCAACAGAGTTTTCACCGGTACCATGAACAGACCATGAGAAAATACCCGTGATGAAAATATCCCTGATGTACCTGTCAAATCCAACAATTCCTTATAGCTCTTGTTCACGTTGGTCTGGATTTTCTTTCGCTCTATTCGTGCATCAGCCAGGTCCTGCACCACTGAAAAGTGCAAAGCATCAGATGAATCAGTAGGCAGCATGGTCTAGCAGATGAGGTGCTGTGCTAGGGATCTCAGTTCTAGTCCCCCCTCTGTCTGTTAGTTTGGGCAAGTCTCTTTTCCCTCTCTCTTTAGATTGTGCAGGCAAGGGCGGGTTTTTTTCATGTGCCTGTACAGTGCCTAGCACAACGGACCCCTGACTTTGGTGTAATGCAAGTAATCATTGAAATTCAGTTTCAGCTCCATGAGAGGCAGACTGCCTCGTGATGGGCCAGATCCTTAATTCCTTCATTGTGATCATGTGCTCCTACCATTTATTTGTTGTTTTCATCTGATTTTTCTTGCCTTTGAGTGTAAGCTGTTTGGAGCAGGGACCGTGATTTTTTTTATATGTTTGCACAGCGCCTAGCACAGTAGGGATGGGGCCACCGGGTGGTACCACAATACAGATAAGGGATAACAATAAGCCTCAATGGATGTCAATTGGCATTTATTGATTTACATCAGCTGAGGATCTTCTAAGTGCCCAGTCTCTTTGTGTGACCATAACCAAATCCTTCGCCTCTTGCAGCTTCAGTTTCTCCATCTGATTCTCCTCTCATACTATCCAGTGTAAATCAGGAGTAACTCCATTAAGCTCAGCGGGTCTGATCCTGATCTCACTTAAACCAGTGGGCACCTGCACTAATTCCATTGGCGTCAGTGGTGCTACACTAATATAAACTGATGTGAGAGCTGAATCAGGTCCAAAGGTGGAATTCTGGTGTAAATCAGAAGTAACTCTATCGAAGTGAATGGTTCTTTTCTTGATATAAATGAAAGGAGAATCAGATCGTTTCGCTTTTTTCATTATTTCCAAAAAGCTTTGAGATGCTTCAGTGGGTGGTGCTAGAGATGGGCCAGGGATTCCTGAAAGGATTAGCATGGCCAAATTGACCCACCCACCCCGAATTCAAACCCAGCACTTTCCACTTTGAACCAGAAGTACCTACGACGTGTTAGCTAGAGTCCCAGAACCTACCGTTCATTAGCCTCTCCGAGTGGTTATAGTTTAAAACTTTTAACTCCTCTGACATCTCCATGTCTAAAAAGGAAACAAAAGAATATGGCTTTTTCCATTCATGCTAAAATAAATAGGCCAGATCCTCACCTAGCTAGAAATGACCACACTGGATCCTATCAGGAATCTCATCTAGTCTAGTATCCTGTCTCCAACAGCAGCCTCCGCTCGCTGCTTTGGGGGAAGGTGCACTGGTGATAACCTGCCTCCAGGGGAAGTTTCCTCCTACCACCCAATAATGAGAGGTTGGCTTATGCCTTTAAGTCAGTGGGGCTACGTTGATTTACACAGCTGAGTATCTGACCCAGTGGAGTTACTCCAGATTTACACCACTGTAACCAAGAGCAGTATCTGATCCCTAAGTGTGGGATTGCTGGGATGGGACTTGACTGCATTGACAGGAGTCCCTCCCACCCTTTGTCTTTCTTAGGGTATGTCTACAGAGCAAAAAAAAAAGACCTGTGGTAGCCAGTCTCAGAGCCCAGGTGAACTGGCTAGGCTCACGGGTCTCACACTGCAGGGCTAAAGCTAGCAATGTAGACATTCAGGATCAGTCTGGACCCTGCCCTGTGAAACCAGGGAGGGTCCTGGAGCCCAGCTCCTGCCCGAGCCCAAACATCTGCACTGCTATATTTAGCCCCACAAGCCCAAGTCAACTGATCCTGGTCTGAGACCGCTGCCGTAGGTTCTGGGTTTTTTTTACTGTGTACATGTACCCTCATCCATTTAGATTGAAAGGGCAAGGACTGCCTTTCTCTATATTCCTGTACAGTGCCTAGCACAATGGGGCCCTGATCTTGGTCAGGTTCTCTAGGAGCTACTGTAATACAAGTAATAATAATAAATAATTATAAGAACACTTGGGGGAGGGGCGGGGGAAGAGGGGGAAGGAGGATATGGCACTCACTTTTCTCTTGGAGAGGACCTGATGGGTGAATCACTGGAGCAGGGATTTGTCTGGAGTTGCTGGTCGCACTCCCCCATCCCCATTCTCCATGTTCAGTGATAGCACGAGCCCATTTAACATTCAGTGGTAAAGTAGTGTTGCTAGTATGGGTAGGGCTTGAGCCCCTGTTGCCCTGAACCTTGTGCAGTTATCTACATCCGTGCAAGGCGGGTGTAAAGTAATACCAGGTCAGGTCAGGGCTCAGGACAACATCACATGAGGCTTACAGCGTTGTGACTTCGCTGCATCTGTAACTTTCACTCCATGCATCCGAAGAAGTGAGGTTTTTTACCCACGAAAGCTTATGCCCAAATAAATCTGTTAGTCTTTCAGGTGCCACCAGACTCCTTGTTGACTTTGCTGGAGTTACTCTGGATTTACGCTCGTGTAACAGATCCGAGACACAGAGTATAGTGCTGTTGCACCAGTGCTACTGAGATTAGTGTGCGTACTGGGGGCTCTTTGGCATGAGTGGCACTGAAATCAGTGGTGTGTGTGTGTGCGCGTGCACGCGCATGTGTGTGCATGCTTTGGCACTAGGATAATAGATCAGTGTGGGTTGGGGATGCTTTGGCACCACTGTGAGATCAGTGTGTGTCGATGGTGTTTTGTGTGTGTGTGTGTGTGTGTGTGTGTGTGTGTGTGTGTGTGTGTGTGTGTGTGTGTGTGTGTGTGAGAGCAGGTGATAGCAATGGATTTTTTTCTGTTAATTGCTTATCTGTGATGCTGTCTCCCCACTTCTGCCCCTGTCGCATGCCTGTCCTAGCACAAATATATTAATTCAGAGAAGAGAATAACATCAGTAGGCCCCTCCCTCACCCCCCCCCCAAGTAGGTGTCCATACTAACTTGTGCTGAAACTTACATTTCACCACTGCCAGTGAGAGGAGAACTGCCCACATTGCAAAACAAATGCCCATCAGGAGATACAGTGTCACAATGGACTTCGGTCTGTAGCCTATTCCTTGGTTGGCGTCAGGAATGGGGTCAGCTGTGGAGAGCAGCACTGGTTAGTACCTCCCTGTGCTTTCAGCATTTCCTAGCAGGACGGATCCCGGAATCATTTACCCCAGGGCAGGGTTTCACCCAGGCTCTTGATGTTAAAGGAAGACTTTGTGGTTATTTAAACTTTTCAGAATCATGTTGGCTTGCACTGAAAACAATGATACTGGCTCGCTCTTTTAAATGAGTAATGGGAAGCAGTGTGGTCTAGTGGTCACATCTGGGTGTGGCCCGGAATTCAGGACTCCTGCACTCTTTCCCCATCTCTGAGAGGAGAGTGGTGCCTGATGGTTAGGGCTGGGCATCTGGACTCCTGGGTTCTCTCCCCAGCTCTGAGAGGTGAGTGGAGTCTCATGGTTAGATCAGAAGACAGAGGTTGGGGAAGGGAACACAGGACCTTTCACTTCTCAGGCATTGGCTCCAGTCTGTCCCCAGGCATGGGGTTGGCTGTGGGGTGTCAGGGAAAATGGATATGAGGACTTTAATCTCTAGGGCATCAGTCCCAATCCAAACCAAAAAGGAGAAGTGGTAGAGACTCCATGAAGTCCACTAGGGACTCTGCTAATACTATTAACTTTATGTGGAAGGTGGTCAGATATAGGTGGCAGGATAAAACCTTTAGACAGATCGATTGATTCCAGGTCTATAGCAACCAAAAGTCATTCCCATCTGATGGCTGCCCCGTAGCCCATATGAATCCAATTACCCAGAGCAACACAGGGAGTAGAGTCCAAGGGACAGGAGACTGCAGGAACTCCAACTAACCTGTCCTTGGGAGACTTGAAGATGCTGGCTTCCCGGCTAGCACGTAAACCCCTGCAAACAGGAAGGAAAGTGCAGGCATTGGAGGAAGCGTCAATTCGCCCACGATCAAATATGCAGGCTTCTCCAGGCCACGCCGCTGCTGGGAGTGTAACTCCACATGCAGTCGTGGGCCCCAACCCATCTCTGGTGAATCCCCACTGACTTCACCAGGGATCGGTTCAGGCTAGGGAGCAAACAGGAGGAGATATAGGTTCTACCTTTGCTTTCCTTGCTTCTCTGACTTGCTACATCTGTATTGTCTTGATAAGCTGGTAGCCTCCTTTGCATGTGATCTCCCGTCTCGGACAGGGACACATCGTCATAATCCTCCTCATTGGAAAAACTATCAGGTGAGCCTAAATAGATGAGAAGAATTAACCCCAGTACAGTAATCAGGGCCAAATCCTCAGACAGTATAAATGGGCATTGCTTCAAATGACATCAACTGAGGATCTGGCCCAATGAGCTAATATACTTTGATGAGAGCAAATCCTTTGCATCTGAGAACATTCATAGGGGATTCCACATCCTGGGCATGGAGCCCTTAGTCGCTTTGGAATTACAGAACACCTGCAGTGAGATTTCACCAACTGCCCTCTTCACTGCTAGAAGGATGATGATTATATTATTCATTTCTTTTGGAGCCCCATTCTCTTCTCCCTTATAATGGAGAAAATCTGTAGAAACTGCTGAAGTGAGGAGATGTTGGCTGGTCCAGTAGGTTTAGTTTACGGAGCAAAGCCGAAAGCCACTGTGGCCTAGTGGTTAGGACACTAGTCTAATACTCAGGAACCCTGGGTGCTGTTTGTTGCTCTGCTTCTGACCCACCATGTGACCTTGAGCGAATCACTTCCTGCCGCTGTCCCGTCACTTTTGCCTGTCTTGTAAATTTAGACTGTCAACTCTTCAGGGCAGGGATGGTCTCTGATGATGTGGCTGTGCAACACCCAGCACAATGGGGCCCTGATTGCAGGTGGGGCTTTGAGGTGCTATCGTAATACAAATAATAAAACTGGCGTGTGGGACAGGAGAATCAGTCCCTTTATGCACAGATCTCAAGCACCTGTTTGAAGGTGGGTTTGAAGTTGTTACACCCGTTTCACAGATGAGGAAACGGAGGCACAAAGAGAGAAGAGGTCCAAGGTCGCATATAAATCACCAGCAAAGCTGGGAGTAGAGTTATCTCTACACTGGTATCTCATCGAGGTTCGCTTTGCACCATGCTGTGGCCCAGGACTCTGCTCTGGCCCAGATGCAGAAAGCCTGATCCAAGGAACATGAGGAGGAAGTAATATGGACTCACCAGATCTGAAGTGACTTGCATGTGCTGGTCCCCCTGCTAATAAGTAGATCCCTGCAAACAAGGAAGGAAAAGGGTATGTGTTTGGAGAAAGTGAGAATTCTCTAGGGGATACCCCTGCAGGATCTGATGCTGACACCACAATCTGAGAGGCAGCCCCTCAAGCTGGTGAAACCAAATCATCTTCACTGCAGCTGCTCTTTGGCAACATCCCACTAAAGCAGCATTGGTAAGAGAGCTTTGAACCTGTAAGCGTGAACCTTTGCTACTAGAAACCTGATCCATGGAGATACAGTTATCCAGTCAGGGAAAGGAAGTGATGCCATGTGTCCTTGGATTTCAGAATATGGCAAATGGTCTTACAAGCGGAGGAGTTGACCAGCAAATCATTTTGGATAACACATAATTAGGACAGAAATTGAGACCGTTCACCAACAGGGGGAAAAAAAGAGGTGAAACTCATCAAAGAAAAAGTTGTTACAATTTATGGGCCACATTCTCAGCAGGTGTAAATCAGCATTTACTTCAGTGGAACGACAGCTGATTTTCTTCAACTGGAGTCTGGCTCATTGACTCCAAGAGAGCAACACCGAGGGCTGGTCTACACTAGAAGAGTTATACCAGTACAGGATCTCTATTAAGCATGCTTAAAACTACAATACCCACCTGGTGAAATGAAGAAACAGATTGACAGAGCCAGAAGGGTACCCAGAAGTCACCTACTACAAGACAGGCCTGACAAAGAAAGTCACAGAACGCCACTAGCCGTCACCTACTGCCCCACACTAAAACCTCTCCAGCGCATCGTCAAGGATCTACAACCTATCCTGAAGGATGATCCATCACTCTCACAGACCTTGGGAGACACGCCAGTCCTCGCTTACAGACAGCCCCCCAACCTGAAGCAAATACTCACCAGCAACTACACACCACACAACAAAAACACCAACCCAGGAACCAAACCCTGCAACAAAGCCCGGTGCCAACTCTGTCCGCATATCTATTCAAGGGACACCATCATAGGACCTAACCACATCAGCCACACCATCAGGGGCTCGTTCACCTGCACATCTACCAATGTAATATATGCCATCATGTGCCAGCAATGCCCCTCTGCCATGTACATTGGGCAGACCGGACAGTCTCTATAAAAAAGAATAAATGCACACAAATCTGACATCAGGAATTATAACATTCAAAAACCAGTAGGAGAACACTTCAGTTTCCCTGGTCACACAATAACAGACTTAAAAGTGGCAATTCTTCAACAAAAAAATTTCAAAAATAGACTCCAATGAGAAACTGCAGAACTGGAATTAATTTGCAGACCGGACACCATCAAATTAGGCCTGAATAAAAAGTGGGAGTGGATGGGTCATTACAAAAACTAATTTCCCCATACTAATTTCTCCCTACTATTACTCACACCTTCTTGTCAACTGTTTGAAATGGGCCACCCTCATTATACTACCGAGGGAAACGGTGGGGGCGAAGGACCTGTCTGGTTTTAAGATTAAGCTAGATAAGTTTATGGAGGGAATGGTCTAATGGGATAACATGATTTTAGTCAAAGGAACAGCGTGCCATCGCTGGTTAACAGTATAATGGCTAATGAGGGTCAGGCTGGAGAATCTTGCCTACATACTCAGGGTTCTACTGATCACCATATTTGGAGTCGGGAAGGAATTTTCCTCCAGGGTAGATTGGCAGAGGCCCTGGAGGTTTTTCGCCTTCCTCCGCAGCATGGGGCAGGGATTGCTAGCTGGAGGATTCTCTGCTATTTGAAGTCTCTAAACCACAGGATTTGGGGACTTCAACAGCAGAGTCAAGGGAAAGGGTAGGGACGGCTTTGTGGCCTGCATTATGCGGGAGGTCAGACCAGATGATCATAATGGTCCCCTCTGACCTTAAAGTCTATGAGTCTATGAGTCTACAGAAGTGATTTTTCCTCCCTTGGTATTCTACTGTTAATTGAATTGTCTCATTACCACTGACCCCACACTTGATAAGGCAACTCCCATCTTTTCATGTACTGTGGTATATATACTTGCTACTTTCAGAGTAACAGCCGTGTTAGTCTGTATCCGCAAAAAGAAGAACAGGAGTACTTGTGGCACCTTAGAGACTAACAAATTTATTAGAGCATAAGCTTTCGTGGACTACAGCCCACTTCTTCGGATGCATATATGCATCCGAAGAAGTGGGCTGTAGTCCACGAAAGCTTATGCTCTAATAAATTTGTTAGTCTCTAAGGTGCCACAAGTACTCCTGTTCTTCTTTATACTTGCTACTGTATTTTCCACTCCATGCATCTGATGAAGTGGGTTTTAGCACATGAAAGCTTATGCCCAAATAACTTTGTTAGTCTCTACGGTGCCACAAGGACACCTCGTTGTTTTTGCTGATACAGACTAACACGGCTACCACTCTGAAACCTGTGACCAGTATAACTGTCGGTTGAGGGCGTGATTTTTTTTTTTACCCAAATTCTGGTATAAGCCTCAATGTAGATGCATTTATACTGGTTGGAAGGTGCCTTATACCAATATAGCTTATTCTTCTTCCTGTATCAGAAGAAGCTATGCCAGGATAAAGACTTTTATGCTGGTATAACTGCATTCATGCTACCTGGGGTTTTCCACTTTAGAAATACCAGTATATAGTTAAAGCAACAAACATTTCTAGGGCAGACAAGTCTAGAATAACACTAACTGGGGATCTGGCCCTAATTATCCAATGGTGGCAAAGCACGGAACTCAGCTAGTGCCATCTCCCGTGGAGGCTGGTGGACTAAAGGTTGTGTAGCAGGAAGGTTTCCATGATAACTGCCCTCTGAAACTACTAGGGCTGTCAATTAATCGCCGCAAACTCATGCGATTAACTCAAAAAAATTAATCACGATTAAAAAAATTAATCGCGATTAATCACACCGTTAAACAATAGACTGCCAATTGAAATGTATTAAACATTTTGGATGTTTTTCTACATTTTCAAATATATTGATTTCTGTTACAACACAGAATACAAAGTGTACAGTTCTCACTTTATATTATTATTTTTATTACAAATATTTACACTGTAAAATGATAAACAAAAGAATACTATCTTTCAGTTCACCTCATACAAGTACTGTAGTACAATCTCTTTCTTGTGAAAGTGTAACTTACATATGTATTATTTTTTGTTACATAACGGCACTAAAAAACAAAACAATGTAAAACTTTAGTGCCTAGAAGTCCACTCAGTCCTATTTCTTGTTCAACCAATCGTTAAGACAAACAAGTTTGTTTGCATTAATAGGCGGTACTTCTGCCTGCTTCTTATTTACAATGTCACCTGAAAGTGAGAACACGTGTTCACATGGCACTTTTGTAGCCGGCATTGCAAGGTATTTACGTGCCAGATATGCTAAACATTTGTATGTCCCTTGATGCTTCGGGCCACCATTCCAGAGGACATGCATCCATGCTGATGATGCTCATTAAAAAAATAATGCGTTAATTAGATTTGTGACTGAACTCCTTGGAGGAGAATTGTATGTCTCCTGTTCTGTTTTACCCACATTCTGCCATATATTCATATTATAGCAGTCTCAGATGATGACCCAGCACATGTTCATTTTCACACTTTCACAGCAGATTTGACAAAACACAAAGAAGGTACCAATGTGAGATTTCTAAAAATAGCTATAGCACTCGACCCAAGATTTAAGAATCTGAAGTGCTGTCCAAAATCTGAGAGAGACGAGGTGTGGAGCATGCATTCAGAAGTCTTAAAAGAGCAACACTCAGATGTGGAAACTGCAGAATCCGAATCACCAAAAAAGAAGATCAAGCTTCTACTGGTGGCATCTGACTCAGATGATGAAAATGAACCTGCATCGGTCCGCTCTGCTTTGGATCGTTATCGAGCAGAACCCATCAACAGCATGGACCTGTGTTCTATGGAATGGTGGTTGAAGATGAAGGGACATACGAATCTTTAGCACATCTGGCATGTAAATATCTTGCAACACCAGCTACAACAGTGCCATGCGAATGCCTGTTCTCACTTTCAGGTGACATTGTAAACAAAGCGGGCAGCATTATCTCCTGCGAATGGTAACCAAACTTATTTGCTGAGCGATTGACTGAGATAGGACTGAGCAGACTTGGTTTTACATGGTTTTATTTTTGAATGCAGTTATTTTTTTGTACATAATTCCTCATTTGTAAGTTCGACTCTCATGATAAAGAGAATGCACTACTTGTATGAGGTGAATTGAAAAATACGATTTTTTTTGTTTTTTACAGTAATCAAAAATAAATATAAAGTGAGCACTCTACACTTTGTATTCTTTGTTGTAATTGAAATCAATATATTTGAAAATAGAAAATAGAAAACATCCACAAATATTTAAATAAATGGTATTCTATTATTGTTCAACAGTGCGATCAATCGCGCGATTAATTGCAATTAAATTTTTAAATTGCTTGACAGCCCTAGAAAATATCTGATGCGAAGCGTATTCCAAAAGGGAAACAAATTTGCTCTTCAGAAGCATTTTGCCTTGGGCATGGAAGTCGTATGTCCGGACGTGGCTGGGGAGATTTTGCTCTCCCTTGAGCCTCCTACATCCCATCCCTGCTACAAATCCAGCCAGGTCAGGGGTTACAGTTATGCTCTTCCCAGAAACTGTTAAAACACAGTTCAATCTTACAGCACAGCCAGGATCTGTATGGGTTTGAAGGCCTCTCGGATCTGTCCTAGAGTCTTGGACATGACATATCTGATCCCGGTGACATTTGAATATTATTTCTACCTTCAGGTCTTGTCTACGATAGAGTTTATGACCTGGAGTTAATTACTTGCCAATTCACTGGAAGAAGTTAACTTTGTAACGGTTGATGTTCTGCACTCTTCCCAAATGTAAACCTCAAATTAAAATATCTCCTGATGTAGACATGCCCTTAGTGACAAAGGTCCAGATCCCCAGTTGGGGTAAATCCGCGTCCTGTGCTGAAGTCAATGGAGTGATGACAATTTATACCAGCTTGGGATCTGGCCACATCCAGCCCCACTAAATTCCACCGGGATGCAAGCAGTTCAATTCTACTAGCTCCAGAGGAACTAGGCCTGCTAACACCATCAGCCCATTGCCTGCATTTGAGTGAAAGCAGAATTCAGCCCACAGTCGGTTATGGTTCCTCAGTTATTTTCCAAGTCATTTTCTTCCACAAAGATCTAAACTGATGCAAGTGAGAACCACAGTGGGGTTCCCCAGCTACCACTAGATTTGAGTGGGAGATGTATTGTGTTTATGGTGGACTGACCTTATCCCATCTTACCCCTCTCCCTTCTGAACAAATATGCACCACAAAGAGCACACATATCTGCACTCTTTTATGCTACACACACACACACACACACACACACACACACACGACCACACACTATACAGCATATACATTTGCACATACTTACACACACACAATCCTCTTCCCATACAAATGGCACACACCTCTGCATACGCACACAGAACGCACACAGCCCTGCACACAGAAAGATGGATGTACTACACACCCATGTACACACACAGACGCAAAACTCGCTCACACACCAGCACATGGGTATGTGCACAGTCCTGCACACAAAGCACAGTACATTCAACTGCATATGCACCCTCCACATAATCCACATTTAATGGGGCTTACACATGTACACACACACACAAAGCACACATGTCTGTAGGTATATGCTCCTTGCCCACACCCCACAATGCACATGGCTGCACACGTCACACAACCGCAACACAACATACATCTGCCCCTTCTAAGCCTGGCTACAGATGGTGCCAACTGTTTCCAACCACTTTGTCTTTACCTGTTTGTCTCACCAGTCTCTTCCCTGGTGACGGTGGAGGGCACAGCCAATTCCCATAGAGCTCTTGCTGAGACATTCCTTATTGCTGGGGACCAGGGGCTTAGGTGGGCTGCTGCTGAATCAACCGACCCCACCCCACCCCAACCCCAGAGCCAGTTCTGCTTGAAGCACTCCCTTGCGCTCAGTATCTCGCTCAGGGCAAGTTGTGTTACTCCCTCAGTTTCAGTTCCTCTCTCTGCCGGGGCTCGGATAAATAAGGTTATGCAAATAGCATGAAATGCAGCAGAGCTCAGTTGTGCACACTGAGCCAGGTAAAAGGGGAGACCATGCTGTGTGCCATGGAGTGTAGCTGTGCCACAACCCCGCCGCGGGGTGCATGGCCGTGGGGCGGCTGGAGGAGTGGTGGTGAGGCGGCCACCTGGTCTGTGAACTGCATGGGTCTACTGCCCACACTTTGAAGAGCAGTGGTTCTCAATCAGGGGTATGCGTACCTCTGGGGGTACGCACAGGTCTTCCAAGGGGTACATCAACTCATCTGGGTATTTGCCTAGTTTTACAACAGGATGCATTGAAAGCACTAGCAAAGTCGGTACAAACTAAAATTTCATACGGACACTGACTTATTTATACTGCTCTATGTACTGCACACTGAAATGTAAGTACAGTATTTATAGTCCAATTGATTTATTTTATAATTACATGAGAACAATGAGAAAGTCAGCCATTTTTCAGTAGTAGTGTGCTGGGACGCTTGTATTTTTATGCCTGATTTTGTAAGCAAGTGCTTTTGAAGTGAGGTGAAACTTGGGGGTATGCAAAACAACCGTTCTATGCCTGGAAAGGTTGAGAGCCACGCTCTAGAGCATAGGAGTCACCATACTGGGTTGGACCCGTGGTTCATTTAGCCCAATATCCTGTCTCTACTAGCGGCCAGCCCCACTGCAGCTTCTCCTAGAGGCCATAGGAAGACCTCTGTCCTAGCTGCGCCAATGTCCCCACGCCCTGGCTCTGGGTGGTTGGTGGAGGAAACACACAGTCCTTCCCTGGCTTTGCATAGGTGGCTAGACTTTTATCCTACAACTCAATCGATACCTCAGTCCTGTAGCAGGGATCAGTGCCAGTGCAGGCCCCTGCCACAGATAAGTGTACCTCAGCTATGAGCTGGGCTGTTGGCAAGTGGGCATCAATACACATCACTCCCCCGGCCAAGGCACCACGTACATCCTCCTTATGCCCTAAGCCTTGGGCTAGCCTTCTGCAGAGAGATCAGTTTCACCCCAAGTGCATTGTGGGATACCGATCCCATAATGCCCGTCAGATCGCCGGAGCAGTGAGTAGCCCAGTAGCAGATGGAGGTATAGGTTGGCAACACTTTTATTTTTAAGCATCTATTTATTTATTTTATAAATAAGATGGTCATTGATGCAGCAAACCACAGTGCTGTGAAGAAGGGACTAGAAGAGGATATATCTGCACCTGCTAATAATGTACCACATTTGTTAGGTCCCAGTGATCCTCATCACCTAGAACTGGCCCTGTCCTGCCCACACAGGAAGGCGTCATGGGTTAGGGTAAGAAGGACGCTTCCCATACTAGCTGTGAGCTCTGATGTGAGGGTCCTATTATGATCATTACAGTATATGTGTTTGTGTGTCTCACCAGGTCCATCCACCCCTTGCAGACATGGTTGTTCCCGTGCATTCTGGGACTCACCTGTCCAGTAGTTCCTGGGTGAAGGGGCTTGTGGGAATTTCTTAACACAAAGCACTGAATTGTGGGATGGAGGTCACTAGTGGGGGTGGAAGCCAGGGCAACTGCAATTCTTGTGAGAAGAAACCAGTACCTGTCCAGACAAACCTGAGCTAATGACCGTGTCCCAGGCTTCACAGGCAGGTAGGTCACCCAAACCTTGGAAGCACCTAGGGATGCCTTGAGGGATCATGAGCCCAGGGCATCCAAACAAGGGTTGCTTGCAATGACTTTTCACCTGCTATAGATAGAGCTCCTAAAGTAATCCTTTAACCCTTGACTTGCTGAATCATATTACATGTTCCTGCTCGATGGAGCAAAGATGTTTTCCCATCTTCACCATCCTTCCTCCCAGGGGCTCATGGCCTAAACTCCACAACATACATACACTGAAGTGTTCAGCCAAAGGGCCAGGCTCTGCACTCTTCCCCGGGTGGAAATCTGGTGTCACTCCACTGAGTGCCAAGGTGTGACTCTGGATTTATACCAGTGTAACTAAGATCAGAATCTACTCTGGAGATCTTTACTTAGCACTACCTGAACTCCAAACTTCTGCTGCTCCTAGCCTTAACGTGATATCCAGGAATAACACACAGAGCGGAGTTCATTCTGATCTTGTATATATGGGTGTAAATCATGAATAAGTCCATTAAATTAAATAGTATCAGGGGGTAGCCGTGTTAGTCTGTATCTTCAGAAACAACAAAGAGTCTGGTGGCACCTTAAAGACTAACAGATTTATTTGGGCATAAGCTTTCGTGAGTAAAAACCTCACTTCTTCGGATGCATCCGAAGAAGTGAGGTTTTTACTCACGAAAGCTTATGCCCAAATAAATCTGTTAGTCTTTAAGGTGCCACCAGACTCTTTGTTGTTTCTAAATTAAATAGGCGAGCTCCTTAGCTGGTGTCAATGTACAAACATACACAGATGCACATACACATGCGTGTGCACATACATTCTCACACTGATTCACATGGTGTCGCACACTTTCACTCGCATGCCCCTGGTAAATGTGGTAAACCCACTTCTGTACCGTCCACTAAAAGAGAAACCCACACAGGCTGCCATGCTCCAGTAGAGGTGATCTGTGAATTTGCATACGCCTGCAAAATGTTTGTAACAAACTCTCTGGTATTTAAAAAAGAAAACACCCGGAACAGAAACTCCCCAGATATCAAAGACAGAGAGAGAGAGAGAGATGACCACTTTTCTGGGCCACATCTTCAGCTGGTGGAAATCAGCATAGAGCTATTTGAAGACAATGGAACTATGTAAATACACACCAGCGGGGGATATGGCTGCGTGACTCCAAGGAGCAATGCTGATTTATATCAGCTGGAGATGTGGCCCCTTAATGCCAGTTATATTACACCAGCTAGGGATTTGGCCCTATGGACTATAAAGCAGTGATGCCGAATCTGATTTACAGCAGATTGGGCTGCGTCCCGGCACCAGTTAGAAAATCACCTCTCCAACAAGCAGTTGTTTAATTAATATGTTTATCCTGCTGTCACAGAGTTTGCGGGACACAAGGCCCTGCACCCCCGGCTTCCTGCAATTCACCATGACTCTCAGCCAGCCAGTAAAACAGAAGGTTTATTTAGATGACAGGAACACAGTCCCAGACAGGTCTTTCAGGTACAGACAACAGGACCCCTCTCAGTCAGGTCCATCTTGGGGGCTAGGGGAGGTCAGGAGGTCTGTCTGGCCTCCCCTCCATTTTCACAGCCAGCTCCAAACTGAAACTCTCCAGCCCCTCCTCTCCCTTTGTCTCTTTCCCCGGGCCAGGAGGTCATGTGATCTTCAACCCCCCACCTGGGTTCTCATGTTACATGCTCAGGTATCTTCCCTCAAGGAAAGTCTCCCATCCCCAATGCAGACAGCCCCAGTAAAACTCCCCTGCAACCTTCCCAAGTCAATACTCCCCACTCCTGGCCTCCCCTGGCCTCCAAGATAGACCTGACTGAGGGGGTCTTGCGAGGAGCAATGGGATGAAATTAAGAAAAGGACGTTTGAGGGTGATTGGCCCCGATTCTGATACCACTCACATCGATGTCAGTTTGGGGTGAGTCCCCTGAAGCCAGTACAGCCTCTGCATTTACAGCAGCGCACCTGAGATCAGACTCTGGCCCAGTGTCAGGAAGAACAGCCTGGCAATGAGATCTACCAGGCCGGGGAATTGCAACGTCTTGGGGGAAGGGCGGGAGCCACAGTTAATGCTAGAGCCCTGAGGGGAACAACCCCGCCCTGGGCCCCAGTATGGGAGGGAAACGGATTAGACGGTCCAATGCCAGTCACCTTCTCCACCTCTGCTTTCCATGATCCCGTCCCATAGCTCCACTCGCTGCAATAGCCGCCCAGCGTGTAGAGCAGCGATACTCGGGCCTCAGTGGCTCAGGAGCCAAATTAGCCATCACCGTTACGCAAAAGCGCCACAGTAGAGTGAATTCATTGTTTCATTGACTATAGTACTCTTCATATCGAAACAGTGTGATGGGAAATATTTAGTTTCATATCTGTACATATTATTCTCACAGCAAATAAGTTAGTAGCTTAGTGTAAGTTGATAATTTAATGGGTTAATAACATAGTAAAAGCATCCAGATTGGTTAATAACATAGATCAGTTAATTAAGAAAAACAAAACTTTGGAAGTGATAATCAAGCTAGCCCAGTACAGACAGTTTGATAAGAAGTGTGAGAATACTTACAAGGGGAGATAGAGTCAATGTTTGTAATGGCTCAGCCATTCCCAGTCCTTATTCAAACCGGAGTTGATTGTGTCTAGTTTGCATATCAATTCCAGCTCAGCAGTCTCTCCTTGGAGTCTGTTTTTGAAGTTTTTCTGTTGTAATATAGCCACCCGCAGGTCTGTCACTGAATGACCAGACAGGTTAAAGTGTTCTCCCACTGGTTTTTGAGTATTTTGATTCCTGATGTCAGATTTGTGTCCAAAAAAATTGACAGAGTCAGACGAGTACCCAGAAGTCACCTCCTACAAGACAGGCCCAACAAAGAAAATAACAGACCACTAGCTGTCACCTTCAGCCCCCAACTAAAACCTCTCCAGCGCATCATCAGAGATCTACAACCTATCCTGAAAGATGATCCTTTACTCTCACAGATCTTGGGAGACAGACCTGTCCTCGCTTACAGACAACCCCCCAACCTAAAGCAAATACTCACCAGCAACCACACATCACTGAACAAAACCACTAACCCAGGAACCTATCCTTGTAACAAACCCCGATGCCAACTCTGTCCACATATCTATTCAAGTGACATCATCATAGGACCTAATCACATCAGCCATACCATCAGGGGCTCGTTCACCTGCACATCTACCAATGTGATATATGCCATCATGTGCCAGCAATGCCCCTCTGCCATGTACATTGGCCAAACCGGACAGTCTCTATGCAAAAGAATTAATGGACACAAATCTGACATCAGGAATCAAAATACTCAAAAACCAGTGGGAGAACACTTTAACCTGTCTGGTCATTCAGTGACAGACCTGCGGGTGGCTATATTACAACAGAAAAACTTCAAAAACAGACTCCAAGGAGAGACTGCTGAGCTGGAATTGATATGCAAACTAGACACAATCAACTCCGATTTGAATAAGGACTGGGAATGGCTGAGCCATTACAAACATTGAATCTATCTCCCCTTGTAAGTATTCTCACACTTCTTATCAAACTGTCTGTACTGGGCTAGCTTGATTATCACTTCAAAAGTTTTTTTTCTCTTAATTAATTGGCCTCTCAGAGTTGGTAAGACAACTCCCACCTGTTTATGCTCTCTGTATGTGTGCATATATATCTCCTCAATATATGTTCCATTCTATATGCATCCGAAGAAGTGGGCTGTAGTCCACGAAAGCTTATGCTCTAATAAATTTGTTAGTCTCTAAGGTGCCACAAGTACTCCTGTTCTTCTGTTTGCAGATACAGACTAACACGGCTGCTACTCTGAAATAGATCAATTAATAACACTGCTGTACAGTCAAAATGCTTCTGAAATAAATGTAGTCAAACTTTACTAATTCTGGGTCACTGAGAACGAAAATGATGCTTAAAATTGTTGATTGGCTCTAGTTTTCAAGATATGCTATTGGGTCAGTATATATGACCCTTGACTTGGGAATGGCGGAGGATAAGTGAGTTATAAAGGGAAGGGATCTCAATTTAAACCAGAAATGACTAAAATACATCTTTGACTGGATCTATGAATAAATCTATGACTGGGTTTGGACAGTACTTGCTTTTTAGGCAAAACAATGAATGATGCAATCTGAAGCTGGTATTGCGTCATACATGATATGAATTGCATCATGTTATTCCTAGAAGTCATGGATGATGCAATCATAACGAAGCTTACATCACTCTGCTGAACAAATTGCCCTATATCAGCTCTAGAAATCATACAAGTGTCGTGCTCTCTTATTTGTCAGTGTTTGATTTTGCAAAGGGACACATTTCTGTTTAGCCAAAGTGAGCAGAGATGCCTCGTACTTGTGTGAACAGTGCAGATAACTTCTACTATGTTTGTGGTGAAGTGACTTTTGCATCACAAAAGCGCAATATAACCACTATGGTTAAGAAAGCCTATCACCTTTATTTTGGCTGCAAAATTGGAGATCAGGACAAGAGATGGGCCCCACACATATGCTGCAACACTTGTGCAACAAATCTTCGCCAGTGGTTGAACAGGAAAAGGAAATCTATGCCTTTTGCAGTGCCAATGATTTGGAGAGAGCCAACAGATCATACCAGCAATTGTTACTTCTGCATGGTGCCTTCAGTTGGGAAAGGTGTGTCAAAGAAGAAAAAGTGGACTGTGAATTATCCAAACATTCCATCAGCTATACGCCCAGTACCCCACGGAGAAGGACTGCCGGTCCCTGATGCACCAGAATCAAAAGGATCTTGTCCCATTCTTCTTCATGGAAGGTGATCTTGTAGCCTGCAACAACATCGATGGTGTGATGGCAGCCCTCAACATCGTTCACGATCCAGATGAGTGGAGACTGTTCATTGATTCATCGAAGACGAGTATTAAAGCTGTTTTACTGCATAATGGCAATGTTTTGCCATCAATTCCAGTTGGTCATGCAGTCCATATGAGGGAAACCTATGACAACATGAAACAACTTTTGAGGTGCATAAACTATGACCAACATCAGTGGCAACTTTGTGGCGATTTGAAGGTTGTTGCTCTCTTGCTTGGTCTGCAGACTGGATACACAAAGTACTGTTTTCTCTGCGAATGGGATAGTCGTGCAAGAGATTCCCACTACATCAAGAAAGATTGGCCACTCCAACAGTCATTGGAGCCTGGGAGGAAAAGTGTTCAACATCCACCACTTGTTGAATCAAGGAAGATTTTGTTACCACTCTTACACATCAAGCTGGGTCTGATGAAGAACTTTGTCAAGGCCATTGACAAAACACAAGCAGCTTTCAAGTACCTCCGTGGAAAATTTCCAAGGTTAAGTGAAGCTAAGATAAAGGAAGGTGTCTTTGTTGGTCCTCAGATTCGTGAACTTCTTCGAGATGATGCATTTGACCATGCACTGCGTGGCAAGGAAAAGACGGCATGGAAAGCCTTCCAGTTAGTGGCAATAAATTTTCTTGGAAACAACAAGGCAGACAACTACAGGTTGTTGGTGGAAAACTTCCTCAAGGCATACAAAAGCCTTGGTTGCAACATGTCACTAAAGATACATTTTTTGCACTCTCACCTAGATTTTTTTCCACCGAACTGCGGAGCAGTGAGCGACGAGCACAGCGAGTGATTTCACCAGGACATTGCAACAATGGAGAAACGCTATCAGGGCAAATGGAGCCCATCAATGCTTGCAGACTATTGCTGGACAGTGACAAGAGATGCTTCATTTAATGAATACAAGAGACAAGCCAAGAAGCGCCGAGTAGACACTGAATAGGACTAAACTACGTACATAATAGTTTTTTGCCTTTTGTTTCATAATAAATTTTATTTATATAACCCTTTTGCTGATTTTTAAAGTGTTACATAAACAGGACAGGTGAGATATTATCATGTAAAACAACCATAAACACATGAAAAGACTTAGGTTTACAATTTATGATTAAAACTCTACTATCTACACAATATTCATAGACATAAAATGTAAAAATTTAAATATCTTAGAAAGAGTAGCCAATCAGTTGTTTTAATTGTCATATTTGAATTCAGCACATCAAAATACATAATAAATAGCACATTTTATCTCTGAAGCAGACGACTTCTCAAAAATTGTAGACCAGTGTAATTAAATCACAGTGTTTTAATATCATGTGCTGAAAAGAGCCAAAGGAGACACATTAAAGCCTCTTGCAGCTCACGAGCGGCAGTCTGAGAATCACTGATTCAGAGAGATGAAAGCTCCGGAGCAGTCCCACGTGGGGCAGGCTGTGTGACACCTCCCCTCCCTGCTGCGGATTCAGGGACTCAGCTAGCACTGCCGTTCGCAGATCCAGTAATGAGTCAAGGAGCAGATGGCATCGTTCCACTTTCCATTGAAGCGCAGGATAACACAGTCTTCCCCGTGTGCCCCAAGATTGTTGGGTTCCCCGGGCCCCCAGAACCTGAGAAGAAAACCAAAGCCACGTGAAATTAGAGGTCTCTGGTTTGAAAACCTAATCCATGTAGGTGGTGTGAAATGAGCCAGCTCCTAGGGGACAGGTGTCCATGTCACCGATGCCACTGAGCACTGACTGGTCTGATAGTTTTAGCAGAGAGAGTCAAGGTGGGCATGGACTGATCTGCCTACTCACTCCTTGAGGTGGTGTCTGGAGGTCAGGGCCATGGCAGGTTCATGGTAGCCACTGAATAGGGGGAAGCTGGCCCAGCCACTGCTCAAGCCAGAGCTGTTCTCAGCTTGGACGACATCAGTTTCCAGTGCATTGTACGGGTGGGGAAACTGAGGCATAGAGCAGGAAGAGACGTGCCTCACAGTCAGCCCGCAGAGCACACTCATGGGGCTGGGACTAGAACCCAGGAGTGCTGCCTCCTTGTCCATGGCCCTGTCCCCTGGGCCATGTTGCTGTTCTCCCCAGCACCGTTCCTTAGCAGGACATTCAGAATGCCCCATGGTCAAGCAGCTTTCTGCTCCCCAGGAACATCCCAGGTCCAGTCCCGGCTCTGTGCTGACCCTGGATGACATTAGCATGGAGGCAGTTGCAGACTCATAACCTTCTTTACGTGGTTTAGCCACTAAAGGGGACCAGAGACCCCTTTACTATCAATTGCATTGGTATCAATGCTCCGTCTGGCTCTTTAGCGGGACAGGAGATAAAGCAGAAACAGCTGATTGTAAGGGACAGTTCTCTCTCCAAAGAGGCCAAACAAAGAGGGACTTGCCTAACAGACAGGGGGCTGCCGTCCAGCCAGCGCCACTCTCCTTCCTTCGCTGAGTCGCTGAGGCCCAGCCAGTACACGTGGGGCTGAGTGATGTGGTTTGACAAAAACGTCTATGTGGGAAAACAGGTGAAGGAGACAATCATGATCCCAGGCAGAAGGTGAGGAGGGAGGTGAGGAGGTTTCATGGGGCCTGTGGGGCCTGTGTTTGTGGCCAGCAGAGTCTGTCGCTGTAGATTCTCATCCCTCCCTCTGTTTTTCCAACCCTTTACATGAGGGCTGGCCACCCTACATTCCCATGATGCACCAGGCACTCCCATGATGCATTGCTTCCTCTCTTCAAGAGGAGTGACCATTGTGCATCATGGGAGATGTAGTCTGACCTCTAAAGAATGGGGGCCTGAGGCATCCAAACTACAGCTCCCATGAGGCACTACAGCAGCATTTCCAAATTAAAATGTTTCGATTTTCAGTCAAATAATTGCAATATATAAATGTTTGCCCCCAAAAATGAAATTTTCCACAGGGAAAAAAAAGCTCATTTTCTGACCAGCTGTACTTCAAATGTCTCATCTCTGCCCTTTGCCCTGCAAATCTCCCATTCAGAATGGGAGGTGAACACTGGCCTGTTTTGGGCAGGAACTGTCCTTTTGTGATGTGTGTACAGCACCTAGCACAACAGGGCTCTGATTGGTACTTCTAGGTGCTACCACAATACAGGTAAGTGATAATAATAAGGCTGAATATTACGCTGCTGTTCCCTGAGGACTGCAGATAATTTTCAATCCTTCTACAGCTGCTGAGGGTCTGCCTCTGGGGACTGTGAATCTCATGGCCATAGGTCTCCTCCAGGCAGGGGGACCAAGGAATCATCTTACAGTCCCTGTTAAGTCCCATTCTGCACCCTGGTTACTGGGGGAGCCTTAAATCCAGAACTGAAGATGGGATAGCGAAATACACACGCTATGAGCTGTAGTGCTCGTGAGTCAGATTTAGGTTCTGGTGACTCCAGATTCACAGCAGTACCTCGCCCACCTCTGCACTACATGGGCATCCTCCCATCACCAACTAGTCTCCCAAAGTCCTGTTCCCAGCAGGCACTGGGCTCAATGTAAAACTTAAGGTGGATTCTCCCTCAGGGCAGGATTCCTTCTGCAATGTCTTGATGAGGAATCCGGCCAGGATTTAGTCGATGTTGAAAAGAAGTAGCAACTTTTCTCAAAACGCTGCCAGCCAGGTGGACATTTCATGCAGGTGAATTCTGTGAGAAGTCAAATTATGGGACAAGCCTGGATTAGAGAGTGAAAATGCATTCTAACTGCTCACAAGCAGTTAAAGGAATTCAAGAATTTATTCAGTATTTGGACTTAAGCATGAATTTCACCCTCCTGAAAAGCTTGCTAAATAGTTTGTTGCAAATATTCATACTTTGATATTCATCCTCTGTGGGGTGGTTTTATAAGTTACATTAGGGTTACCGTACGTCCGGATTTTCCCGGACATGTCCGGCTTTTTGGTCCTCAAATCCCCGTCCGGGAGGAATTTCCAAAAAGCAGGCCATGTCTGGGAAAATAGAGATGCACGGTAAGAGGACGAACAGCCGCCGCCTGGCCCCACGGGCTGCCCTCCTACTCTCCCTCCAGGTACCGTGCCAGAGTTCTGCCTGCGTGGGGCCAGGCCGGACACACACTCCCCTGCGTCTCCCAGGCCTCCCTCCAGCGCTTGCGGAGGAAGGCGGAATGGTGGGGGGGGTTGTTTGGTTTTTTTTGCTCTGGTCACCTTGGGGGCGGAGTTGGGGCGGGGACGTTTGGGGAAGGGGCGGAGTTAGGGCAGGGCCGGGGAAGGGGCGGGGTTGGGGCAGGGCCAGAGCCCGTGGAGTGTCCTCTTTTCACAGGATTGAAATATGGTAACCCTAAGTTACATGGCAGTGTCACCCCTCTGACATGTGGTAGCAGATGGCAGGGCCTGGTAGGTCGGTTTCCCATTGAAAATAAATCAGTGAGTTAATATTTTCCTAGTATGACTTGTTGATTTTTGCTCCGTGCACTAGTCCTGGAAAATAGGTGCCCATAAACAAAAAATAGCTGCCCCCCAAAAATATCACAGCCTGCAAACAACAACATATCATGTCTTCAAAGACTGAATACCGCTGACGTGCTTGGGAAGAGAACTTGCAAGCTGATGTACAACGGCACCATCTGCTGGCTTCTGCCATACAGCATTGTATCCATCTCATGTTAGTCTTCTTTATGTATTTAGCCAACTAGGGCCAAGATTATCAGCTGTGTCTGTTTCCATTGGGTGATGGGCAGGTATCAGGGAATGGCTTATGGTTCCCTGAGTCTCTGGATGATTCTACACCAACTCTGGTGCCCAAGGCATAGAACCAATGAGAGAATCGGGGCCAGACAGGAGGGTGGCATCGGAGACATCTGTGCCGGCTCTACAGCCACTGGGCACTCCCAGCTGGGAGATGTGGTCAGTTTCAGTGCAGGGGGAGCTGCGCAGGCCATAGGCCTAATGGGAACATGACAGTCGAAAGTGCTGTTCCCTTTTACTGACACTGAGCCTTTCAGATAACGCTGTCACAGGCGTCACAGCCCTACCCGGCGACTATTTACCTGTGAGATTCTGTAACTCGTCCTGCACCCTGCTCAAGACCTGCTGGAGTCTGTCATGGTCCCTTCTCACCTCAGCAAGCTCCTTCGACATAGTGTGCGTTAGGTTCCTTATCTCTGTCAGGGCAGGCAGGGGGTAGAAAAATGCCACCGGAATCAACAGGTTGATATTTCTGGCCTGGCTCAGACCTTCCTTCACAGCAGCTGGAAATTTCTCTGTGTCCATCCATCCGCAAACACACTCTCTGTCCCCATTCACAGCCTTCGACCTATCCATGCTCTGATACTGGAGTCGACCATTGTATTACCTGAGCACCTGTGCTATCCTGGGCTCATTGATTTTCCTTCAAGCCAACTGTTGGATTCAGTGAGTGAATTTTTACCTCAGTAGGCTCACAATCAGGTAGCCCACACTCCACTTCTGCATCACAGAATCCGGCTCATGTTAGCACTGGATGGGCCGGATACCAGAAAGGCTGAGCATTCCCGAATTCCTTCTGCAGGCCCTGTGAACTCTCAGCAGTGCTGAGCGAACCAGAGTCCCCCCACAACCCCTGGCCCCTCACTCCAATGTATTTACAGAGTACTGAGACCACAATGCAGCAAAGCACTTAAACACAAAGCCAGTGATGTTCAACCTGTTTTCATTTGCAACCCCCTGAGCTTTTCAATGGTGGTGTGGACCCCTATTGAAATCTTAGGCATAGTGTGCGGACCCCCACAGGTCTACGGACCACAGGTCGAAAATGACTGCTCTGAGCAGGTATCCCACACAGTAATCGGGAGCCTAGAGTAGATTGACAGCTGCTATCGTGGGTAACAACTTGGGGATTGAACTGGGGTCCTCCAGGGCTAAAAGCAGGAAATACTACAGCTTGAGACAAAGCTACCCCATCAACTCCTAGATCAGCACAGTGGGGGACCTGTCACACTGCTCACCAATGGGTTACTCATGCCCAAGTGCCTTTGCTGGAGCGGGGTCTGAGATCCAAAGTTCTGCTGCAGCATGAACTGGGCTCAGGATAAAACCTGGGGAGGTCCATGGGAGCAGGATACAGCTGATCCCAAACTAAAATGGGATTATCCATACAGGGTTACCTGCTCCATCCTCACACTTCCCCTTTCTCATCCTCCTTCTCTCCTTCCATTTCAGCTTGCCCTCCACAGGGGAAGATCAGACCCAGGAGTCCCTCTACAAGGAAGTAGCAGTGATCAGGTAAAGGAAGGAAAAGGATGTTTCTCACCTATGGCGTCCTGGAGATGTGATGGGTCTTTCACATGATCCGCTTGGATCTCCTCGATCCCCAGCCTAACCCCAGCCAGCTCCTTCGACACTGCAGACAACAGGGAGCAGGAAACAACTGCTGTACTTGGGTGTGTTGAAGGGAGAGACTCCACCCATGTGCAACCTCCACAATTTTATTGCCCGTTTTGTGACTCTTGATATGTTTCTTCAGCCCCAGCTCCTGGATTTATGCAGTTAGGAGAGAGTCTCAGCTTTCATTAGAAAAAAATAATTTCTACCCTTCGTGGTAGCGGAGAACAGCTTAATAAGGTGACCCAAGCGTGACCCGAAAGGTTCAGAAACCAGAACAGAATCAAGCCCAACATGTATTGAATTTCTAAAAAATTAATGATTTTTAAGCCAGTCTCATGGGCTTCACTCATGATTTTTGAATGCTGGGGTACAATGGAACTGTTTATGCCCAACTCTTGAGAAACATCAGCAGAACATACCATTAAGAAGTCGACTGTTAAATACGTGGAATTCTTTGGACATCTTCAACTCTAAAAGGAAGATGAGAGAAGAGGGATTTTCCATTTTAAATAACAACACAGGACCTCATGCTGCCCCACTCACATGCTCCACCCCTGAGGAGTGCTGGGTAAGGACCATTCATCCAGGAGTCTGTGAAATTTATAAAGCAAGTGCAGTCGTTTGCAAGGATGTAAATGGGTTTCACTTATAGCTATTAATGATTTATATTACAATGCTGCCTAGAGGCCCCAACTGAGATTAGGGCCCCTTTGTGCCAGGTGCTGCACAAACCCAAACTGAGATTGGGCACTGTTGCTCTGGGCACTGCATAGACGCAGAACGAGAGACGGTTCCAATACAAATAGACCAGAAATGTTACCCATTTCACAGATAGTGAAACTGAGATACAAAGGAATGAAGTGACTCTTTCAAGGTCACACAGGGAGTCAGTGGCAAAACTGGGGACTGAAGCCAGATCTTGTGTGTTCTAGCCCAGGCCTTAGCCAGAACAGCAGCCAACCTTTGCTCATCTGGGGCTCAGACCCTTTTTGGAGCAGCAGGATCTGAGTACTAACCCACTGTTACTGGGATGTTCTCAGTGCCCGTGACGTGCTGCACAGTGACACCCATCCTGTCCAGGTGGGTGCAGGCTGGTTACAGTGTTAGTGTCCCAAAGGAAAATTAGGAAATCAATGACCCGTGCAGGGGGACTGTGGTAGAAAGAACAGGTCAGACCCAGGACTGCATTGAGGTAATCCAGGGGTATCGGGGACACGCAGCGTGGTGGTTCCCATTGGCCCTGCCTCTGTAGAATGGTTCCAACTGCAGGTGGGTTTGCAGGGACCATCTGCTGGATGACTGGGGACCCACCACAACACTTCTCCACCGTCTAGATTATTGCTTCCTTACTTCCTTTAAACTGGGATCTTTCCTGGGGGACACAGGTCTCTGTTCCCACTCACCCAAGCAGTGACTGTTTATGGAAGTCCCAGGCACATGCCTACTCCTGGAACAGACCAATTCCATCTACGTCAGGGCTTCCCCAGCAGGACAACACTCTCAGCCTATGAGACACTGGTAGAAACATGACTTCATCAGAAGAAAATCTCACTGAACAATCAGTGATCCTAGGAGCAGGACAACATTGTCCAACAACTTCTAAGGGCTGCTTCCACTTCCTGTGGTTGTCCCACTCCTCACAATAATCTACAGTCCTGTCTTAGCTGTGGTCAGATCTCCAGCTGATGTATGTCTGCTCAGCTCCACTGAAGTCCAAGGAGCTACATCATCTTCACCAGCCCTGCAACTGACCCCGTGCGCCCAACTCTCCCCTCCCTTGAGGTGTAAGGACCAAAAAAGACTTGCGAAGTCCGACAAGGAATAGAAACATTTTCTTTATCCTCTCACCTAGATAGTCCTGGTGATGTGACAGATTTCTCTTGGAATCTCTTCTTATTGTATCTCGATCCTCCTGGGCTTCGGCAAGACCCTGGGACACTGTAGATATGAGACTTTTGATTGCAGAGTAAAATTGAACAGGAGGGGAAACCCGTAGATGTGGGGACATCAGTGCTGCTGTTTAGTGCACTTTCCTCCCAGTTACCACCCAAGACTTCTGATGTCCATTACCTCTTCCTAGCTGTGATCCTCCGCTACAGGTACACTGTGCTCAACACAGAGATTCATTATTCTGGACACCAGCTCGGTCCTCGGTACAATGTAGATTTGTGGTGCAGCTGCTACTGCTACACATGGGCACAGAATGTGGCTGGAGAGCTCAAAGGGGCATAGCAAAGCTGAGAGTGAAAAGGTTCAGCCTTCCCAGAGCAATGCAGGGCTCTGACTGCTGTGCGGAGCAGAAAGCCGCCTGCTGCCACAAGGAGCCTGTCTCGGTTTGTGTGTGGTTAGCTGGTTGCAAAGTTAAAAAGGAAAGGAATGTATTTGTCGGGCCCAAGCTCCGATTGTGTTAATGTGGAAGAGGCAATTGTGGCAGCGCACTGTGCCATGCCCCTGTTGCATTGTTCTCACTCCCAGACATTCCCTCTCCGCTAGCAGAAGCCGCAGCCAGCCCTTTGCACTGGCCCCAGCACACCGTTGACAAAAGAACATTTTTGTATGAATATTTCACAACCTTCAAAATGTCACCACAAACATGCCCCGGTTACTGATTTGGGGTGGGATTTTTCTGTGTTTTTCGAGCACACGTCCCATGGAAAGCTAGTGGGAATTATGCTAAGGACAAATCCCACCGCTTTGAAAATCCGGTCACATTACCTCACGGGTGAGTGAAAGTTACCTAGCAATGGCAACTGCTCCATAATTAAGACCGTAACTGAGCCTCCAGTCTCAGCCCAATTTTGTGCCCCACTGCTAAAATCCACCCAAAACTAGTCAGAGCAGCCTCACTCTTGATAGGTGAGATCTGAGGTCAAGGTAGACATGATCAGGAGACGTACATTTCCCACGGTTCACCACGATAAGAGCTGTGGCCACTGCAATGCAAATCACCAGCAGGAGATACAGGATCACAAAGGCCTTCCCTTGGGTGGAGTTGGAGAGGCAAAGAGCTGTGGGGAGCAACACTGGTTAGATCTCTCAATGCAAGATCACCCCCTCCTAACATTCCCTTTGGGGAGAGACTCCAGGCAGTGAACATGGTTCCCTACAAGAGATGATAAGTGGACAAGGGGAAGGGAGGGATTCACTGTAGGGTAAATACCTTGAGGTAGTTCTCAGCCTTCCCTGAGGTCCATTTTCCATGCTGGGAATCCCTCTCCCTTTTGGCAATATGGGAAGTTTAGATGAGTGTGACACCCAGATTGAGAAGCCCCTGCCTTAAAGGGAGCATGAGAATCCTTTCAGGCTCTAATGGGAAGATATGGGCAGGTTCACAGGACCAGTTTTATCCCTGGAATAGCAACACTGAAGACACTGGAGTGACCCAGGGATGAGTTTGCCCCATGATAAGAAAGGAGTTGATGTGGATGATGGAAATAACCAGACTTAACAAAGACACTACTTGGGAGAGAGAGAAACTCTCCTGATTGTTGGCACCGGCCAACCTCAAATTAGCAAAGCCAGGAATCGCACACAGTCCTCCTGACTCCCAGGGCAGCTCCTTAATCACAAGACCACCCTTCCTCAGGCCAGCTCACCTTTACCAGCTCTCCCAGGTGCGCGGCTTCCTCCCTGCACTGCTAGTTCCACTTGCTCTGAGCTGTCCCATTTGTGGTAGAAGCTGTCCGTCTCCATGGCTGTGGAGATGTCTGTTCTGTTCCTTGCCATTGGTGCAGTTTATATTGATAGGAGACGTCATCATGACTTTCCGGGGCAACGGACGCCCGTGGTCACATTTCCCTTTCTCACAATTGCCAGGCCAGGGACCGTGGCCCAACCATTTCCTCTCCAGGTCAGTGCAGAATCATAGCGTCTCTGTGGTTCCAGTTTCTGGTCTTTAGACTTCCAGGCTCTGAGATTGCTCAACTCCCATTGAATTTTATCAGAGCATGTTGAAATCAGCACTTCTCTCCCAGAGGCTGCTCGAGACAATCTGCCATCCCAGGCAAAACTTTCCATCCCCCTCCTCAGACACCTAGGGTGGCAGATTTGGCCCAGTCACTCCTATATCATGAAGGAAAGGGTGGCAGTGCCAAATTCCAGTGAGTGGCCGTGTGGTCTTGCATGACTGGGGGGCAGTGAGGCTAAAATTTGCGACTGTAGGCAGCTGCTCAAACGTCTGATAGCTGCCTATATTGTATAGAGCAGCCTCTGTGAGCACCTCAGCAGATGGGGTCCTGTACTATTCCAGGACACACTGGACAGGATGGCAGGTGGATTTAGCAAAAGGTTTCATGGCCAGAAAAATGTCAGTTTCTCACCAATAACTGGAGTCACAGTAACTCTTCCAACTGGAAGCGTGTGGCATGGGCATCTTGATCCCACAATGGCTAATGAACTGCTGAAGAACTAAGGGGACCTTCTACACCAACCTGGACACCCCAGAGTCTGCTGCATCCGATAATCTCCCGTAGACTTTTCAGGGTTTGTGGGAACATACGCTAGCGACTGCCGGGGATTGGAGCTCACTACACCAGCTGTAACCCTGCCAGGGGCTCGTCCACACCAGCTAGTTAAGAGTTTCGGGGCAGTGTTAACTCTCTAAGCACCACTTGTCCAGGTGGAAGAAGCCAGACTGTCCCACGAGTTGAACCAATGCTTATGTACTCTGCTGAGGGGCAGTTTGGCAGGCAGGCTAGCCACGCGGGGAGAAGTAGACAGAATCCCTCCCTTCCACTTGTAATTCTGAAAGGAGAAGCCCTTGGGGGAAGGATGTGCAATAACAGCAGAATCCAAGAGCAGGCGTTGCCTCGTAGTGACTCCATGGAGACAGCAGCTCAGCATTTTGCTGATAACTCTACATGCTCTCGCTCACGCCAGCACAAAATCCACTAGGTCAGCGGTTACATGATCCCAGAGAGGGTCATGAGGAGGGTCCTACCAAATTCACGGCCCTGAAAAACATGTCACAGACCATGACATCTGGCTATTTGAGAGGGGTTGCAGGATTGGCCCCTTTACATCTGCACCACTGCCACCAGCACTTCCTCTAGCCAGGGGAAGTTCCTGGAGGTGGGAGCGAGCCCTCAGCTGGGGTTCCCTAAGCCCTGCCCCTCCCTGGCTCCAGGCCGAGCACTTGGGTTAAAGGGGGTTATAGAGGCCGCCACTCTCTGGCCACCCAGCTCTGAAGGCAATGCCGCCACCAGCAGCAGTGCAGAAGTAATGGTGGCAATATCACAACCCTCGTACAATAGCCTTGCAATTCTCTACCACCCCCATTTGGGTCAGGACCCCATGGTTTGAACACCACGAAATTTCAGATTTAAATATCTGAAACCGTGACATTTACACTTTTTGAACTCCTCTGACCGTGAAATTGACCGAAACAGACCGAGAATTTGGTAAGGCCCTAGTCATGGTTGAAATCTTGGTGTCTTACTGGATTGGCATGATTGGATACATCCATTCCCTCTGGCTTCTGTGTGAAATTACTGCCACTGAATGTTCTTCCTTTTTGTCCACTGGGTTGGTTGTTGTTTTCCTTCACAGCAGCTACCTTCTTCCTCTGCCAGTGGCCTGGGAATGCTTCTCTCTGGAGTTCAAAAGCTTCTCAACTTGTCTTCCAGTTCTCTAATAGTTATAGTCCTTGGATTGATGCTCTTAAAGTCGCCCTTAATGTAGGTGAAAGCCCTTGGATAAACACTTCTTTAAACACCATGTGTAGGGCTCAGAGCCCTTATATTACCTAGAGTCAACAGGCAACCTTCCCGGGTCAGGTGACCCTTCCCATCTTAAGTTTCCCACCACTGGCCCTGTTAGTAGGCAGATTTCAGGAAAAGGGCAAGGAGGAGAGGGACCAATATGGAGGGTGAACCACCATATGAAAAAAACACAATGGCCGAAGAGGCCTTGGGCTGGCTGTGAGTATGTGGGTGTGGGTGGGAGAGAGGGTGACCATGCCCCCTCCCATTGACCACAGCACCCTGGGCGGTCTCCCCCTGAATAAGGCCAGCTCTTCCCCCCCGAAAAAGTGATGACACCATCCAAACCATGTCACCCTCACTTCTGCACTGCTGCTGGTGTCAACGCTGCCTTCAGAGTTGGGCTCCCAACAGGCACCACTTTCCAGCCACCCAGCTCTGAAGGCAGTGCCACTGCCGGTAGCAGTGCAGACGTAATGGTGGCTATATCATGACCCCCATACAATAGCCTTGACATCCCCCACAATCCACTGTTGGGTCGGGACCCCCACAGTTTCATCACCGTGAAATTTCAGATTTAAATATCTGAAACTGTGAAATTTACACTTTTTGAAATCCTATGACTGTGAAATTGACCAAAACAGATTGAGAATTTGGTAAGGCCCCAGTCATGAGAATTTTGGCAAGTAACAATTCTGAGTCTGTAGCACGGTGCTGGTGCAAAGGTACCTAATTAGCCCCTGCCCAGTCAGCTCCAATCAGTGGAAACAGATTAATTATAATTAATGGAGATATCCCATCTCCTAGAACTGGCAGGGATGTTGAAAGGTCATCAAGTCCAGCCCCCTACCTTCACTAGCAGGACCAAGTATTGATTTTGCCCCATATCCCTAAATGGCCCCCACAAGGATCAAACTCACAACCCTGGGTTTAGCAGGCCAATGCTCAAACCACTGAGCTATCCCTCCTCCCCCAATCAGATTGGGGCTGATGGAAAAGGCTTGATGCTGGCCTGCGGAGTGGTAACACCTGCTGGCCTGAAAAGCCAAGGGCTATAAAGTTTGGGAGGGAGCTGGGTTGTGGGAGAAACTTATGTAAATAAAGAGACAGGTGTTCCACAACCCTGAAGCCTCTCTGAGCCTTACTGGGGGCAGCAAGAAGGCCCCAGGAAGAGGGGCGGGTCGCAGACCCTGTAAGAGAGGCCAATTGTATTTTTTTTAAATCACCCTTGAGGTTATGCTGGAGGCAAGACAGTGGCATCTGGTGGCAGTGGGGTTGGACTGGGGGTCTGGAACTCTGAGGGGTTCCAGTCCCGGCTCTGTTGCAGGGTAACCCTCTGTGCATTTGTGTCCCCATCAATAAAATGGATATAATGACTGACCTACTTTATGAAGCATTTTGAGATCTGCTGATGAAGACCAGGGCACATTATATATATTAGACCTCACTGACTTGAACCACTATCACCACTTCAGAGGAAGGTGGAAGGAGCCCCTAGGTGGACACGCCTATGCCAGCACTGATTGGCTATTGGATACATTTGAGGAGGCGGCTATCAGTGGCGTTGAGCTGAACACCATTCTGCTTTGAGAACCTGAATACGCCAATGACATTGTCCTGTTGGCCCAGTTCCGTGAATTGATGCAGTTGAAGGTGAGCTGGTCAGGTGAGAAGTCACATGCATTGGTCTGGCTATTAACCCAGATAAAATGAAGTCCCTGGTCATTAGCATCTAACAGACTCCAGCTCCAAATTAGAAACAGCTCAATCTTCACCAGTCTAAACTGTTAAATATTTGGGCAGCATCATAGACAGTCCTAGAAGATGCTTCAAAGATGTGGGTGCCTGTAGCTCATATAACAGCAGCAGCTGCCGCTTTTCAGGTCCTTCAGGAGTCTCTGTGGGATCATCATGACATCAGGCTTGCTATGAAACTGTGGAAATTTAGAACCACAGTTATACTGACTTTGTAATTTGGAAGTGAAATGCGTGTGGTGAGGAAGGACACCAGACTGATGCTGTTGATTCTCCTAATGTGGTTGTCTCCATCAGCTGTTTCATATCAAGTGGCAGGACAAGATCAGAAATGAGGATATTAGAAGCTGAACTCAGCAATCGCCTCCATCTGCACTGATTTGGGATCACCAGCTTTCCTGGTAGGGAACTATTATAAGATTGAAAGACCAACGAATTCCAAAGCATGTGTAAAAAGAAATGCTGCTAAACACCAGCAATCATGGTGGAGCCAAAAGCCTATGATTGCCAGTGATGGACATCAAAGGAGTGTGCAATCAGACCACCCTAAATACCTTGCCAGAGATTGACCTGGGTGGTGCTCACTTTGCAGGGGCCATGTCCCTTTGGGATTAGCCATTCATTCAAATCAAGTAGAATTAAGGTGGACACTTCTGAAATATGGGGACATTTCTGACTCCAGGCAATTAGTGATTGGTTTGTGCCCTGAAGCAGAAGGGCGCAGGGGTAGAGCCCTTATATTTATTTGTTTATCCTACCTAATGTAACTGGCTCTTTTTATGCTTAAATTAAATATGGCCTGATTCTTAGTTACACGAAAGTCCCTTTAAATCAGTGCAAAGGGCCCTGTTTGGAAATCAGAATCGGACCCTTCACCCTCTCATATCCAGCGGCAGTGAGTTCCCCTGGCTAATTCTCTGCTGTGTAAATTTTGGAGACATGTTTGTGGCAGTGCCTGCCATGTGCCAGGTGCTTTCCAGAGATGCAAGAAGGGACCGTCCTTGCCCTGAGGAACTCACAGGCTCAGGATGTACAGAGAGACAGGGAGGGGCCAGGGAAGGGGAACAGGCAAACAGCCAAATGCCGATCAGCAGATTCACTAGAGAGGGGACTGATAGCAGTTTTCAGGTATCTAAAAGGGTGTCATAAGGAGGAGGGAGAAAACTTGTTCACCTTAGCCTCTAAGGATAAAACAAGAAACAATGGGCTTAAACTGCAGCAAGGGAGGTTTAGGTTGGACATTAGGAAAAAGTTCCTAACTGTCAGGGTGGTTAAACACTGGAATAAATTGCCTAGGGAGGTTGTGGAATCTCCATCTCTGGAGATATTTAAGAGTAGGTTGGATAAATGTCTATCAGGGATGGTCTAGACAGTATTTGGTCCTGCCATGAGGGCAGGGGACTGGACTCGATAACCTCTCGAGGTCCCTTCCAGTCCTAGAATCTATAAAATGGCATCCCCCATGCAGTGTGACCTTGGACACACCATTCGGACTAAGTCACGCTGGCAGGGGCTAGGTAATGCAGGCACGGGTGGGCACATGCCATTCCGAGAAGTGCCCTCATGTCTCATATTCCAGGAACGTGTGAGTAGCCACCAGTGCTTGGCCCAACCTGTAAGAAAATCAAGCTTCATTGCACAGAGTTCTCCAACTGTCCAAGGAAGACAGATGATCATTGCTGGACATTCAATCCTCCAAAGAATCGAAAGAATGTTCTGCAAGGGACAACAGGACAGGACGGGGGAGGGGGGTGTATAGTGTGGATGGCCTCCACCTCAGTAGAAGGGGGACCACTCTTCTTGGGGACAGGCTGGCTAAAGTTGGTTTGAGATGGGGTATATCTGGCTTGCTGGGGGCCCCATAATTCTTCTGCAACCTACTGCCCCAGGAAATATGAGGCTGAGAGGAGAAGAGCAGCGAAGGTGAGTCCTCCAAGGTTGCCTAGATAGGAGTCTCTGGAGCAGCCATTTTGGAAACCACAAAGGCCTAGTCCTCCAAGGTCTAGAAGGGTGAGCAACAGCCAATCAGGGACCTGGTGGCCCAGATAAAAGGAGCTCCTGACCTTAGCTGTTCAGATAAAGCACAAGCTGGGGTATTAGTTGGTGTCTGCTACAGACCATGAGATAACAGTAGGGAACAGGATGACCGTGTCCTTATGCACCTATCTGTAGTGAATAGGAAAAAAATGCGGCATTATCATGGGGACTTCAGTTTGAGATGCTGGTTCCGCCCACTCCCAGCAGCAGCCTGCAGCCCCCCCACGCCCCTCCCACAGCAGCAGTCTCAGGGTCGGCCGGAGCAGCACCTCCTCAGCAGCCCCCAGCAGCTAGTGCTGCTGGCCCCGGCACCCCGATCTAGGAGCAGCGGCCCCCCGGGATGTCCCACCCACCAGTGCCCCCCTCCAAGTTTTAGTCAAGGGTATAAGACAAAAAACCAAACTCTGACCTTGGAAAGAGACAAGCAATTCCACTGCCTTCAATGGGAGCTGAGCGTATGCATCTAATGGAAGAACATCCCCGTAAAGATGCAGATAGGTGATTTGGGAGAACTTACAGGAGCAGCTATTGGCCCCGCTGAGATCACAGCCCCATTGTGCCGGGTGCGGCGCTGATACGCAATGCGACAGTCCCTGCCCCACACAGCTCACAGGCTCAATAGACAAGAGAGACACGGGAAGGGTTATTATCTCCATTTTAAAGAGAAGGAAACTGAGGCCCAGATAGGTGAAGGAGTCAGTGGCAGAGCTGGAACTGAACCCAGGTCCCAGTCCTGTGCCTTACACATCAGATCATCCTTCCTCTCAGCGCAGACACCCAGGGGCAGAGCCAGGAGCAATGGGATGAAATTAAGAAAAGGACGTTTGAGGGCGAATGGCCCCGATTCTGATCTCACTCACATCGATGTGAGTTCGGGGTGAGTCCCCTGAAGCCAGTACAGCCTCTGCATTTACAGCAGCGCACCTGAGATCAGACTCTGGCCCCGTGTCAGGAAGAACAGCCTGGCAATGAGATCTACCAGGCCGGGGAATTGCAACCTCTTGGGGGAAGGGCGGGAGCCACAGTTAATGCTAGAGCCCTGAGGGGAACGACCCCGCCCTGGGCCCCAGTATGGGAGGGAAACGGATTAGACGGTCCAATGCCAGTCACCTTCTCCACCTCTGCTTTCCATGATCCTGTCCCACAGCTCCACTCGCTGCAATAGCCGCCCAGCGTGTAGAGCAGTGATACTCGGGCCTCAGTGGCTCAGGCGCCAAATTAGCCATCACCGTTACGCAAAAAAACCACAGTAGGTGAATTTATTGTTTTATTGACTATAGTACTATTCATATTGAAACAGTGTGATGGGAAATATGTAGTTTTATATCCATATATATAATTCTCACAGCAAATAATTGAGTAGCTTAGTGTAGGTTGATAACTTAATGGGTTAATAACATAGTAAAAGCATCCAGATTGGTTAATAACTTAGAGCTGCTAATAATTGAATCACCGTGTTTTCATAGCATGTGCTGCAAAGCTGCAGGGGAGACATTAAAGAGCCTCTTGCATCTCAAGTATCAGAGGGTAGCCGTGTTAGTCTGTATCTACAAAAACAACAAGGAGTCTGGTGGCACCTTAAAGACTAACAGATTTATTTGGGCATAAGCTTTCGTGAGTAAAAACCTCACTTCTTCGGATGCATAGAGAAGAGAAACAGCAGAACTAAAATTCATTTGCAAATTCAACACCATTAATCTGGGCTTGAATAGGGACTGGGAGTGGCTGGCTCACTACAGAAGCAGCTTTTCCTCTCCTGGAATTGACACCTCCTCATCTATTATTGGGAGTGGACTACATCCACCCTGATTGAATTGGCCCTGTCAACACTGGTTCTCCACTTGTGAAGTAACTCCCTGCTCTCCATGTGTCTGTATATAATGCCTGCATCTGTAACTTTCACTCTATGCATCCGAAGAAGTGAGGTTTTTACTCACGAAAGCTTATGCCCAAATAAATCTGTTAGTCTTTAAGGTGCCACCAGACTCCTTGTTGCTCTTGCATCTCGTGAGTGGCAGTCTGAGAATCACTGATTTAGAGAGATGAAAGCTCCGGAGCAGTCCCACGTGGGGCAGGCTGTGTGACACCTCCCCTCCCTGTTGTGGATTCAGGGACTGAGCTAGCACTGCCGTTCGCAGATCCAGTGCTCAGTCAAGGAGCAGGTGGCATCGTTCCACTTCCCGTTGAAGCGCAGGTGGACACAGTCCTCCCCGTGCTGCCCAACATTGTTGGGTTCTCCGGGCCCCCAGAACCTGAGAAGGAAACCGAAGCCCCTTGGAATTAGAGGTGGATATGGACGTTCTAAAAGGGAGGTGCGGGAACCAATAACTTTGGATGGAAGGACCCTGGTGGATGCCAGCTGCTTCACACAGCTCTAGCTGCCTTTCAATGTCACCATCCAAACAGCAGGGGTTGGCAGGCCAGGTGGTGCAGTAGGTGGGTAAGAGGAAGATGGGTGGATGGAAGAAGGCAGAGGATGGGTGGCTGCTCATCACAGCACAGAGGGCAGTCAGGGCACAAAGAGACCGATACTTGACTGTGCCTGCACTGCAGAAACATGGTTTGAATGGCTGTGCTCCTAGAGCAACTCCCACTGGTGGATGCTGTGTATCCCAGCACCCCTGCAAATGCTCCACTTGCTCCTGGCTTCCACAGGCTGCCCCTGCTGGCAATCATCTCCCATCCCATCCCCAGTGTGGCTGTGGGTCTTAGCAACAGAACAGAGTCCACATGCGTACAGTGTCTCTGGTTTGAAAACCTCCTCCATGCAGGTGGTGTGAAATGAGCCAGCTCCTAGGGGACAGGTGTCCATGTCACCGCCGCCAACAGGCACTGACTGGTCTGATAGTTTTAGCAGAGAGAGTCAAGGTGGGCATGGACTGATCTGCCTACTCACTCCTTGAGCTGGTGTCTGGAGGTCAGGGCCATGGCAGGTTGGGGCTAGCCACTGAATAGGGGGAAGCTGGCCCAGCCACTGCTCAAGCCAGAGCTGTTCTCAGCTTGGACGACATCAGTTTCCAGTGCATTTTACAGGTGAGGAAACTGATGCATAGAGCAGGGAGAGACGTGCCTCACAGTTGGCCAGCAGAGCACACTCAGAGAACCCAGGAGTGCTGCCTCCTTCTCCATGGGCCTGTCCCCTGGGCCATGTTGCTGTTCTCCCCAGCACCGTTCCTTAGCAGGACATTCAGAATGCCCCATGGTCAAGCAGCTTTCTGCTCCCCAGGAACATCCCAGGTCCTGCCCCGGCTCTGTGCTGACCCTGGATGACATTAGCATGGAGGCAGTAGCAGACTCATAACCTTCTTTACATGCTTTAGCCACTAAAGGGGACCAGAGACCCCTCTAGTATCAATTGCTTTGGTATCAATGCGGGACAGGAGATAAAGCGAAACAGCTGATTGTAAGGGACAGTTCTTTCTCCAAAGAGGCCAAACAAAGAGGGACTTGCCTGACAGACAGGGGGCTGCCGTCCACCCAGCGCCACTCCCCTTCCTTCGCTGAGTCGCTGAGGCCCAGCCAGTACACGTCGGGCTCAATGAGTTGGTTTGACAAAAACGTCTATGTGGGAAAACAGGTGAAGGAGACAATCATGATCCCAGGCAGAAGGTGAGGAGGGAGGTGAGGAGGTTTCATGGGACCTGTGTTTGTGGCCAGCAGAGTCTGTCGCTGTAGAGTCTCACCCCTCCCCCTGTTTTCCCAACCCTTTACATGAGGGCTGCCACCCTACATTTCCCATGATGCACCAGGCACTCCCATGATGCATCACTTCCTCTCTTCAAGAGGAGTGACCATTGTGCATCATGGGAGATGTAGTCTGACTGGGTAGCCCGACCTCTGAAGAATGGGGGCCTGAAGCATCCAAACTACAGCTCCCACGAGGCACTGCAGCAGCACTTCCAAATTGAAATGTTTCAGATTTCAGTTGAAAATTTGCAGTATATAAATTTTTAGCTCAAATAAATGAAATTTTCCACACAAAAAAGCTCATTTTCTGACCAGCTGTACTTCAAATGCCTCATCTCTGCCCTTTGCCCTGCAAATCTCCCCTTCAGAATGGCAGATGAACACTGGCCTGTAAGCTGTTTGGGGCTGGGACTGTCTTTTTGTGATGATGTTCACAGCACCTGGATAAAACAGGGCTCTGATTGGTACTTCTACATGCTCTCACAATACCGATAAGTGACAATAATAAGGGTGAATATTACACTGCTGTTCCCTGAGGACTGTGCGTAATTTTCAATCCTCCTACAGCTGCTGAAGGCCTGCTTTTGGGGCTTGTCAATCCCATGGCCATAGGTCCCCTCCATGAAGAGGGACCAAGGAACCATCTTGCAGTCCCTGTTGAGTCCCATTCTGCAACCTTGTTACTGTGGGTGCCTTAAATCCTGGCCCAAGGACAGGATAGTGAAATACACACGCTATGAGCTGTAGTGCTCGTGAGTCAGATTTTGGTTCTGGTGACTGCAGATTCACACCAGTACCTTGCCCACCTCTGCACTACATGGGCATCCTCCCAGCACCAACTAGTCTCCCAAAGTCCTGTTCCCAGCAGGCACTGGGCTCAATTTAAAATTTAAAGTGGAGTCTCCCTCAGGGCAGGATTCCTTCTCCAATGTCTTGATGAGGAATCTGGAGTTGGGTCCTCCATAGAATATCAAAAAGCCTTTCGTAGTGTAGTAGTGAGCTGCTCTGAAAAGCATTTCACCTACGGGACAGCAGCTGAATTCCTGCCCAGGTCAGTAGCAATCAAATATTATTTTTAGGTCCCTATGGGACTCTGTGATTTGTATTCGCAGGGGATTAGAACTGCCCCCCGCCCCCACAGATGAATTTTGATTCATATCGAATCATCCACATCTGACATTGAGATTTCTTTTTACAAAGCTCACTTGACAATTGGTGTCATAAGGAGGAGGGAGAAAACTTGTTCACCTTAGCCTCTAAGGATAGAACAAGAAGCAATGGGCTTAAACTGCAGCAAGGGAGGTCTAGGTTGGACATTAGGAAAAAGTTCCTAACTGTCAGGGTGGTTAAACACTGGAATAAATTGCCTAGGGAGGTTGTGGAATCTCCATCTCTGGAAATATTTAAGAGTAGGTTGGATAAATGTCTATCAGGGATGGTCTAGACAGTATTTGGTCCTGCCATGAGGGCAGGGGACTGGACTCGATAACCTCTCGAGGTCCCTTCCAGTCCTAGAATCTATGAATCTATGAATTTTCAAATGACTCTACGTATCCAGGTTCCCTCAATTCTTCTTGAACAGAAAGTTACATCCAAAGAGATTGCTAAATTCCTGGAAAACTTGGGCCAGTCTGTGATCTCAGTTACGCTGGGGTAAATCTAGAGTAACTCCAGATTCACCCTGGTGTAGCAGAACAGAATCTGGCCCCTTGTGCTTAATCCCTTCCATTCTGTGTGATACACAATAGGAATCTGAGTGGATGGCTTACCTGTTCCTGTTTGGTGTTAACGATAACCAGGTGAGACCCTTCATTGGTACAGAACTGCTTAGCGTCCAACCAGGATTTAGTCGATGTTGAAAAGAAGTAGCAATTTTTCTCAAAATGCTGCCAGCCAGGTGGACATTTTGTGCAGATGACTTCTGTGAGAAGTAAAATTATGGGGCAAGCCTGCATTAGAGAGTCAAAATGCAGTCTAACTGAAGTGTAAAAACTCATCCGTGTCCCCATACTTATTTACTTTTGACAGTCTCACTGGCTTCAAGCAAATAATTTGCACTGAATTTGCGTATTCCCGGAAATTGGATACTTTTTCCTTCCACCAGGTGCTCATTCATCCTCCGTGGGATGGTTTTATAAGTTACATGGCATTCTCACCCCTCTGATATATGGTAGCAGATGGCAGGGCCTGGTAGATCTGTTTCCCATTGAAAAATGAATCACTGAGTTAATATTTTCCTAATATAAGTTGTTGATTTCTGCTGGGTGCACTTGTCCTGGACAAGAGGCGCCCATAAATCAAATACAATCTCTGATCTCAGCCCAGACACCGATGCCCAGTTTAATGGGTACAACTCTGCCCCAAGAACTGAGCCTATTTAGAGAGTCAGGCAGGGAGCAAACTCCCTTGCTAATTGCAACAGCTGCCCCCCCAAAATAACACAGCCTGAAACCAACAACACAGCATGTCTTCGAAGACTGAATACCGCTGACATGCTTGGAAAGAGATCTTGCAAGCTGATGGACAACGGCACCATCTGGTGGCTTCTGCCATACAGCATTGTATCCATCTCATGTTAGGTTTCATTATCTATTTAGCCAAATTATCAGTTGTGTCCATTTCCATTACACGTAGATGTGCTCAGTTTCCGTGCATAGGGAACCTGAAAGTCAAATGCCCTGTTCCCTGTTGGCTTTCACTGACGCTGGGCATTTGTGGTTAACTCTCTCGCTGGTTTCAAACCCTGTTTGATGCCCTCTTACCTGTGATATTCCGTAACTCGTCCTGCACCCTGCTCAAGACCTCCTGGAGTCTGTCATGGTCCCTTCTCACCTCAGCCAGCTCCTTCGACATACTGTGCGTTAGGTTCCTTATCTCTGTCAGGGGAGGCAGGGGGTAGAAAAATGCCAACGGAATCAACAGCTCGATATTTCTGGGCTGGCTCAGACCTTCCTTCACAGCAGCTGGAAATGTGTCCATCTATCTGCAAACACACTCTCTGTCCCCTTTCACAGCCTTTGACCTATCTATGGTCTGATACTGGAGTCCACCATTGTATTATCAAAGCACCTGTGCTATCCTGGGCTCATTGATTTTCCTTCAAGCCAACTGTTGGATTCAGTGAGTGAATTTTTACCTCAGTAGGCTCACAATAAGGTAGCCCACACTCCACTTCTCCATCACGGGCCTCTTCTATGGAAGTCTAAATCCCTAGTCAGAGCCCTGACACCAGCATAACTAAGATCAGAACCCGGCTCATGTTTTTACTGGATGGGCCTGAAACCACACGGGATGAGCATTCCCAAATTCCTTCTGCAGGCCATGGGAGCTGTGAGCTCTCAGCAGCGCTGAGCGAACCAGAGCACCCCACCACCGCCACCACCACTGCCACGTATCTACAGGGTACTGAGACCACAATGCAGCAAAGCACTTAAACACAAAGCCAGTGATTTTCATCCTGTTTTCATTTTCGGACCCCTGAACTTTAGAATGGAGGTGAGGACCCCTTTGGAAATCTTGGGCATAGTCTGTGGACCTCCACGGGTCTATGGACCACAGGCAGAAAACCACTGTTCTGAGATATGTTACACCACACAGTAATCACGAGGGTAGAGTTGTTTGACAGCTGCTATTGTGGGTAACAACTTGGGGATTGAACTGGGGCCCTCCAGGGCTAAAAGCAGGAACTACTTCAGCGTGAGATAAAGCTGCCGAACCATCTCCTAGATCAGCACAGTGGGGGACCTGTCACACGTGCTCACCAATGGGTTACACATGCCTAAGTGCCTTTGCTGGATCGGGGTCTGAGATCCAAAGTTCTGCTACAGCATGAACTGGGCTCAGGATAAAACCTGGGGTGGCCCTTGGGAGCAGGATGCAGCTGATCACAAACTAAAATGCGATTATCCATGTAGGGCTCCCTGCTCCATCCTCACACTTCCTCTTTCTCATCCTCCTTCTCTACTTCCTTTTCAGCTTCCCCTCCTCAGGGGAAGATCAGACCCAGGAGTCCTTCTACAAGGAAGTAGCAGTGATCAGGTAAAGGAAGGAAAAGGATGTTTCTCACCTATGGCGTCCTGGAGATGTGATGGGTCTTTCACGTGATCAGCTTGGATCTCCTCGATCCCCAGCCTAACCCCAGCCAGCTCCTTGGACACTGCAAACAGCAGAGGGCAGCAAAGAACTGCTGTACATGGGCGTGTCGAAGGGAGAGACCCCACCCATGGGCAACCCCTATGATTTTATTGCACGTCTTGTGACAAGGGAACTGTTTATGCTGAAGCTCTTGAGAAACATCAGCAGAACATACCATTAAGAAGTCGACTATTAAACACGTTGAATTCTTTGGACATCTTCAACTCTAAAAGGAAAATGAGAGAATGGGGAGTTTCTATTTTAAATAACAACACAGAACCTCATGCTGCCCCACCCACATGCTCCACCCCTGAGGAGCGCTGGATAAGGACCATTCATCCAGGAATGTGTGAAATGTATGGAGGAAGCGCAGTCGTTTGCAAGGATGTAAATGGGTTTCACTTATAGCTATTACTGATTTAAATTACCGTGCTACCTACAAGTCCCACCTGAGATTAGAGCCCCTTTGGGCCAGGTGCTGCACAAACCAGAACTGAGATTGGGTACCCTTGCTCTGGCACTGCATAGACACTGAGCAAGAGCCGGTTACAATATAAATACACAAGAAATGTTACCCATTTCAAAGATAGTGAAACTGAGGCACAGAGAAATGAAGGGCCATTTCCTGGGTGTTTGGGGACACACTTCCACACTCTTCTGGACAGACTGCGGCCTCCCCCAACCCATACTCCTGCTTCCTTTTTTCAGATGGTCAGGGGAGTGTCCTGGACAAGAAGGGTCTCAGTTCCCACTCACCCAAGCAGTAGTTGTCTTTACGGGGGCCCCAGGCATGTGCCTACTCCTGGTACAGACAAATTCCACTCATGCCCATGGCTTCCCCAGCAGGATAACACTCTCAGCCAATGAGACACTGGTAGAAACGTGACCTCATCACAACAAAATTTCATTGGATAATCAGTGACCCTAGGAACAGGACAATGTTGTCCAACAACTTCTAAGAGATGCTTCCACCTCCTGTGGTTGTCCCACACCCCACAATAATCTGGAATCCTGTCTGAGCTGGGGTCAGATCCCCAGCTGATGTATGTCTGCTCAGCTCCAATGAAGTCGAAGGAGCTACAACAACTTCACCAGCCCTGCAACTGACCCCTTGGGCCCAACTCTCCCCTCCCTTGCGGTGTAAGGACCTAAAAAGTTCTGCAAAGTCCAACAAGGAATAAAAACATTTCCTTTATCCTCTCACCTAGATAGTCCTGGTGATGTGTCAGATTTCTCTTGGTATCGCTTCTTATAGTATCTCGATCCTCCTGGGCTTCAGCAAGACCCTTGGACACTGTAGACATGACACTTTTGATAGCAGAGTAAAATTTATCAGCAGGGGAAACCCATATCTTTGGGGACATCCATGCTGCTGTAAAATGCACTTTCCTCCCAGTTACTACCCAAGATTTCTGATGTCCATTCCCCCATGCTAGCTGTGATCCTCCACTACAGGCACATTGTGCCCAACACCGGGATTCATTATTCTGGACACGAGCTCGGTCCTCGGTACAATGTAGAGCTGCGTTGGGGCTGCCCTATGTTACACTGAGCTGCCAGTGGCCCCAAGATGTGCAGTGCAGCTGCTATTACTACACCCGGGCGTGGAATGTGGCTGGACAGCTCAAAGGGGCATAGCCAAGCTGAGAGTGAAAAGGTTCAGCCTTCCCAGAGCAATGCAGGGCTCTGACTGCTGTGCGGAGCAGAAAGCCGCCTGCTGCCACAAGGAGCCTGTCTCGGTTTGTGTGTGGTTAGCTAGTTGCAAAGTTAAAAAGGGAAGGAATGTATTTGTCGGGCCCAAGCTCTCCTTGTGCTAATGTGGAAGAGACGATTGTGGCAGCGCATTGTGCCATGCCCCTGTTGCATTCTTCTCACTCCCTACATTCCCTCTCCGCTAGCAGAAGCCGCAGCCAGACCTTTGCACTGGCCCCAGCACAGCGTTGAAAAAAGAACATTTTTGTATGAATATTTCACAACCTTCAAAAGGTCACCACAAACACGGCCGGTTATTGATTTTGGGTGGGATTTTTCTGAGATTTACGAGCACAAGTCCCATGGAAAGCTAGCGGGAGTTATGCTAAGGACAAATCCCACCCTTTGAAAATCCGGTCACCTTAACTCAGAGGTGAGTGAAAGTTACTTAGCAATGGCAACAGCTCCATAATTAAGGTCACAACTGAGCCTCCAGTCTCAGCCCAATTTTGTGCCCCACTGCTAAAATCCACCCAAAACTAGTCAAAGCAGCCTCACTCTTGGCAGGTGAGATGTGAGGCCGAGGTAGAAACGAACAGGAGACTTACATTTCCCAAGTTTCACCACGATGAGAGCTGTGGCCACTGCAATTGAAATCATCAGCAGGAGATACAGGATCGCAATGGCCTTCCCTTGGGTGAAGTTGGAAAGGCAAAGAGCTGTGGGGAGCAGCACTGGTTAGATCTCTCAATGTGGGATCAACCCCTCCTAACATTCCCTTTAGGGAGAGACTCCCAGCACTGAACATGGTTCCCTACAAGAGAAGATGACTGAACAAAGGGAGGGGAGGGATTCGCCATATTAATACCTTGAGGTAGTTCTCAGCCTTCCCTGTGTTCCATTTTCCATGTTGGGAATCCCTCTCCCTTTTAGCAATATGGGAAGGGCAGGGGAGTGTGACACCCAGATTGAGACGCTCCTGCCTTAAAGGGAGCATGAGAATCCTCTCAGGTTCTAGCGGGAAGATATGGGCAGGTTCACAGGACCAGTTTCATCCCTGCAATAGCAACACTGAAGGCACTGGAGTAACCCAGGGATGAGTTTGCCCCATGATGAGAAAGGAGTTTATGTGGATGATGGGAATATCCAGACTCAATCCAGATACTAATTTGGGGGAGAGAGAAACTATCCTGATTGTGGGCACCGGCCAAACTCAAATAAGCAAAGCCAGGAATCGGACACAGGCCTCCTGACTCCCAGGGTAGCTCCTTAATCACAAGACCACCCTTCCTCACACCAGCTCACCTTTACCACCTCTTCCAGGTACGCTGCTCGCTTCCTGCACTGTCAGTTCCACTTGCTCTGAGTTGTCCCATTTGTGGTAGGAGCTGTCCGGGTGCATGGCTGCGGATGTCTATGTTCTGCTCCTTGCCGTCGGTGCAGTTTATATTGATAGGAGCCGTCATCATGCCTTTCCAGGGGAACGGATGCCTGTGGTCACACGGGTCAGGGGCAGTGACCCAACCATTTCCTCTCCAGGTCAGTGCAGAATCATAGCGTCTCTGTGGTTCCAGTTTCTGGTCCTTAGACTTCCAGGCTCTGAGATTGCTCAACTCCCATTGACTTTTAGCAGAATATGTTGAAATCTCCCAGAGGCTGCTCAAGTCAATCTGCCGCCCAAGGCAAAACTTCAGTGTACCATCCCCCTCCTCAGAAGCCTAGGGTGGGAGATTTGGCTCAGTCACTCCTATATCATGAAGGAAAGGGCGGCAGTGCCAAATTCCAGTGAGTGGCCGTGTGGTCTTTCATGACATGGGGGCGGCCAGGCTAAATTTAGCAAAGAGTCCTGTTGCACCTTATAGACTAACAGATGTATTGGAGCATGAGCTTTCGTTGGTGAATACCCACTTCATCGGATGCATGTAGTGGAAATTTCCAGAGGCAGGTATAAATATGCAAGCAAGAGTGAGTCAGGCTAGAGATAACGAGGTTAGTTCAATCAGGGAGGATGAGGCCCTCTTCTAGCAGTTGAGATGTGAACACCAAGAGAGGAGAAACTGCTTTTGTAGTTGGCTAGTATGCCTTCCTTCATGCCTCCAGCTTCCATCCCGGACACACCACACGATCCATTGTCTACAGCCAAGCACTGAGGTACAACCGCATCTGCTCCAACCCCTCAGACAGAGACCATCACCTACAAAATCTTCACCAAGCATTCTCAAAACTACGATACCTGCACGAGGAAATAAGGAAACAGATCAACAGAGCAAGACGTGTACCCAGAAGTCTCCTGTTACAAGACAAGCCCAAGGAACAAACCAACAGAACTCCACTGGCCATCACATACAGTCCCCAGCTAAAACCTCTCCAATGCATCATCAGTGATCTACAATCCATCCTGGACAACGATCCCTCACTTTCACAGGCCTTGGGTGGCAGGCCAGTCCTCACCCACAGACAACCCACCAACCTAAAGCATATTCTCACCAGTAACTAACTACACACCGCACCATAGTAACTCTATCTCAGGAACCAATCCATGCAACAAACCTCGATGCCAACTCTGCCCACATATCTACACCAGCGACACCATCACAGGACCTAACCAGATCAGCCACACCATCACCGGTTCATTCACCTGCATGTCCACCCATGTAATATACGCCATCATATGCCAGCAATGCCCCTCTGCTATGTACATCAGCCAAACTGGACAGTCCCTACGTAAAAGGATAAATGGACACAAATCAGATATTAGGAATGGCAATATACAAAAACCTGTAGGAGAACACTTCAACCTCCCTGGCCACACAATAGCAGATTTAAAGGTAGCCATCTTACAGCAAAAAACCTTCAGGACGACTTCAAAGAGAAACTACTGAGCTTCAGTTCATCTGCAAATTTGACACCATCAGCTCAGGATTAAACAAAGACTGTGAATGGCTAGCCAACTACAGAAGCAGTTTCAGATCCAGACTAACACGGCTACCCCTCTGATACTTGACAGGCTAAATTTGCCACTGTAGGCAACTGCTCAGAAGTCTGCCACCATAGACAGCTGCCTACATTGCATGCACCTAGAGCAGCCTCTGCCAGCCCCTCACCTGATGGGGTCCTGTACTATTCCTTGAGACACACTAGACAAGATAGCAGGTGGCATTAGCAGAAGGTTTCGTGATCAGAAACATGTCAGTTTCTCACCAATAACTGGAGTCAGAATCACTCTTCCAACTGGAAGCTTGTTGCATTTGCATCTTGATCCACAAAGGCAAATGAACACTTGAAGAACTAAGGGGACATTCTACACCAACCTGGACACCCCAGGGTCTTCTGGGTCAGATAATCTCCTGTGGACTTCTCAGGGTATGTGGGAGCATGTGCTAGCGACTGCAGGGCAGTGGAGCTCACTACACCAGCTATAACCCTGCCAGGGGCTCGTCCACACCAGCTAGTTAAGAGTTTAGTGGCAGTGTTCACTCTCTAAGCACCGCTTGTCCAGCTGAAGGAAGTCAGAGACTGTCCCATGGGTGGAACCAATGCCAAGGTACTCTGCTGATGGGCAATTTGAGTGGGCAGGCAGGCTAGCCATGCAGGGGGATGTAACCAGAATCCCTGCCTTCCACTTGTAATCCAAGAGCGGCCGTTGCCTTGTAGTGACTCTATGGGGACAGCAGCTCAGCATTTCACTGATAACTCTACACGCTCTCGCTCACGCCAGCACAAAATCCACTAGGTCTAGTGATTACACAATCCTAAGGATGATCATGAGTACGGCCCTTCCAAATTCATGGCCAGGAAAAACATGTCACAGACCATGACATCTGGCTATTGCAGAGGGGTTGCAGGATTGCCACCCTTACGTCTGCACCACCACCAGCAGCTTCCTCCAGCTAGGGGAGGTTCCTGGAGGTGGGAGCGAGCCCTCAACTGGGGTGCCCTAAGTCCGGCCCCTCCCTGGCTCCAGGCCGAACACTTGGGTTGAAGGGGGATAAAGAGGCCTTGGGTGGCTGTGGGTGGGCTTGCGGGGGGTGACCATGGCACCCCCTGGACAACAGCATCCTGGGTGGTCACCCCCCCATAATGCCGGCCCTGCCTCCCCCAATAAAGTTATGACCCCACCCATGTCACCCTCACTTCTGCACTGCTGCTAGTGGCAACGCTGCCTTCAGAGTTGGGCTTCCAGCCAGCAGCCGCCACTCTCCAGCCACCCAGCTCCGAAGGCAATGCCACCACCAGCAGCAGTGCAGAAGTAATGGTGGCAATATCACAACCCCCATACAGTAGCCTTTCAATCCCCCACCACCCACTTTTGGGTCAGGACACCCACAGTTTCAACACCATGACATTTCAGATTTAAATAACTGAAACAGTGAAATTTACACTTTTTGAAATCCCTTGACTGCGATATTGATCAAAACAGACCATGAATTTGGTAATGCCCCAGTCATGAGATTTTTTTGGCAAGTAACAATTCTGAGGCTAACTGTATTTTTTTTAAAGCACCTTGAAGGTTACGTTGGAGGCAAGACAGTGGGGTCTGGACTAGCAGGAGGGTTCTCTGCCAATTGAAGTCACTAAAACACAGGATTTGGGGACTTCAACAGCAGAGTCAAGGGAAGGGGTAGGGACGGTTTTGTGGCCTGCAGCATGCAGGGGGTCAGACCAGATGATCATAATGGTCCCTTCTGACCTTAAAGTCTATGAGTCTATGGTGGCAGCGGGGTTGGACTGAGGGTCAGAAGATCTGGGTTCCTGTCCCGGCTCTGATGCAGGGTAACCCTCTGGGCATTTGTGTCCCCATCAATAAAATGGGTATAATAACATTGACCTCCTTTATGAAGCATTTTGAGATCTGCTGATGAAGACCAGGGCACATTATATATATTAGACCTCACTGACTTGAACCACTATCACCACTTCAGTGGAAGGTGGAAGGAGCCCCTAGGTGGACACGCCTATGCCAGCACTGATTGGCTATTGGATATATTTGAGGAGGTGACTATCAGTGGTGTTGAGCTGAACACCATTCTGCTTTGAGAACCTGAATATGCCAATGACATTGTCCTGTTGGCCCAGTTCCGTGAATCGATGCAGCTTAAGGTGAGCTGGTCAGGAGAGGAGCCGCATGCATTGGTCTGGCTATTAACGAAGTCTCTGGCCATTAGCATCTAACAGACTTCAGCTCCAAATTAGAAAGAGCTCAATGTTCACCTGTCTGGACTGTTAAATATTTGGGCAGCATCATAGACAGTCCTGGAAGATGCTTGAAACATGTGGGTGCCTTTAGCTCATATAACAGCAGCAGCTGCCACATTTCAGATCCTTCAGGAGTCTCTGTGGGACCATCATGACATCAGGCTTGCTATGAAACTGTGGACATATAGAACCACAGTTATACTGACTTTGTAATTTGGAAGTGAAATGTGTGTGGTGCGGAAGGACACCAGACTGATGCTGTTGATTCTCCTGATGTTGTCGTTGTTTCCATCAGCTGTTTCATATCAAGTGGCAGGACAAGATCAGAAATGAGGATATTAGAAGCTGAACTCAGCAATCTCATAGACTCATAGACTCATAGACTTTAAGGTCAGAAGGGACCATTATGATCATTTGGTCTGACCCCCTGCATGCTGCAGGCCACAAAGCCGTCCCTACCCCTTCCCTTGACTCTGCTGTTGAAGTCCCCAAGTCCTGAGGCTCGGTGACTTCAATTGCCAGAGAACCCTCCTGCTAGCGATCCCTGCCCCATGCTGCGGAGGAAGGTGAAAAACCTCCAGGGCCTCTGCCAATCTACCCTGGAGGAAAATTCCAGCTTTCCTGGTAGGAAAGTATTATAAGATCGAAAGACCAACAAATTCCAAAGCATGTGTAAAAAGAAATACTGCTAAACACCAGCAATTATCTGGGAGCCAAAAGCCTATGATTGCCAGTGATGGACATCAAAGGAGTGAGCAGTCAGACCCCTGGAAGTATCTTGCCAGAGGTTGACCTGGGTGGCGCTCACTTTGCAGGGGCCATGTCCCTTTGGGATTAGCCATTCATTCAAATCAAGTAGAATTAAGGTGGACACTTCTGAAATACGGGGACATTTCTGACTCCAGGCAATTAGTGATTGGTTTGTGCCCTGAAGCAGAAGGGCGCAGGGGTAGAGCCCTTATATTTATTTGTTTATCCTACCTAATGTAACTGGCTCTTTTTATGCTTAATATAAAGATGGGCTGATTCTTAGGTCCCTTTATATCTGTGCAAAGGGCCCTGTTTGGAAATCAGAATCAGGCCCGTCATCCTCGGCCCCACTGACATCCAGCGGCAGTGAGTTCCCCTGACTAATTCTCTGCTGTGTAAATTTTGGTGACATGTTTATGGCAGTGCCTGCAATGTGCCCAGTGCTTTCTAGAGACACAAGAAGGGACCGTCCTTGCCCTGAGGAACTCACAGGCTAAGGATGGACAGAGAGACAGGGCGGGGCCAGGAAAGGGGAACAGCCAAATAAACAAATGCCAATCAGCAGATTCACTAGAGACAGCCCAGCAGACAGGGACTGAAGTGTGCACAGGGTTGGAGCCTGTGGGATTGGCTGTGAGAGGTCGTACCATACATAGGCACCTGCCTGGAGGGGTCACAGCAGTGTCTATACTAACTGCAGACAAAGCGGGGACATGGGCCAAGAAGGAGGCATGGGGCAATTGTACAAGGGGCAGATAAGACTGATGACCTGGGTGGGGTGGTGGGTGCAGATGACTGCCCCACTCCTGCAGAACAAGGCTAAAAGCTTCCCTAGAGAGGGCTGCAGCTGTGAAAGGCTAGGCAGATTTGGGAAGCAGCCACAGCTGTGGCCATCTTAATCAGGTTCCAGCTGACCCTTACAGGAGGGTGGTGGGCCTGAAGCTGAAGACAGAGTCTCTCTCTAGCAGTGGAGAGAGAAGGGCCTGGCTTCCTGGGAGCTGAGCAGGAGACCTAGAGTGGAGCAGGGCTTGGGGAAGGCCAGAGGAGCTGGGGAGCTCCAGCCTGGAAAACCGCCAGGCTGCAGGCCTTGCTAAAGTCCGGGAAGGGTACTGGGGTTGCAGAGGTGCCGCCCAAGACAGGCAAAGGCAGCAGGTCCAACCCCCCCTTGCCAGTGATGAGTGGTTTACAGAGGGCTGTCCGCCCCAGTGAGCGGGGGCTAGATGGTGATTGGCAGTACCCACTGAGGCAAGGTGGGGATAAAGGGTTGGGAGTTCCCTGCGGGAGGGGAGACCCAAAGTGTGGGGATACTGCCAGAGGGCAGCACCCCAAGGCAAAGGGGCACCTGGGTTTGGGAGGGACCCAAGGCCAGCGGCAGGCAAGGCCATCAAGCTGGCAGAGGGCACGCCGGAGCTGGAAAAGAGCTAATTCCCTGGACATCCGGAAGGAGGTGCCGTTCTGGTGAGTCATCACCCCACCACAGGGAGATTATGCTGGGACATAGAAGGAGGGGTGGAGTTATTGGATAAGGGCAGACAAGGCCGGGGACATGGGTGGGGTGAGGGGCATGGATGACTGTACCAGGGCAAACAAAACCAGGAGCATGGACGGCGCAGGGGCTGTGGCGACCGGGGGTTATGAAACTCAGCCGGGGATAAGCAGAGAGCCTCACTGTGCCTGAGTGTCTGGGCTTTGCCTCCTGTGGGGCTCCATGGTTTGGTTCCAGCCGCCTCTGAACAGAGTTTCCTCAATTTAAACATGAGGGTCATTTCTGATGAGCTTCCTCATTCTAGTTAATTTCCCTCTTCCTAGTCCCAGAGCTAGTTCTGGGCACAGTTCCATTCTTCAGTGTGTGGAAGCTTATTACATAGAGTCAGATCCTTAGCTGGCATAAATGGGTGTATTGACATTGATGGAGTGATGCCAATTTTCACAGCTGGGATCTGGCCCCATTGACTCCAATGGAAAGATGCTGTTTTATATTAGTGGGAGATCTGGCCCCCTTGTGGTCACTTTTGGGCCTTTTCTACATTATACTGGTATCAACTAAACTGTGAATTTAAATTGACTTTCTTATCCTAGGTTAAACACTCTTCCTGTGGATTCTCTTTGTCCAGCATAAGAGTGACCTTTATTCAGTTTATTTATGTCACTTTAGAAGGGGTTTTAGGCTAAACAGAATGAATTTGTCCACATAAGGGGTTAGAAGAGGATAACAAGACCTGTATCGCTGCATGAGCATAAGTGGTAACACTTTCCCATATAGAGAAGCCCTTAGTCAGTGGTTCATCTACAGTTACTTCTTAAACCAATTCCCAGCCTGGATTATGCTCCCCACAGATGTCTTTGTTTGGGTGGAGTGTCCCGCTGTGCCCCGCAGGGGGTGTTTTGCATTTCTGGGGGCAGTGCTGGGGGCGGGGAGGGATACACACTCATCTATATATCTTGAGGCTGAAGGGCCAGAAACGTAGCAGGTATAAAGCTGTGTAACTCCATTTACTTTCATGGAGCTCCATGGGCTTATAGCAGCTGAGGACCAAGCCCATGATTTTTACTGGCTATCGGAACATCTGGGGAAGGGAATATTGTATTACAACACTGATAACTTAGGTTCATGATCACAATGCCCTTGGACCTTCATGACATCTATTCTGAACAGTTCTGAGGGGTCTTACTCCGGCAGGGACTGGGGAGTTTACACTTGTCTCCAAGCAGCCACTCAAATGAGGATGTCCTCTAGGAAGAGGGGAAGAATCAATGGAGATAACAACACCAAATATGAGCCCCAGGAGAATACGGGATGAGTTTCACAGGATTGCAAGGGAGAATAGGAATTGAAAGGACTTTCAGCCAGAGGGAACAGGGGATAGACTGGAGAATTGTACCATCACCAGGAAAAGGCAGGTCTACGTGATTGGGGACTCCTTACTGAGAAGAATAGACAGGCCTGTAACCAGAGCTGATCCAGAGAACAGAAGGGTGTGCTGTTTGCCAGGTGCTAAGATACAGGAGGTGGACTTGAGGCCGAAGAGGATCCTAATGGGAGTGGGAAAGAATCCACTGTTTGTTCTTCATGTGGGAACTAATGATAGGCTAGATTCTCACTGGAACATATCAAGGGAGATTATCCCAGGCTGGAGAAGACTCTTAAGGAAATCACGGATCAGGTGATCTTCAGTGGGATTCTGCCTGTTCCTAGAGAATGGCGACAAAGGTGTGACAAGATTATGATGATCAACAGATGGCTCAGACAGTTGTGCTATAAGGAGGGCTTTGGGATGTATGGCCACAGGGAGGCATTCATGGACAGAGGACTCTTCTCTCGGGAGGGACTTCACCTGAGTAGGGAGGGAAATAGACTTCTAGGATGGAGGCTGGCACAACTGATTAAGAGAGCTTTAAACTAGGAATTTGGGGGAGATAGTTGGGAGATGTCCAGGTAATCTCCACACCGGATTTTAACACTGAGAGGGGAGAAAATGAAGTAAGAATGCCGTGGGTGGGAGAATGGACATATGGAGGAAGGGTACTGTAGATAACAGTCTAATAGGTGATACTGGTGGAAGAATGTCTGTGCATAATTGAGTAAAGAATGTGAGCGAAGCCAAACAGTAAACATTAAGATGTTTGTACACCAATGCGAAGAGCCTAGGTAACAAAATGGAGGAACTAGAGTTACTCATGCAGGAAGTGAAACATAGTTCCTATCTTTAAGAAAGGCAAAAAAGTAATCTAGGAATATCAGGGGTGGAAGGGACCTCAGGAGGTCATCTAGTCCAAGCCCCTGCTCAAAACAGAACCAATCCAGAGACAGATTTTTGCCCCAGATCCCTAAATGGACATCTCAAGGATTGAGCTCACAACCCTGGGTTTAGTAGGCCAATGCTCAAACCAATGCACTGAGCTATCCCTCCCACCTCATTTGGAATACTGTGTTCAGTTCTGGTCTCCCATGTTTAAGAAGGATGAATTCAAACTGGAACAGGTAGAGAAGGGCTACTAGGGTGATCCGAAGAATGGAAAACCTGTCTTACGAAAGGAGACTCAAAGAGCTTGGCTTGTTTAGCCTAACCAAAAGAAGGCTAAGGGGAGATACGATTGCTCTCTATAAATGTATCAGAGGGATAAATACCAGGGAGGGAGAGGAATTATTTAAGCTCAGTACCAATGTGGACACAAGAACAAATGGATATAAACTGGCTATCAGGAAGTTTAGACTTGAAATTAAGCAAAGGTTTCTAACCATCAGAGGAGTGAAGTTCTGAAACAGCCTTCCAAGGGGACTGAGATTGAGTACCGTTGCTCTGGGCACTGCATAGACACAGAGCAAGAGACGGTTACAATACAAATAGACAAGAAATGTTACCCATTTCACAGATAGTGAAACTGAGGAACAAAGAAATGAAGTGACTCTTTCAAGGTCACATAGGGAGTCAGTGGCAAAACTGGGCCCTGAAGACAGATCTTGTGAGTTCCAGCCCATGCCTTAGCCACAACAGCAGCCAACCTTTGCTCATCTGGGGCTCAGACCCCTTTTGGAGCAGCAGGATCTGAGTACTAACCCACTGTTACTGGGATGTTCTCAGTGCCCGTGACGTGCTCCACAGTGACACCCATCCTGTCCAGATGGCTGCAGACTCGTTACAGTTGTGGAAGCAGAACAAGGCCTGAGAAGGATTGGAAGGGAATTTCAAATGCAAACCGTCTTTGTTAGCAAGAGTCAGGCTAACTGTAACCCTAATAACGTGAGACTTGTAGAAGTGAGGATTGTGTGAGGCGAGTGGGAAAGAACTGTGTGAAAAGTTGTTGCGACCTTGTGTAGATGATATGGAATGTAGACTAGAGTCTAAATAAGTGAGAAAAATAAGATATCAGGATGACCTATGTATAAACAAAATGCAGCTGTTGCTTATTATTGTCTGTAACTAAAGGTATAAATGCTTGCTGTAATTGTTTACCTGTAGAGAGACCTGCCTAGGAAGGGGAAACTATGTGTCCTAGTGCACTCTCTCCCTCCACGCAAATAAAGTATCTGACTTTGCTGCACCCAAAAAGAGAGTGAGAACTGTGTTTTTCTCCAACAATTTGGGGGCTCATTCGGGATGGCAGCACCCGCTGAGACAGCGGCAACTGCTGCAGACCATTCCCCTTCGAACCCCATGGCGCCACAATAGAGGTAAGAAATCTCTATTGGGGTGTCGGAGGAGGACTGCCCGTGGAGACCGTCTGTCCCTGTTGGGCTCACGCCATCCGAACTTATTGACTGTGCAGCAGGATCAGATGCAGAGCGGTGCTGGGGACTTAGTTTTGCCGCCCCCAATAAGGTTAATGCATAAGGGAAATGCACTAGGTTAATGCACCGGTGCAGAGGGGTTTTGACTGCCTCAGATAAGGGAAAAGTGTATTAAGTCCGGACATAGGGGAGTAAGGTTATTGTTAAATGAGATGCATCTAGATATGGAAATGAATGTGTGTGACTGTGTGTGAATGAATGAGCTTCGGTAGTATACGCCGCTGATCAGGTCTAAGACTTAAGCTGACTCCAGCCGCCCCAGGGCTATGCCATGTGGGAGTTCTGAAAGCAAGGGGGGTCAGCCGAATCTTGTGACCCAGTGGAGCCACTGACTCCAGTGGACCCTTTCCTGGAGAGGTGAGAGAGTGAGACTTTTCTTTAGCTCATGAGCCGCTAGCAGACAGGACTTCCTCCCCAGTGTAGGTGATTGAAAAATGAGTAAGGGACAGTTTAAGAATTCACCTTCACCCACAAAGGTACAAGTATGTGTATTATGGTCCCAAAACCTGCAGGTATTTAGAAAATTGGAATTTTTGCATGCATGATAATCCATCTAAATAATTCCCACTAGACGGTACGTTTGATTTAGATAAACTCACATGCCTCAGAGGAACCATTCACCAAAAGCCTCTGACACACAGTGGGAGCAATTTGTCTATAGCATCTGGATGCCTCCCTACCCAAACCATTTTATTAACTCCCTCGGCTTCTTTATATCCCCAAGTAAGGTAAGGCTGAAAGCCAGGAGGGAAAGGAACAGATTAATTTGAAATTCAACTTGGCCCAGAGATAAAGAGAGCGCTGCTCTGCGTTCAAGGTCAAGAATCAACACAGACCATGCCAAGTACAAAGAAAAACTGCGTTCGGCCCCAGCCGGCTGTGGAAAAAATATAGACAGAGGCAAACCAAAGGCAATACAAGTTACAGGATTGAGATTACATTTGCAAAGCTTAACTGTCCAGTGAGATCCAACAGTCTGCCTTTGTGACCCTGGAGCTGAAGAAGCCACAGGCAGCCGGCCTGGACTAGAATCTTTGAAAGAGACACCACAGGAGACCCCAGGACCTAAAAGCACAGCTCTCCCAAGAGCGGAAGCAAGTTGGAGATTGCACAGTGCTTTCTCTGGACGTTATACACAGACGTGGCCAATCTGGACGTACGTGTGTGAGTATGAAAGTGGTTTAGGGCTTGGGGCATTAATGTTTTTTTCCCGAGTGATGTGGGAGCGTTCCCAACACTCTCTGTTGTTGTTTTATTATTTTATTAATGAAGCTTTGAAATTCAGTCATATGGTGGGTGTAGTAGTTCCGGGGTGGGGCTCGTTCCTTCCTGGGGCGCCTGAAAGCCAGGCCGCCTCGCTACAAAGCGAATAACAGTTCAGGGCCCCGACCTTTGGGTAGGGGCTAAGCACCCAATTGACAGTTCAGGGCTCAGGCCCTTTGTGCAGGGGCTGAGCGGCCAATTCACAGTTCTGAGCTCAGGCCCTTTGTGCAGGGGCTGAGCGGCCAATTCACAGTTCTGAGCTCAGGCCCTTTGTGCAGGGGCTGAGCGGCCAATTCACAGTTCTGAGCTCAGGCCCTTTGTGCAGGGGCTGAGCGGCCAATTCACAGTTCTGGGCTCAGGCCCTTTGTGCAGGGGCTGAGCGGCCAATTCACAGTTCTGGGCTCAGGCCCTTTGTGCAGGGGCTGAGCGGCCAATTCACAGTTCTGGGCTCAGGCCCTTTGTGCAGGGGCTGAGCGGCCAATTCACAGTTCTGAGCTCAGGCCCTTTGTGCAGGGGCTGAGCGGCCAATTCACAGTTCTGGGCTCAGGCCCTTTGTGCAGGGGCTGAGCGGCCAATTCACAGTTCTGGGCTCAGGCCCTTTGTGCAGGGGCTGAGCGGCCAATTCACAGTTCTGGGCTCAGGCCCTTTGTGCAGGGGCTGAGCAGACAATTAGCAGCTCCGGCCCTGGGTCAGGGCGGGGCAGCACACCAATAGTCAGTCAGTGGCCCAGGCCTTGTAGCAGGGGCTGGGTCAGTTTGGGTTAGCCCAGGCCCTAGGTCAGGGCAGGGCAGCCAACGGATAGTCTGTCAGGGGCCCAGGCCCCTTGGACAAGGAGGAGGAGAGACTGCCACCCGGCGCGGGGTGGCAAGGGGGGAACACAGGCCCACCCACTCCACTGTGTTCCAGCCCGGGGCCCTATCCGCAGCAGTCCGTCTGCCGCGCAGTCAGTGGGGATCCTGACCGCAACACACTGACATGGGTTCGGGGTCTGCTATCCCCGGGCCACTTCCCATCTCCTCCTCCATGGGTACCTGCTCCTCTTGAGTTCCGTCTGCCGTGTCCCAGATCATGGGCTCCTCCGGGCCCCGAGCACCAGGTAGGTCTGTTGCTCCCTCTGGGCCCTCGGCGGGGGGAAGCTCAGACTGCTCCTCAGGATACCGGGCTCTCGGCAGGCTCGGCCAGTCCTCCTCAGGGTACCGGGCTCTCGGCAGGCTCGGCCAGTCGTCCTCGGGATACCGGGCTTTCGGCAGGCTCGGCCAGTCCTCCTCAGGGTACCGGGCTCTCGGCAGGCTCGGCCAGTCCTCCTCTGGATACCGGGCTCTCGGCAGGCTCGGCCAGTCCTCCTCTGGGTACCGGGCTCTCGGCAGGCTCAGGTCCGTGGGAGCTCGGGCACCAGCGTCTGTCCTCTCCCGCTGCCGGCCAGCTACTGAGCGCTGGGGCCTGGCCTTTATACTTCCTGTCCCGCCCCTTGACTTCCGGGGGGCGGGGACAGGCCGCGGTGGCTCCGCCCACTCTGGCGGCTTTTCTGGCTCATCCCTTCCTGGGGCGCCTGGAAGCCAGGCCGCCCCGCTACAGTGGGTTTTCTTCATCTTCCCCCAACGATCCCGTGGTGTCAGCCTGATCACCTGACACGAGGAATAGATTGGTAACAGAAATCTGTCACAGTTTTCGTAGAAAATTGAGAAGGGGGGGAGCCCTGCAGAACGCACACCATCTATTTGTTTTGCCCTTGTTATCTTATGTTTGCTTTGCTTGGTACGGTTAGTGTTATATGTTGAGGATTGCATGATTTAAAGTGTTCCTACTCTCAGTCGCAGTAAGTCTGAGAACCAGAGAGGGATTTAGCATTCCTCTCTCCACCCCGGTTGACCAGGAAGGGTGTCAGGTGGATCTACCCTCAGTTGTAGCAGGACTGGGCAATAGAGAAGTTGGAGAAAAGGGAAGAGTTGTGTACTTGATAACTAGAATTGAGCAATTAAGAGCATAGATCATGAACCAGGCAGCAACTCAAACCTACACCCATGGCAAGTTGAAAGCCTTGAGACAGGACTTCCAGGCAGAAAAGGAAGCACTGGCTAAGCAAGTAGCGATCCTTCAGGGACTTGTCAAAATTTAACCATTTGTGCTCAGCATACGCCGTAACAGCAGTGTATTTTCCACAAGAGAAAACTGAATAGTTAAACGCCAATGGGCCATGCGTTTTAGCCCAGGTGGCAAGCCTCATGAGAGAGGGCTCGGGTAGCCTTGTGAGTAAGACTGTTTAAGGGAAGAGACCAGGAAGGGTGGGGGCTAGTTGATAAGCCCACCCTCCTAGCTAACTTGGTAGTGGTAGTCAAAGCCAGGAGAATAAAATATTTTAATTTGTTTTTGGGTAGCAAGATAGCAGATGAAAGATCTGGTAAAGAGAGAGAAGGACAGTGCCCCTGGCTCTGTGTGGTCGAGCTGTCACTTTACTAGGGGTGCATGGAGATTTTGTAAGCACAAAAGAAACAGTTTCACCTTGTGTGGAAATTAATGTGACTAGTGTTGTGGAAGTTGAATTATGGAGGAAATGGGCATTTTCCCAGAACGTGTGCAGTGTATATTGTAGCAGGGGTAAAAGAAATGCCAACCGACCATGCTCTTTAATTAAAATCATATTGGAACTCCAAAGGGAGCCACAATAAGTTGTGTTGTCTTTTTCAGATCACTGTGTGTTTGAAAACAGGAGTTAAAAGTTAATTGTGTCCCTTTTTAAGTAAGAATCTTTGAGCTGGGGATAGCTTTGGATCCAGAAGCAAGCCAGAAAGCATCTGTATTAATGCAAATTATCTAACTGATAAGGTAGAAGCCACTGAAACCTGGGCTGCCTATAAAACAAATTCATGCAAATATGGGGTAATTCCTCTGTTTTGCCTGAAATCAACAAGATTATTTGTATATAAAGGAAATATTTTAAGCAATGACTGACTACCCAGAAGGGGTAGACCTCTGGTCTTTTGTCTTTCAGATCATCAGAGAAAACTGATGCCAGCTGAACAGCATTGAATGTACCATGCATTTACTGGCACAATAGGAATTATTTCTGTGTTCTATGTTCTGTCTTGTGGTATTTGTCTCGTGGCCAGAATTGTTGTGTTTAATATTTTCATAAGACAGTCAGTCTAGTTCAAAATTAAATAGAAGGGTTAAATCAAAAAGCAGATATTCAATTGGAATACAAAGTGTTTGGATAAATCAGGAAAATGTGATATACTAAAGTCTAATACATTTGCTTATTCCTTGACTTTAGCAAAGCTTTTGAATCAGTCTCCCACAGTATTCTTGCCGCCAAGTTAAAGAAGTATGGGCTGGATGAATGGACTGTTAGGTGGATAGAAAGCTGGCTAGATCGTCGGGCTCAACGGGTAGTGATCAATGGCTCCATGTCTAGTTGGCAGCCGGTTTCAAGCGGAGTGCCCCAAGGGTCGGTCCTGGGGCCGGTTTTGTTTAATATCTTTATTAATGATCTGGAGGATGGTGTGGACTGCACTCTCAGCAAGTTTGCAGATGACACTAAACTAGGAGGCGTGGTAGATACACTAGAGGGTAGGGATCGGATACAGAGGGACCTAGACAAATTAGAGGATTGGGCCGAAAAAAACCTGATGACGTTCAACAAGGACAAGTGCAGAGTCCTGCACTTAGGACGGAAGAATCCCATGCACTGCTACAGACTAGGGACTGAATGGCTAGGCAGCAGTTCTGCAGAAAAGGACCTAGGGGTCACAGTGGACGAGAAGCTGGATATGAGTCAACAGTGTGCTCTTGTTGCCAAGAAGGCTAACGGCATTTTGGGCTGTATAAGTAGGGGCATTGCCAGCAGATCGAGGAACGTGATCGTTCCCCTTTATTCGACATTGGTGAGGCCTCATCTGGAATACTGTGTCCAGTTTTGGGTCCCACACTACAAGAAGGATGTGGAGAAATTGGAAAGAGTCCAGCGGAGGGCAACAAAAATGATTAGGGGTCTGGAGCACATGACTTATGAGGAGAGGCTGAGGGAACTGGGATTGTTTAGTCTCCAGAAGAGAAGAATAAGGGGGGATTTGATAGCAGCCTTCAACTACCTGAAGGGGGGTTCCAAAGAGGATGGAGCTCGGCTGTTCTCAGTGGTGGCAGATGATAGAACAAGGAGCAATGGTCTCAAGTTGCAGTGGGGGAGGTCCAGGTTGGGTATCAGGAAAAACTATTTCACTAGGAGGGTGGTGAAACACTGGAATGCGTTACCTAGGGAGGTGGTGGAATCTCCTTCCTTGGAGGTTTTTAAGGCCCGGCTTGACAAAGCCCTGGCTGGGATGATTTAGCTGGGAATTGGTCCTGCTTTGAGCAGGGGGTTGGACTAGATGACCTCTTGAGGTCCCTTCCAACTCTGATATTCTATGATTCTATGATTCTAAGTAAGAAAAAAAAACTTCATTGGCCAGACCTTTTCATAGAAAAATTGTTGTTAAAATTTGCATACCAACCAACAGTCTTTGGAAGCAAGGACACGAAAGGTTAACCCACTCCCCATATTGCACATGGGATCCTTCTGGCTACCCCAGATTTCTAGCCAGAGGGCTGGGGAGGGAGGAAAGCTATTGGACACCAGATGTTGTACTGAGTGGACTCCTCAAAAGTGGGTGTGCTTGTCCTGGTTTGTTGTTCCATAGCTCTGTATAGAAGTTATTTTACTGGAAGGGTGTACGTGGCATACATTGAATAATAAGACTAATGTACTGTATAATGGCAATGTGTAAGTGTTCATTGTTGAGAAAAGGTGTATGAGTGAAGAGTGGACGTTTCCTTTGTAGGTTAAAAGAAGCCAAGAAGGGGAGAAGGAAAAAGAACAGAACGAGTTAACTGGAAAACTATAGCTAGCAACCTCAGTCCAAAGATAAGATGCTGGCCCCAATTCAAGGACACTGCTCACAGCTAAGACTTGGCTGATAACCAAGAAAAAGGGAGGCTTGAATGAGCCCAAATAGCTGTAAAATCTGCAAAACACTGCCAGGCGTTAATGAAATGTGTTAGGTTTCTTTTCTCACAGGTAAAAGAAGTGCTACCCAAAGACCCTAGCAGCCCTGCCATTCACTGAAACCAGGAGACTGAGTCTACGTAAAGTCCATCAATGAAAGACTGCTTTGGCTCCACGCTGGAAAGGCCCTTTCCAAGTCCTGTTAACCACCAACACCGCTGTGAAGTGCCAAGGACTACCTGCCTGGACCCATGCTTCTCACTGTAAAAAGACCCCTCCACCTTAGGAGGACTCTCCAACTGATGATAAGCCTATTTCTCCTGCTAGCTCTGCTGTGCCTTCTGGGCAGCAGGGAAAAAAAGACAAGGTGAAGTGCTAGTAACCTCTCCCTTGTCCACTGACAGACCTACTGTGCCTTTGGATTTTTCTAGAAGAAGCAAAACCATTACAGGGTGATGTGCTGGTAACCTCTCCCCTGTATGATGCTGAACCACGACTGTTTCAGGAAAAGAGAAGAAGGAACACTCGCTCCATAGAAATCACCAAAGTCCAGGGATTCCTGCCTACAAAAGACATTAAGAACTGACGCTGGTGAAGAAACAAAGAATTATACACTGGCAGGAAGAAACTTGTGGGACCCATGCTTTGGAATGTGGTATTGATTGGATTTTGGGGATTATTCTACATCTATGTTTTGGATAAGTCCTTCAGCATGTATTGCCCCCCCTAATTGGATTTTAAATGACAAGTACCAAAGGCACCTTGTTGCCACTGCCCCTGCCATCTCCTCCATTACACTATTACCCCTGTAACACATCCAAATATAGACAATGCCATATATCTGATAAAACCAATGGCCAAGGCCTTCACACTTTAGTGATTTATTTAAATATAATTTGAAGAAAAAAGACTGGACAGAGGAGATAAAAGTATATAATATCACGACAAATGAGCTTCAAGAATTTGAAATTAAAGTTTTATAATGGAGTTAATATAATGGCCATTCCAAGGGTCTGTATTGTTATTGGTTACCCAATTAGTAAATAATCAGACTCGTACTCTGAGAGTGTGTTCTGCCACTGGAAATTTTATTTGTATTGAGATGGTCCCGGTAATTAATAATCTAACCTGTACCATATTACAATATACCCCTCCTATGCTATTAATGTTAATGCCTCTTGAAAGTACCTGAGAATAGTTAAATAACAGCTGTGATATAGTACTACACCAAAGAGAGATGTATTAGGATACCGATGGACTGTGATCAATACTACACTAGGGACTGTTAAATTTACATTGCCCTTATCCGCTTTCCAGATCACCTTTACATACCCAGATTGTTCACAGGGAGCTACCATTAGATTAACACAACAGAGGGCCTGGGTTATTTCCTCTAGAAAGAAGAGGGACTTGACCGGATCCCTGTGGGATGGGGCCAATAGTGCAGCAGCAATTTGGAATATTTTTAAAAGCCAAGAACATGATGAGAAATTGGGCCAACTAGAGAAGGCCACTGGCCTTGTTTCTGGAGCACAGCTAACCCAGGTACAGGCTGGAGTTGGTGAGTTACATGTTATCTCCGCCCTTAGTTCTATGACCCAGAAGTTGCTGACGGAGATGGTATTGAATATCACTGAGGCTGGGAAGGCATTGCAGTGGGATCTAGCATGTTCAGAAATCCAACATTTCCTGAATGACCTGCTAATGGCCATTCGGGATGATCTTGAGCACCAGGCTTGGCTCACTGCTCTTAGAGACACATCAGGAGTACCATCTGATCTGTGGCCATGGAGACATACTTGGAGATTTTCTGGGTGGAAGTGCGGAGGTTCACAATGCTCCTTCCAAGCATATGGACCGGTTAGGGGTGTGTGGGCTCCCATGTACCGAATCCTACCGGGTCCATGGAGAGGATGCATGTGGGTTTGGGTAATTCACCGAGACATCTGGGAAATTAGACTACCTGGTATGCCCAATCGATTTTTAGTCAGTGCTCCTGGGATTACACCTGACATTTGGATGGGGTTAGGGAATCAATGGACATTTTTGGCCGTTAGAACCCTCACCGCTTCAGGGTATCCGTAAACTGAAGCCAGGAGAAGTTGTCACTGTTTATGACTACGTTTGCTGGGAGGGTAGGGGACAAGGAACTACCCTGACAGGACACTTACTTTTTCAAGCTAATGATAGCTGTGTGTGTGTTAAAGCCACCACATTGCGAGATATACATTTTAATCTTATTATTTACTGGCCAGCGGATAAAATCTTACAAATAGTCCTTAGGTTCCAGATACCCTTTAATTGAACTAGTTTAGTACCTGGTCGGTTTCAAAATTTGCTTTCATTGTTACCAGAGGTTCAGAGAATCTCTGAAGTACAAGGGCAAATCCACATGCTTCAAAATATGTATCAAGTTGAAAAGAATGCTTTTTATACAGCTTATAGAGTGTCTACTTTATGTACTAAGTATGATGTATTGTGCTTTGTGACTAAACTGTACAACAACCCCATTATATTATTACTGTGGGAATGATACTGCTTTAATTGTTGTTATTGGGTTTAGGATTATGTCGTTGTTGTTGTAAAGGACGTGATAATAGTAATAACTTTCATGTCCATGCTAATCATGCATTGTCATTGCATCCTGTCAAAACCCCTAAGGTGGAAATATTTGATGTAGAATCTGAAATCCAAGGCTTAATGCAAATGGAGGTTTAAGGATGTTAGTTGTACTAGAAATACAAAACGGGCAGGGGGTGGAGGGTGTTGTGGAAGCAGAGCAAGGCCTGAGAGGGATTTGAAGGGATTTCAAATGCAACCAGTCTTTGTTAGCAAGAATCAGGCTAACTGTAACGCTAATAACGCGAGACCTGTAGAAGCGAGGATTGTGTGAGGCGAGTGGGAAAGAACTGTGTGAGAAGTTGTTGCAACCTTGTGTAGATAAGATGGAATGTGGACTAGAGTCTAAATAAGTGAGAAAAATAAGATATCAGGATGACCTATGTATAAACAAAATGCAGCTGTTGCTTATTATTGTCTGTAACAAAAGGTATAAATGCTTGCTGTAATTGTTTACCTGTAGAGAGACCTGCCTAGGAGGGGGAAACCATGTGTCCTAGTGCACTCTCTCCCTCCACCCAATTGCTTGAGGTAATAAAGTATCTGACTTTGCTGCACCCAAAAAGAGAGTGAGAACTGTGTTTTTCTCCGACACAGTGTTTAGTGTCCCTGAGGAAATCAATGTCCTGCGTAGGGGGACTGTGGTAGAAAGAACAGGTCAGACCCAGGACTGCATTGAGGTAATCCGGGGGCATCAGGGACACCCAGCATGGTCATTCCCATTGGCTCTGCCCCTGTAGAATGGTTTCAACTGTAGGTGGGTTGGCAGAGACCATCTGCTGGATGATTGGGGACCCACCACCACACTTCTCCCCCATCCAGATTACTGCTTCCTTACTTCATTTAAACTGGGATCTGTCCTGGAGGACACAGGTCTCTGTTCCCACTCACCCAAGCAGTGGCTATTTATGGGAGCCCCAGGGACATGCCTACTCCTGGAACAGTCCAATTCCATCTATGCCAAGGCTTCCCCAGCAGGACAACACTCTCAGCCAATGAGACACTGGTAGAAATGTGACTTCATCAGAACAAAATCTCATTGAACAATCAGTGATCCTAGGAGCAGGACAATGTTATCCAGCAACTTCTAAGAGCTGCTTCCACTTCCTGTGGTTGTCCCACTCCTCACAATAATCTACAGTCCTGTTTTAGTGATGGTCAGATCCCCAGCTGATGTGTGTCTGCTCAGCTCCACTGAAGTCCAAGGAGCTACATCAACTTTCACCAGGCCGACTCTCCCCTCCCTTGAGGCATAAAACCAAAAAAGATCAGTCAAGTCAGACGAGGAATAGAAACATTTCCTTTATCCTCTTGCCTAGATTGTCATGGCAATCAGATTTCTCTTGGAATCTCTTCTTATCATATCTTGATCCAGCTGGGTTTCGGCGAAACCCCGGGACATTGTAGACATGAGAGTTTTGATTGCAGAGTAAAATTTGTCAGGAGGGGAAACCCATATCTGTGAGGAGAGCCATGCTGCTGTAAAATGCACTTTCCTCCCCATTACTACCCCAGACTTCTGATGTCCAAATCCCACCGCTTTGAAAATTCTGTCACCTTAATTCAGCGGTGAGTGAATGTTACCTCGCAATGGCAACTGCTCCAAAATTAACATTGCAGCTGAGTCTCCATTCGCTTTTCAATTTTGTGCTCCACTGCTAAAATCCACCAAAACTAGTCAGAACAGCCTCACTCTTGGGAGGTGAGATCTGAGGCTGAGGTAGAAACGAACAGGAGACTTTCATTTCCCAAGGTTCACTATGATGAGAGCCGTGGCCACTGCAATGCAAATCGCCAGCAGGAGATACAGGATCACAATGGCCTTCCCTTGGGCGGAGTTGGAGAGGCAAAGAGCTGTAGGAAGCAACACTGGTTAGATCTCTCAATGCAGGATCAACCCCACCTAACATTTACTTTGAGGGGAGACTCCAGGCACTGAACATGGTTTCCTAAAAGAGAAGATAACTGGACAAGGGGAAGGGAGGGATTCATCATAGGGTAAATACCTTGAGATAGTTCTCAATCTTCCCTGTGTTCCATTTTCCATGTTGGGAATCGCTCTCTCTTTTGGCAATATGGGGAGGGCAGGGTGAGTGTTACCTCCAGATTGAGAAGCCCCTGCCTTAAAGGCAAAATGAGAACCCTCTCAGGCTCTAGTGGGAAGATATGGGCAGGCTCACAGGACCAGTTTTGTCCCTGGAATAGTAACACTGAAAGCACTGGAGTGACCCAGGGATGAGTTTGCCCCATGATAAAAATTGATTTTATGTGGATGATGGGAATATCCAGATTTAACCAAGATGCGAATTGGGAGAGAGATAGAGAAACTATCCTGATTGTTGGCACCAGCCAACCTCAAATTAGCAAAGCCAGGAATCAGACCCAAGCCTCCTGACTCCCAGGGTAGCTCCTTAATCACAAGCCCACCCTTCCTCGGTCCAGCTCACCTTTACCGCCTCTCCCAGGTGCACTGCTCTGAATTGTCCCATTTGTGATAGGAGCAGTCCAGATGCATGGTTGTGGATGTCTCTGTTCTGCTCCTCTCGTCGGTGCAGTTTATATTGATAGGAGCCGTCATCATGCCTTTCCGGGGGAACGGATGCCTGTGGTCACACTTCCCATTGTCACAATTGTCAGGTCAGGGACCTTGGCCCAACCATTTCCTCTCCATGTCAGTACAGAATCATAGTGTTGTTGGGATATGTATCATTGAGGCCTGGTATGAATGACGCAACCGAAGCACAGACTTAGGTCAAGGACTATTAAAACTCTTTGTGCAAAAACAGTCTTACATTCCAAGAAAAATATAGAAAATCATCAGATAAGGAAATAACACCAGCTGGACTGATATAAAATTGTATAAGAATTGCAGGAAATGGCATGCCTTGGGTCATGGAAGCCCGCCCAGGATTATTTCTCTGGAATTTTGAGGGTAGAAGGCCTAGTAAACAAAGGCAAAGAACCCATGACGCGACTGAATGGACCATAAATGGATGCCTGTGATTTCTGCAAGTCGGAGCTGTTTATTGATCCAGAGTCCCGTGTGGATATAGATGTGGCTTTGCCGGCTCCCCGCATCTTATGATCCTATCCTGATGGAAGGAAACTAGACTGGCAATTGGGACCATTCTCACCTTTGGACTCTGGTATAGTATGTTTTGGGTGTGAATGTGAAGTGAGCAAGGTTTGTTTTGTAATCCATAAAGAGTATTTAGAGTATTATATACCAACACTGTGTCCAGTATCTGCTTGCTCCCCATCCCGTAGGGAGACCTCTATTGCGGGTCTAACAAGTGGTGGAGAATAATAATAATGCAGAGTGGGGGGATTTATTAAGTAGTGCTGGATTTCGAGATGGGGTCTTACAGTATTGGGGGAGTCCTTATTTAAGACTAATAAGGGTGACTCCTTTTTGTGAAATTTGTAAGAAATTTGTGAGGAAAAAAAATGTGTGGGGAGATACCGCGTGCTATTAGTGTAATGATGTTTAAAACACTGTTTAAGAAATGAAGTAAAGGGGGGGGAAGAAGAAACCCAGTGGACCAAAGTTAAAGTCCCTTCTCTGTTAGAGAAGGAGATTAATGCATTTGGGACATGCACTTGGATGCAAGGTGCAGTGGAACCGGATGTAACATTTGATACCTTAGAAAACAGATTTGAGAAAAATGTACAGATGTACAAGCCGAATGCCAGTAAAAAGCAAACTGCCGTAGTATGGCTGTTGTGGCAAGCTGTAAAAAGGTAATTGCATGTAAGGGGGAAATACATGCAGAGTTACAAACATTACAAGAGAATTTTAAAACTTGCCAGGAAAATTTGGAGTGGGAAGTGAGGCAGGCACAGATAATGCAAACTCAGTTAGAACAAATGGGGAAACAAAATAGGGAATTGGAGAAAAGAATGATGAATTGGGAAAAGATTAAAGCAGACAAAGGTAAATTAGATCATCAAGTGATAGGAATGAAACAGTTATTTTGATATTTGACTAATGGAAAGGAAGAGGAGATCACAAGCATTTCTCACAGTTGGTGACAGAAAACTATAGCAGCGCTGAAAAATCAGGAGAACCTTTTTTCTTTTACTGGGGTATTGGTTTTCATAACCATTTGTCCCCATAACGAGTGGCACTGGTGGTGATACCGGGAAACTGGAGTGTCTAAGTAAATTGCTTGTGTGACTTGTGGTTAGCCAATGGGGTAAGACCAAAGTCTTTGTCTGGCTGGTTTGGTTTGCCTTCAGAGGGTTTAACTATTTAAGGAAACACATCTGGAATTTTACCTCTATAACTGGACACTTCTGGTGTTTACTAAAAAAGAAAGTAGAATGGGAGTGGGGGTCTGAACAAGAAAAAAGTTTCTGTAATTTAAAACAAGCCTTGATGCCAACTCCAACATCGAAATTCCCAGAGATATGCAAGCCATTTGTGAGTAAGTTGGCAGCAACCCAACAAAGTCTAGTAGCGATATTGATACTGGAAACTGACAGGAAGTTAATACCGGTAGCATACGAGTCTAGAAGATTAACCCCAAAGGAGCAGCAGTTTTGAATCTGTGAAAGAGAATGTTTAGCTACTGTGTGGGCCATTGAAGCTTTTGCTTTGACTACTGGCACAGCCCCTATTATAATACAAACAACTCACTCTCCCCTGAAGTATATTTTATCAGGGAAAGTGCAGGCGAAAGGAGTATCAAATACCAGGATAGCCCAATGGACCTTGATGTTAACTAGCAGAGATGTTACTTATGAGAATAACAAACCAGCAGTGATGTTACCATATGCCCTTCTGATGGAAGGAGAGGAGCATGAATGCCCACTTCCAGAAACTAAACCGAAGTTAGTTGAAGAAGCACCCCCAGTGGATGAAGTGTTAAGCCTTGAAGAAAAAGAGGTTTGCTTTACAGATGGTAGTTCATACCATGAGAACTCTAAGAAATATACGGGATATGCAGCTGTACAAATTGATGGGGAAACTATTTCTGGTTCTATGAGTATGACTTCAGCTCAGGGAGCAGAGGTCAGAGGTCTTGGTGATCTGCGTAAGCAGAAAAATAATGTTGCTGACTGTCTTTATGTCTATGTGGATTCAGATTTTGTGGTACAAGGACTCTGATACTGGATTGGGATTTGGAAAAAGAATCCTTGGAAAACAGCTGAGAGGAAAAAATTGGTCCAAAAGGAGGATTGGAAATGTATCTATGATTGGTTGAAAAAACACCCAGGAAAATTGAGAGTAAGACATATTAAAGGTCATCAAAAACAAGAAGGGAATGAAACATATTGTTATGATAAAGCGGATGCTTTAGCTAAATTAGCAGCAAAGGAACCTTTGGGAGTTACTACAACTCAAGCCATAAAAGAGGAGGTTAAACCTGAGGAAAGATGGGGAAACTGGACTATACAAGGTGGATATGTGGTGAATAAGAAAACAGGAGAGGTAAAGTGGGTACCTGACAAACATCAAAGAGAAGAACAACAAAGAGTCTGGTGGCACCTTAAAGACTAACAGATTTATTTGGGCATAAGCTTTCGTGAGTAAAAACCTCACTTCTTCGGATGCGGTTTTTACTCACGAAAGCTTATGCCCAAATAAATCTGTTAGTCTTTAAGGTGCCACCAGACTCTTTGTTGTTTTTGTAGATACAGACTAACACGGCTACCCCCTGATACTTGATCAAAGAGAAGAGATTATTAACCTGTGTCACTCTATGGCCCACCAAGGAATAGAGAATACTCTCTTTAAGGTAAAACAAATTGGAACATGTCCTAAGGTACGAAAGGACGTGGAAAACTTAGTTAAAAACTGCATAAGGTGTGCAGCAGATGAGAATAGATCACCGAATTCGGGATCCTTGTTGCACCAAAGAATTGTGGGGCCATGGAGTAGACTACAGGTTGATTTCATTGATAAATTGCCTAAGACCCAAAGGGGGAGTCAGTATTTATTAGTGATAGTAGCTTCCTTTTCTGAATGAGTGGAGGCCATTCCCACCAGAAGTCATACTGCAGAGTCCACTTGTGCGAAGTAGTGTTTAGTAGATATGGAACTCCAAAAGTAATTGATTCAGATAATGGGCCACATTTTGTAGGAGAAGTAATTAAAAGTTTATTAAAAGCTTTAGGAATAAAGCAACAACGACATATCCCCTATCATCCTCAGTCGTCACGGACAGTAGAAAGGATGAATCAAACTATTAAAGAAGCTCTCCACAAAGTAGTGCAAGAACCTGGCAAAGATTGGGATAACAAATTGCCAATAGCGTGGCAGCTGTCTGAAGTAGCGATCGGGGCTACTGGCTACCAGCCCATCAAATTCTCCTTGGAAGGCCTATGAGAGTGTGGAGCCCTTTATTGTACCCAGAAGAAGGAGAAAAAGAAGAAGAGGAGGTATCTGTTGGGATATGTTAGGGTTAAGTAAAGACCTGGGAAGCTGCTGGAGTGCTGAGATGGCATTAGGGAATAAGGGCACAGGCAAGGAATATTAATCCATTTGATAAATAAGTGGCCATCCTTTTCCCTTCCCTTTTGCTTGTTAAGAATTGATAAGCATTGCAGCTGCATAAGGAATGTAGTTGGCTAAAGAATACCCTCAGGGCTATCCCTACCTATACGCAAAATACGCAGCTGCTTGGGCACCAGGAAATTTGGGGCACCAAATTTCCTGGTGCCCTATGCAGCTGCACGTCACTGCTCTGTCTCTTCCCCATGCCCCCCACTGCTGTGCCCCAGGGCCGCCCCCATCCCAACCCTTCCCCACCAGACCTGTTCTGTCCTTCCGATATATTTTGTACCCTGGTATTACTGCGTCCCATGGATTATCCTCATTCCACCAAGTTTCTGTGATGACTATTATATCCATAACCTCATTTAATACAACACACTCTAGTTCACCTCTCTTATTATTTAGACTCCTGGCATTGTCACTTTTTAGCTGTCTGCCATTACATGATGTAATTGAATGGGACTTTTTTTTCATTTGACTGTTTCTCATCAGATCCTACTCGTATTTTATCATCTTCCATCTCTTCTTCTTACTAGGACATAGATAATCTCCATTAATAGATCCTCCCCTAAGCGATGTTTCTGTCTGAACCAGGTGCTCCTCAGCACATGTCAACTTTCCCTCAGCCCTTAATTTAAAAACTGTTCTATGAACTCTTTAATTTTAAGTGCAAGCAATCCAGTTCCATTTTGGTTTAGGTGGAGTCCATCCTTCCTGTATAGACTCCCCCTTTCCCAAAAGGTTCCTCAGTTCCAAATAAATCTAACCCCCTTCTCCCTACGCCATCATCTCATCCATGCATTGAGACCCTGCAGTTCGGCCTGTCTAACTGGCCATACGCGTGGAACTGGAAGCATTTCAAAGAATGCTACCATAGAGGTCCTAGACTTCAATCTTTTACCTAGCAGCCTAAATTTGGCCTCCAGGACCTCTCTCCCATCCTTCCCTATGTCGTTGGTGCCTACATGTACCATGACCACCGGTTTCTCTCCATCATTACACATAAGCCTATCTAGATCAGTGGTTCTCAAACTTTTGTACTAGTGACCCCTTTCACATAGCAAGCCTCTGAGTGCGACCCCCCCCCTTATAAATTAAAAATGCGTTTTTATATATTTAACACCATTATAAATTCTGGAGGCAAAGCTGGGTTTGGGGTGGAGCTTGACAGCCAGCGACCCCCCCCCATGTAATCCTCTGAGGAGTCCCAACCCCCAGTCTGAGAACCCCTGATCTAGATATCTTGAGAGATCCGCAACCTTCGCACCAGACAGGGAAGTCACCATGCAGTTCTCCTGGTCGTCACAAACACAGATAATTATGTTTCTAATGATTGAATCCCCCTTACTATTACCTGCTTCTTCCTAATAACTGGAGATCCCTCCCATGGAGAGGTATCCTCAGTGTGAGAGGATACCATGGCATCCTCTGGAAGGAGGGTCCCAACTATGGGATCGTTTCCCTCTGATCTAGTTCCCTGAGACTTTCATCCTCCTCAATAGCACAGAGGCTGTTGGACCGGGGGTGGGACCGTTCTACCGTGTCCCTGGAATCCTCCAGCAGCCTAAGGACCCCACTAAATGGACGGCTGCATACAAACCGCTGAGATTTTTGTCAGACCCGAGTGAGTATTTTCCCGTGGTCAATCTATATGTCTCATCGTATTGCTTTGTTTCCACCCCCAGTTGCTCAGAAGCCGACTAGAGCATTTATCCAGGTTTGAAACTGTTGGTAAATTTCAGGCTGAAATGTAATTAACCAGCTTTGGCCCCCATTCTCTGCTGTGCCCCGTCTGAGAATGGGGCCCTCAGGGAACGTCACTGGCAGGTACTACACCAGCGTTGTTGGGGGCTGGAGGAGCCTGGGGCGGGGGGGCTGATTTAAACCTCAACGGCTGATAATGGTCCCTACAGTCTATTCCTGCCCTGCCTCCTTGCTGGAGCTGTAGGAGAGGCTGGGTCAGGGGCTAGCTACGTTCAGCACACCCTACTGGGGCCTCCCCTCCCTCGGGGACATGCAGTCAGTGTCCGTACAAAGGGAGCTGAGTGGGTCAGAAGCTCAGACCAGCAGGACATATTGCAAATATCACGGTTCTTATTCCTTGTTCACTCTCACTGGCTGTAACAGGAACTGTGCACGGAAACCGTATGGATGGAGGCCAGGCTGCACAAACGTCACTGGGTGATTGGAGGCTGGTTGCTCAAAACCTGATTGATGGGGGGCGCAGATTCACCCAAGACTGGTTGTGGGTGTGGGAGAGTAAAATCTTCTTTGTTCAGGGCTGTTTTTGTACCAGGGTGTCTCCTCCAGCAGAGAAGAACTCGTGCAGCTGCTGGATCAAGCATTCTCCATCAACAGCTGTTCTTCTCCCCCTCCCCCACTGCAACCTCCAGCGAAACATGAAAAACACTGAGGAAAAGAAACGAACAAAGGAAAGGAAATAAAAAGTTGGGCCAGCGACCAGCACATGCCCTCAACGTCTCCACTCCAGGCAGGCTGCACTGTCCCCCTCGCTACTGTGCCACACACAGCAAGCTTAGCGCTGCCTCCCAGGAACACCAGCCTTTCCTCAGCCGTGTGCGCTCAGCCCTTCGCCACGTGACTCTGCCAACAGCACCAGCTACTGCCCCAAACAGCCACAGCCACTAGAGCTGGGGAAGAACTGAGCTGGGGAGGGGAGCAGAGGTCAGGTCGCAGGTCGCAGTCTGTGGCGTATGGGGATGTGTAACTCAGCCGGGGTAAGCAGGGAGCCTCGCTAGCTCTTGGTGTCTGGGATTTGCCTCCCACCTTGGCTTGGTAGTCTGGTTCCAGCAGCCTCCGCACTGAGTCTGAGCTCAGTTTCCTCAGTGTAGATGAAGGGTCATTTCTGACGAGCTTTCTCATTCTCGATAAACTCCCCATTTCTATCCATGGGCTAGTTTGGGGCACGACTCCACCCCAGAGCAGGTGGCAGTTCATAATATAAGGCCGGATCCTCAGTTGGTGTAAATTGGGGTGTGGACTCCTTTGGACCGATGCCAATTTGCACCAGTTGGGGATCTGGGAATATCTGTACTTCTACACTGGTAATTTGTGTCTGTGAATCTAACCCTTAAGGGCGCCTTCTCAGAACAGCTTTGCCGACACTCATTCAGGCAGGGACAGCTGAGTTTACGCTTGTCTTCAGGAAGGTACTCGAATGAGGAAGCTTTGGAGAATGAAGTCTTGGTTGGCAGGACAATATAATGGGGCCCCAATTAATGTCCCCAGGACACATGTCATCAAAGACTCCGCTTGCCAATGGCAAACGGGAGAGCAAAGAAATTTGTTTAACCACTGGAAATGTGTTGGTCTAAAGCAGACAGAGGAGGAAATAAGGCAGGTGAACCACACCCCACTGCTCACCACAATCTGGAGAGGACAGAGCGAACCACCAGGAAATATCTGAGAAAGGGGAAGTCACTGAGCAGAAACTGACTTTTTATGGGCAAAACCCACATGTGTGTGCAGTGTTTTTTCTCAGTGGAAAGTTGATCTATTTGGAGGAAGCATGTGTGTGACACTGATTGGACCAGAGCTGTTCCTCTAGGAGGGGGCCACATGAAAAGGGGACCTGGTAAGACCCACACATGAGAGAGATCATAGGAGAAGGAGCTTGAGTGTATTTCTTTGCCTCTCTTCACCTTGAGCTTATGGACACCTGGCTGGGAGGCCTGGAGAGCCCCAAGTCCTGAGCAGTCACTTCCTTGAAGAGCCTGCCATATGGGACCATGGACAAGGACCATCTGTCGGGAATCAGGGCTTGCAGCAGAGCCAGTCTCCAGGCAACCTAATGAGCGCAGCTGGCCTGTACCAAGCTGCCTGATTGGTGGGAAGGGTCAGCAGACAGGCTCTTAAGCCCAGCAGTAGCAGTTCAGTAGCTCTGAAAGCGTTTGCTCACAGCTACGATAGCTCCAGCCTTGGTCCAGCCCGGCTCCTGCCTGGCCTCTCTCCAGGTCACCTGGTTCTGACCCTCAGCTCCAATTCCTCATCTCCAATTTTGGCTCTGACCCTGATTCTGACTCTCGGTTCTGACTTCTGGCTTCTGCCCATTGCTCTGACCCTTGGTGCTGGCATTTGGCCCCTGGCTCTGACCCGTGGATCCATTTCTTGGCTGCCAGGTCTTGCTGTGACCACTAGATGTGATGCCCACGTCCCGCTGTCTGACACCATCAAGTATGTCTAGCCATTAGCTGCCTCTTTCATCTTCTTCCTGTGTTAATCCTGTTACTACGGCACCACCTGGACCAGGACTGATGTTCTGTCTGCGTCTCCAAGACGACAGCTACAGGCAAGAGCTACAATCACAGCTGATACTTGGCTACACTTACAAGTTAGAGAGCATAAAATCTGCCTGGGGCGCCGTAACTCCTGAGGTGTCCAGACTGACTGGAGTCTGCAGCTGGAGCGCTCCTGGTAATCCACCTCCATGAGAAGCATAACGCTTGCTGGGCCCCGGCTGAAACGCCCTTGTGTCAGTGTGGACGACGTGTTGCATTACTGCGCTGTGATTGGCCTCCGGAAACGTCTCATAATCCCCTGAAGTCAAGTGGCCACTTTTGTCCTTGTTTTCGAATCGCTGCAGGAATGGGGATATCCCCTTTCAAAGCTCTGTTTCTGACAGCCGGCTGCTTATCTGCTCCGGGACAAAGCAAACCATTCCTGTGAAATGCTGCTGCTGTGAGTGTGTGTGAGAGAGAGAGAGCCAGGGGAGAGGGGGGTCTGCTGCTGTTTGAACTTACAAGATGCTGACACACTCTCTACCTCCCTGAACACACTGTCTCCCCCCCACACACATACACACAACACATTCCAGCCCCTCCCCCCCCCAAATGAAAAGCACGCTGCAGCCACTTGCACGCTGGGATAGCTACCACAATGCACTTTTCTTTGTGGCCACGCCAGTGCGCTTGCAGTTGACAGTCTAAACACACGGCACTGTTTTCCGTGCGGCGGTCTCCGAAGGCTGGTTTAACACCCAGGGCTCTACATCTGCAAGTGTAGCCAAGTCCTTGGACAGCACCTTCTCACGCATAAGCAGCCACACTGTGATCTGGATGAAGATCTGTTCTTCTATTTGGTTTTTGTTAAGAAGAGCTACTGCTCAGAACGTGACTTCGGCATTACAGCTGCACCATCTTAGATGACTACTTACAGCAAGACTCATTAACAACCCCAGTGACACTGACATCTCTGACCATTATGTTAGCAACCAACCACTCAGTATGGGCACCTCTTACGTTTTACTGAATGCAGGATTAAAAAGGTTAGTTGTGACCATATATTTCACACCAGTTAATTGTAATGAGAGGGAAGGAACACCGGCCAGAATAGGGAAATAACAGATAAGTTAACAGATAAAGAATCTTTAGCTAAGTTAGATCTATGCAACTTGGCAGGGCCTGATGAAATTCACCCTAGAGTACTAAGAAACTGGCTGAAGCAATCTCTGAACCATTAGCGATTATCTTCCAAAACTCAGGTTCATAAAAAGGGCATCTATCTATATATATATATATATAAAGGAGCTCTTTGGGAAGTCTAGACCAGACAGCCTAACGTCAATATCCAGAAAGATACTGGAACAAATGATTAAACTACCAATTTATTAAAACCTGGAGGATAATGGGTAATAAGTAATAACCAACATGGATTTGTCAAGAACAAGTCATGCCAAACAAACATAATTTCCTTCTTTGATTGGGTACCCAGCCTAGTGGGTCTGTGTGTGTGTGTGCGATAAATGAAGGGGGGAGAGCTCCCTTTTATGGACACCCAGCCAGTTAGCTATAAAGTCCCTCATGGTGGCTGCTTGCTTTATCTGTAAAGGGTTAAAAAGTCCCCAGGTAAAGAAAAGGGAGTGGGCACCTGACCAAAAGAGCCAATGGGAAGGCTAGAACTTTTTTAAATGGGGGGGGGGAACTTTCCCTTTGTCTCGCTGGGATGAAGAGATGGGGGCAGCTGGAATGCTGTGTAAAGTTTGGACCAGGTATGAAAATTCATCGTTCATACCTAGAAGAATTCACTGGGACAGGGAATGTTAGATAGACGAGATTAGGGTTATTTCTTTTATTTTCTGTGAGGCGTGTGGACTCCTCTGTGCTAACCCCAGATGCTTTTGTGTTCTTGGAACCTTTAAGCTGAACCCCCAAGAAAGCTAGGTCCACTGCTTTGACCTAGGATGCCCCGTGACCCCCTCTACCTTCCCACATCTCTTAATGGCAGAAGAGAAAGAGGTGCTCTGTGGGATAGCTGCCCAGAGTGCACCACTCTGAATACCGCTGCAAGTGCCACAAGTGTGAACACGCTATTGCGCAGACAGCTGACAGTGTGAACACACAACAGCGGTTTCCATCACGTGGAGTGGAACAGACGGGCTGTCCTCTCTCAAGCTCTGCGCTAGCTCCATCCCCAGCTATGGGCTGGATGCAGGAATCCCTGGGTCATTCTCTGGCCCGTGCAGTGCGAGAGGCCAGATCAGCCTGCTCCCTTCCTGGCCTTAGACTTTCTGAATTAATGGCTCGGCCTTCGCTCCCCGGGAACTGTGATGCCGTCATCTCCCCAGCTCCCTCGTCCTCTATAGAGTCTCCCGGGGGGAGATCGATTGGAGCTGAATTTCAAAGCTGCACCCCCTTTCTAGCTCCCTTCCTAGGAAAGCAGAATGGGGTTCCACAGCCCGCTGTGCTTCCCCTTTTCACATCACCTCGGGCACTCGGCCCCGGGTCCTTTATCACCTGCTTCTTCGCACAGGCTTGCGGTTAATGATTCATTATAAACACCAGCAGGAGGGGGCGGATCTGGGCCAATAACTGAGTGAAAATCAGATCAACAGCAGCCTGTGTTGTCTTTTCGCCCCATCCCCCCTCGGTGCTTCCCCTTTCCAAGTAGGTTTGTCCATTGCATGGACGCACTGGGTGACCTTGGGTAAGACATTACCCCTCACTGTGCCTCAGTTTTCCCAACTGTAAAGTGGAGAGAATGCTCCTCCCTTTGCCTATTGCCATGCGCCTTTTGGGTCACAGACTGGCTCACTGTGTATCTATGTGACACTGAGCGTGATGTGGCCCTGATCTCGGTCAGCTCTGGGCAGCCACTGGCACAATGGGGGCCCTGATTTTGGTGGGTTCTGGGCGCCACCCGGCACAATGAGCAGAGCCAGATTTCCAATTAGGCACACTAGGCATGTACTTAGGGGAACCAGCATTCTATGGATGTCTAAAAATTCAAATTTTGCTGCTCTCAGGTCCCAACAGGGGACAGGGCTGGCTGAGAGGGAGACAGCCCCACGGAGCCCTGCTGCTGGAGTGCTCCTTCCTCTGCACGGCAGAAGCGTCACCTCCTGGGGGCCAGTGAATGCGGGCTGGGGGGCAGGGCTTGGGAGAGTGGGTCTCTGGGGAAGTTCATGAGGCAGCTGTGTGTAGAGGGGGTGGGGAGCGCTGGGCAGTGGGTGGAGGGTCCACAGGGCGACAGGGCACTCAAAGTTAAAAGTGGTGGGGTTCCCCCGCCACCTGTGGCAGCTAAGAGCTTTCGGGCAGCAGGCGTAGCTCCCCTTTGTAGCCAAGGGCCATGTTATTGACCAGCCCAAATCAAAGCCCCTAATGGCTCAGACACTAGAAGTGGCATTTGCATGTGTCCCCCTCCCTCCAAAATCAGGCTGAACTGAAACCTGGGACCCACGTGCCCAGCTGTGGGGTGTTTGGGATCAGGACTCTGCACCCCGAGCCCAGCTCTGCTGCGAATCCCAAGATGGGATTCGGGCATATTCCCATTGACCCACCGGGGTCCCCCAGTGCTACTCTCACCCTGCTCCGTCCGCTCCCATCCCAAGCCCTGCAGCTGGCTAAGCTGTGCTGGGATCCTTCCCCTCACACTGGCCAGAGGGACGGGTCCCAGCGGAGCCCCAGACACCGGGCAGCTAAAGGATCCAGGAGCCCCCGTAGGCAGGTCCCAGCCTAGGTCATGGGAGGCAGCTCAGGATCCAAACTAGCCTCGCGCCCGACTCCGCTCTCAGTCAATCCAGAGCAGAGCCGGGCAGAAACTTCCCAAGGACCCATTTTTTGACAGAAAATGTTGGTTTTATTCCGGGAAAAATTGTGCGGGGGTGGAGTGGGGGAGATGAAATAATTTTCAAAACCAAAAATTCCCGTTTTCCGGTTGGAAGCGAGGTTTCGGTTTGAAATTGACACTAATGAGAGTAACGATGACAGGAACAAAAAGGAGAAAAAATGGGTGAGATCGAAAACGTTTCACTTGAACCGACGCCCGGCTCCGGCGGCTCTGCCTGTCTGTGCCGGGGGCTCCCCAGGGAGCCAAGGCCCCTGTGCAGCCGAGGGCAGCTTGTTGCCAGGCGGTGGATGGCGTCGGAGCTGTTTGCCAGGCGCCCAGGAACGAAAATCAGCGAATGGGGCGTGTGAAAGGAGTCGATCCCACTGGGGGGGGGGGGGGGGAGCCGCTCTGCACTGGCTGACCCTGCCCAGCTGTTCCCGCCCCTGCAGGTGCCACTGAGAACTGTAACAGCCATGTGCTATGCCCAGCAAACGCCAAGTGTGTGAACGACACCCACTGCACCTGCCTGGATGGATACCAGACAAGAGAGAATCACCCCGTCTTCTTCACCGACACAACAGAGATCTGTGATGGTAACGGGGCTCCCATGTTGTCCTGGGGGGGCTGGGACAGAGCAGGGAAATAAAGGCAAGAGCAGCCAACTCCACTGACTGCAGGGCCTGTTGGGGGGGCTCAGCCCGGCTGGGGAATGAGGGGGGCAGCAGCATGGGTGAGCGCCGCCCTCCTGGGGATCGAACCGGGGCCTCCAGAGTGAGCAGCAGGAGCCAGGAGAGTTGGGCTCTGTGAATTGGGCACAGGGTGGGGGGGCCCATCACACTGACCCGTCTGAATCCCAGCCTGGGCCCTAATCAGCCCCTGGGTGTCCTGGGGCAGAGGGGCCCCACGGATCCCTGCTCAGAGGAGCAGAATGGGGCAGCCCTGCGCTATATTTCCCCCTCCACCCCGCAGGGATCCAAGGGGCAGAGGAGAGGCAGTTTGTCATCCCCCCCAACACACAGGGAGCCTGGAGCCCCAGGGGGATGTCTCCCCCCATCCCCTCACATGGGGGATCTGGGTGTTTCTGGGGCTGAACCCCCCAGTACCTGGGACAGGAGGCTCGGGGGGGCTGTTTCCAACATTCCAGTAGCATAAATTGGTAACTTGGAATCAGGGTCTTAATCACTAACCGCTCAGGGCCCCGATCACCTGGTTTCCATCACCCAGCTCATTGCAGGGGGTTGGGGGGCATGATATGGGGAACGTCTTCCTGCCAGGACTGTACAGAGCGTCCCCTCTCGCATTACAGATATTGACGAGTGTCTGGGGCTGAGCCCGCCAGGTTGCGGACTCAATGCAAAGTGCATCAACATGGCTGGGAGTTACTACTGCACCTGCATCGATGGCTACGAGCCCAGCTCTGGGAAAGCCAACTTCACGAATGTGAGATGGGACACCTGCCAAGGTGAGCTCTCCCCTGGCCCCCACCTGCTGAGACCCCTCCCCCCTCTTGCACACATAAATACTCGTTCCAGGCCTGGCACTGCATTGGGGCTGCTGCCGGCTTTGGCTGTGGCCCCAGGCCATCAGCGATGCTGTGATGAGACGTGACCCTCACCTGCTCCCGCAGAGCATAGGGCCGGGCTCACCCCTGTGCCCAGTTCTTGGACAGGGAATAAACCCTCGGGGCTAGAAACAGACCCACAGAGCAAACTCCTTGTGCTGCAGAGATGCACTGGGGAGAGGGGAGGGGACCCTCGCTGGCTCCACTGAGCCTGGGAAGTGGCTCTGGGAACGGCTCTGGTAGTTGGGCTAAAGTATTCTTGAATTCGCCCCCGTCCCCTATTGCTTGAGCTTCCGCTGGGGGCAGGCAGCCATGCTCTCCTCTGGCCTCTAGGGGGCGCAGCCGCTAGTTCGAGGGACCCTCCCACTGCCCCAAGCTCCCTGGAGGGCAGCGCTGTGATGGGGCATGTGCTGTGACTGGCATTGCCAGCCCAGCCCCAGGCTTCCCTCAGACACCCTGGCTTCCAGCATCATGGCACAGGGACACACGGGCTGGCCAGCTGTGTCGCTCCCCCAGGGCAGGGAGTTTGCCCAGGGCACAGACGGAGAGGTCTCTCTGGGTTCGCAGTCCAGTGGATTTGGAGACCCCTTTGTGCTGGTGAAGCTGGTGCATGCACCAGTGCAAGTCCCCTGGCAGAGGATATCCACACGCTGGTGTCTCCACGGGGCGATGCTGGAAGATGCTGTGATGGGTTAGATCACAGAAACCCCCTTGGGACAGCCACCTGATGTACTGAGACTACCTCTGAGCCCATTTCCCCTGGCAGCTTGGGACTTCAGTACCTTGTCTTGTTTGAGCCAGACACGCTTGCCTGCTGCAAACAGAGATCCAAGTCTGAACCACGTCCCCCACAAGCTACAGGCTTAACTGAAAACAGCTTAAAAAGTGCTCCTGTCTCCAGCACTCTGGTACCCAGCTCCCAATGGGGTCCAAACCCCAAATAATTCCATTTTATCCTGTATAACGCTTATACAGGGTAAACTCATAAATTGTTCACCCTCTATAACACTGATAATTAGATATGCACAGCTGTCTGCTCCCCCAGGAATTAATACTTGCTCTGGGTTAATTAATAAGTAAAAAATGATTTTATTAAATATAAAAAGTAGGATTAAAGTGGTTCCAAGTAATAACAGACAGAACGAAGTGAATTACCAAGTAAAATAAAATAAAGCACGCAAATCTATTTCTAATACAGTAATACAACTGAATACAGATAAAATCTCACCTTCGGAGATGTTTCAATAAGCTTCTTTCACAGACTGGATGCCTTCCTAGTCTGGGCCCAATATTTTTCCCTGGTATAGTCCTTGTTCCAGCTCCGGTGGTAGCTAGGGGGTTTTTCATGACGGCAGCCCCTTTGTTCTGTTCCACCCCCTTATATACCTTTGGCACAAGGTGGGAATCTTTTGTCTCTTTGGGTCCCCACCCCAACTTCTAACTGGTAAAGCCGCAGGTTTAAGATGAATTACAGTACTAGGTGCCATGGTCACATGTCCTGTGAGACCCGAAGCCTTAATTCTTCCCTGCCTGACTCACAGGAAGGGTTGCAAGTAAACCGAGCTATCTACAGGCAATTGTCCTGGTTGATGGGAGCCATCAAGTTTCCAAACCATCATTAATGGCCCACACTTTGCATAATTACAATAGGACCTCAGAGTGATATTTCATATTTCTAGTTTCAGATACAAGAGTGATACATTTATACAAATAGGATGACCGCACTCAGTAGATTTTAAGCTTTGTAATGATCCCTTACCAGAAACCTTTTGCATGAAGCATATTCCAGTTACGTTATATTCACACTCATTAGCATATTTGAATAGAATCATATGGAGTGCCACGTCACAGCTGCCCGCTGCTAAATCGCTTTGTGCTGGTCCCTGTCTGTGCTCCCTGAGCCCCCCGAGTCAGCAAAGCACATGCTTGGCTCCAGCCCTGCCCAGCTACGCACTTAACTCGGCTCCAGTGGGTCTCAAGTGCATGGCTGAGCTCGTGACGACAATCGCAGGCACTAAAAAATATCAGATTCGCTTAGAAAATCACAAGCTTTAGAAAGACCAATGAGCAAGGGGCAGTGTGTGGAGTGAATTGTATTGAAAAGGGGCAAATTCAAAGCAGATACAAGGAAATACTCCTCCACCCGGGGCAGCAGTAGCCTCTGGAACTCACTGCTACCGCGGAATGGAGGCTGTGAATGTGTTGAATTTTGAAGAGGGACTGGCTGTTTCTATGGGGCACGACAATGCCTGGAGCTGTGCTAGTTAATGGACAATAATTCTGGGAGGGAGGGAAAAGCTCCCACGTCAGGGCTTAAACCGACTTCCAACTATTAAAGACCAGGAGGAGACCTTCATGGGGGCAGATTATCGCTCGGCTCTTACAACTTCCTCTGTAGCACCTGTCGCAGATGGGATACCAGGGTAGAGGGGCCTTGGGGCTGACCCAGGCTGGCAATGCCTGTGTGTTCCTCTGTGATAGGAACCTGAGGGGGATTTCTGCCAAGTCCCAGTGTCCCCATCCCTTGAGCAACTCAGCTTCAAACTTGGACCCAAATCTACCCAAATCTTGGCCCCATTGGGGCTTGGCTCATAGAGGCCACAGTGGCTGTTCTGGGGTCGGAAGGTCCCCTTCCCTCTGTAATGTTCACAGCACACACACAGACAGTTAGAAACATCCTCTTGCTGGCAGGCTGCAGCTCAACGCAGGGTTATTCTTAGAGTCCAGAACCCCAGCACACAAGAACCCCAAACAGAGAGAGACAAAGCAGGCTGCTCCTAAAGGCAGACGGGCACAGCTAACCCCACTTTCCTCTAGGCTGGGCTCTTTGGCAGACACACAGCTGAAAACCCCAGATCACATGCTTCTCACCCAAGCCCCCTACTCCGCAAGTAGGTCCAGGAAAGCCCCTTGCAGATGTAAAATGAGAGCTTGTGATGCTAACACATTTTTCAATACACCATATTCTCAAGTGGCCGTTCCTCTGCCAGAGCATCCTAGAGTGGCCTGAGCGTAGCTGAGAATCAGGCCTGTGTTTGTTAAGCTTCCAGGGGCCTGATCACCTCAGTCCCGTCACCCAGCTCAGCACAGGTGGGTCATACAGGAACATCTCCCTGCCAGGCCTGTACAGAACATCCCCTCTTGTGTTGCGGATATTGACGAGTGTCAGGGCCACGCAAACTGCACCAATGTGCCTGGGAGTTACTACTGCACCTGCATCGATGGCTACGAGTCCAGCTCTGGGAAAGCCAACTTCACGCATGCGAGTGAGAACACCTGCCAGGGTGAGCTCTCCCCTGGCCCCCACTTGCTGAGACCCCCACCTCACGTGCCCACTCCCAGCAAGGGGCCGCACTGGGGCTGATGCCGGCTTTGGCAGTGGCCTGAGGCTGTCAGCGAGGCTGTGATGAGATGTGACCCTCACCTGCTCCAGCAGAGCATGGGGCCGGGCTCACCCCTGTGCTCGGTGCTTGGAAGGGGAATAAACAGACCCACAGAGCAAACTCCTTGTGCTGCAGAGATGTGCTGGGGAGAGGGGAGGGGACCCTCGCTGGCCCCAGCACGCAGCATCTGGGCTGCTAGTGGCCCCCTGAGCCTGGGCAGAGGTCTCGTGTCTGGGCCATGGAAATAGCACAGTGCGCTCTGCCCCCTATGGGCCCTGGGGAGGAGAGAATAGCCACAGCACAGTGTGCCCCAGCCACACCCCGATCCTCCCCCATGGGCCCTGGGGGGCAGGGAATAGCTGCAGTGCTGGGCACCCTGGCTCAGCCCCTACATCAGCTGGGGGGCTGTGTGGGGTCCCACCGGTGAGTGCTGGGGGGCGGTTCCCCCCTCCCCCCAAGCCTGGGAGCCAGGGGAGCAAAGAACACTAGGGCTAGGTCACGGCACTTCCCACAGAAAGTGGCCTGTCCCGCTCCCCCCCCCCCCCCCATTGCCCACAGAGGTCTGGGGTCACCCCCCCCTCCTGTCAAGGCCTGGGGCAGGGCCCCACACAGCCCCCCCGTGGAGGGCTGGGGACAGCCTCCCCACTCACCCCCACAGAGGCCTGGGGCGGGGCCCCATACAGTCCCCCCGTGCAGGGGCTGTGTAGGGCACCAAAAGAGCTAGGGACAGCCCTGCTCCCTGGAGTAACTGCGGACCCCACACAAACTGAACCAATGTGGCTGGGAGTTACTACTGCACCTGTGTCGATGGCTACGAGCCCAGCTCTGGGAAAGCCAACTTCACGCACGCGAGTGAGAACACCTGCCAGGGTGAGCTCTCCCCTGGCCCCCACCGCACCCTGCTCAGTCCTCCCCGCCCCCCATACACACACTCCTGGGCTCATTCCAGGCCTGGTGCTGCACCAGAGGCTGCTGCCGGCTTCAGCAAAGGCACCAGATCCACTCACCGGGGCTGTGATCAGCCGTGACCCTCAACTGCTGTCCCAGCGCGTGGGGGCCAGGATCTCCCCTGCCTCGGTGTTTGGATTGGGAATAATCCCCTAGGTTTGCAGGGAAGTGCCGGGGAGACGGGTGGGGCCCTCGCTGTCCCCAGCACACAGAATCCAGGCTGCTAGTGCCCCGAGCCTGGGAAGGGGCCTCGTGTATGGTCCACATACAGCACAGTGCGCTCTGCCCCCTATGGCCCTGGGGAGCAGGGAATAGCCCCAGCGCAGGGCACCCCGGCCATGCCCCCAATCTGCCCCCTCCCTCAGGGCTGGAAGAGGAGCCTTTTCCAGCCCCACACTGCCGGGGAGGGTGTTTCCCATGGGGGCCATTATGCCCCCTTAGGCAGCCAGGGTGGCCTGACCGGAGAAGGGGCTGGGGCGCTCCAGGCCCTTGTTTGCGACGTTCAGCCGGTAGTTAGAGCTTGTATCAAGTCCTAGCCGGCCGTTCCCATGGAAACCGCCCTTTACACCCCCGTTTGGGGGGGCGCAGAGCACTGGGCCCGTCGAACTGGGAGAACTCAGGAGCCCATTGGTTCAAACGCTTCCCCTGGCAGAGACCTCGCCCAGCCGTTCCTGCGCCCAGCTCCCGGCCGCGTGGGATAACCCCAGCCAGTGTCCTGGGGCGGGTCTAGGCACAAGAAGAAATCAGCGCCGCAGGTATCTCAGCCAGCGTCCCGGGGATTGTCCGGGGATAGCTGGTATCGGGAGCCGTGCGGAGAATCCCTAGGGCTTGCCCCCGGGGGAATTGATGGCGATCGCTGTTCTCTTTGGAAGCGCACTGATTATTCCAGACCAGAGTGTCCGGATGGGGAGCGATTCCACAGGAGCTGTTCCCGTCAATTTCCCCATCTACTTAAGCCCCTAGAGACACCCAATCTCAGAGCTCCCTGCAGCTCGGAGCGAGTTTGGAAGCCGCGGGACACCCGTGTGCCCGAGGGAGGCGAGCTCTGGCTGCACCACCGAGAACCCAGCGCATGGCGCCCCTTCTCCAGCAGACAGAGCGTTGGAGCTGGGGAAAGCGCTTTGGAGCAGCGGCTGTGCTGAGGCTGGATGTGTGTACAGCACCTGGCACCACGGGGCCCCGGCTGCAGCGCTACCTGCTATAAACATCCCAATCGCACCAGGACGGGGTGGATAAGGACGCTGGAAGCTCCGTTCCCATCCCCCATGGACTCTTGGAAGCCTTCGGGGGCTGAACCCGATTGTACGTCGTTTCCGGAATAAAGCAGGTTCTGGAAATGTGGAGCCGCCTTGGTGCTGTCAGGAGAACCCACGAGTGTCGCAGGGTCGAGGGGCGGAGGAGGCAGCACTTGGAGGGATGCAGCCGGTCGGTTCTTACAGGGTCAGTCTGCCCCGGGAGCAGCTCAGCCTCGGAAGAGGTAAAACCGTGGCCCCGGCCAGGCTGAGACACAAGTCACGCTGGCACTTGCACAGCACAGACGGGATCAGAGCTGGGGCCCATCTAGCCTGGTATCCCGGCTCCAACGGGCCAGAGCCAGATGCTGCAGAGGACGGTGGAAGAGCCCTGCAGTGGCAGCCGGGGGATCATCTGCCCTCACTTCCTGGTCTCTAATACTCAGCTGGGCTGAAGCCCCACAGCAGGAGGTTTTCTCTCTCTTCCCAAACGTCTGTGCCCTTTAACTATGATCACTCTGGCTGTTCTCATCATCCGTAGGAATGTCCAATCGCTCCTGGAATCTTGCTAAATTCTTGGCCTCAGGGACTCCTGTGGTGGGGAGTTCCACATGCTAATCACACATTGCACGAAACAGCCTTTCCTTGGCTCAGTTTCCAATTTCCCCTCTTCTCACTTCCCTGACTGGCCCTTGCTCTCATGTTACGAGGTTGGGAGAGCAGAAGATCCCCATCTCCCTTCTCTATCCGCATCAGTCATTTATAGACTCTTAACATGTCCACCCTTATGTTCACTCTCAGGTGACAGTCCCAGTCTTTTCAGTCTCTCTCCGTAGAGGGTTTTTCCAGGCCCCTGATCATTCTCATTGCCTGTCTCTAAACCCCTCTGGTTCTGCACTGTCCTATGTGCAAGGGGGTGCCCAGGGCAGCTCATGGGTTGCAGAGGAGGTCACCCCATTGACTGATATCCAGGCATTAGACTAGCCCTCATGTTATTCTCTATACCCTTCCTCCAAAGCAGCTCCCCATTTGTCCCTTCCAGAGGCGGACGGCTCATTCAGGCATTGCCGTCTGCACTCATATTGCGGCACTGGGCAGCGCCAGATCCGCTTGGTAGCTTTAGCAAGCAGCAGGTGCGTGTCTGGCAGGGCTGCTTTTCCCTTCCCAGCTGGAGCGGCTCATTCCGGACAATAGCCAACTCGCTCCCGGTCGCTGACCCAGTAACTGAACTCCTGGCTCTAACCAGCCCCGTTCCCCAGAGCACGGTGCATGTCGGACGCCTGGATTATCCCCCAGCAGCGTCACCCCAGTGCCCAAGGTACAGCTCCTAGATCAGTCTGACCCAGCGCTTTCTCTCTCCTTGCAGACATTGACGAATGCCAGCGAAACACCACAATCTGTGAGCCCCACGGGAACTGCATCAACATGCCAGGGCTTTTTGGGCAGCCTGGCTCACGGTTTGGGGCTTTAATTGATTGGTTGGCGTTGGCGATGCTTTTAATTCCCGGCCACTGAGCTGACCCAGGATCTCTGAAACTAACCCGCATACATGGATGATGAAACTAACCAGGTTGCCCTGAGTTCTCGCTCTTTCTCTGTGCCACACCCGGGCAAAGTGTCTGTTCTGACTCCCAGCCTGTCTTACAAATGGGAAACTGAGCCCTGGGACTGAAGGTCGCCATGTTTCTTGCCATGATGCTTAATTCCACTGAGGCAGGAGCGTAGGGCATTGGGGATGTCATTAGAAGCTGCAGCATCCCCCCCAAACCTGCAGCTGCAATCAGAGCCCAAGATGCTCTTCTGTAGCAGAGCTTTGAGGTGGGGGCAGGTCAGGTCTTTGCAAAGCAAACTGGGCTGAGACGGAGCCGAGGACTCTGTGTTGGACAATCTTTAATACTGCTTGGGCTCAAAAAGCCCATTAGATTCTGGAACCCCATTAACCAAACCCTCAGCAACTGCTAAGGCTGGGGAAGGAGCTGGCATCACAAAAGAGCCAGCTTGGGTCATTTAGTAGGAATCAAACCCAGGACCTGTGTGCTGAAAGCTCAACTGCTGGAGCTAAGGGAGTAACTCCATTAGTTGGTCATTATAGCAGGCTGTTATCTAGTTATGGGAACCAGCCACTAGAGCAGGACAAACTTGCTCTTTCCTCGTTCAGTGGCTCAGCGGCCTTTGCTAGATGCTGGCACATACAAGCCCCCTCACAGGCATGGCATAGGCCTGTTGCCTTCGAAGAGGTTTAACAATGGAGCAAAAATCTTCCTGCCAAAGGAACAAGGGATTTTATCCAGCCCGGATGCACTCCCAGCCATGAGCCAGGAGACACAAAGCTCCTCTCAGTGAGAGAGAGCAGAAGGTAAAATCTGCCTGGTGAGACAGGGAGACACATTCTTGGCCTTCTCTGGTGGAAACAAGCTGAAAGAGACAGGTCTAGTGGGTTGGGTGTGAGATTGGAACTGAGGCGACTTGAGTTCTAGTCCCAGCTCTGTTACTGCTGGGTGTCCTTGGGCAATTCCCTGCCTCAGTTTTCTCTCCCACCTCTTGTCTATTTAGACTAGAAGCTCTTCATGGCAGTGTGTGTGCAGCGCGCTGGGTGCTGCCTTTATGCAAATAACGACCGAGGGGAAGGGGCGTAGCGGGAAATAGCAAAACGCTGTCACGGGAAAGAGAGAGAAGGGGAGTCTGAGACAGAGCTGCTGGAACACGGCCCAAGGGAAGGATCCGTGTGTGCTCTTGACTCTCCCCGCTGATTGACTTGTTTGCTGACGTCCGGGCGAAGGAGATTTTAGCCACAAGGATTTCAGTGAGAAGCAAAAGCATTATGAATAAATATCAGGGAGAGCTTAGTTTTCTTCTGTGATTCTGCCCCTACTTCCTCAGGAAGGGTCGCCACCCATCTGTCCGCAGGGATGGTGACTGATAGGCCACTGCTGATCTGAACGCCAGGGGGAGTCAGCAGAACAGCTCTGCATGCTGATCCAAACCTGCTCGTTCACCAGCCGACCATTTGGCTGTTTGGATAGCTAAATGTCTGTGATTTTATTGGCAAACTGCTCTGAAAATTTGTCAGTGATGTTGTAAATTGGTTGCCTTGGTCCCATGGCCTTTCTCTGCTTCCTGATTGGACGGCTGAAATGTTGGGTTAATAAACAGGCAAATGTCGATTTCCAGCACTTGTTCCTGGCTGGGATTTCTGGGAGAATCAGTCACGGCCATTTCCGCAGCCGCTCAACCGCTTCCCCCAACCCACGGGAATGACTGACGATGCGCCCGTCCCCCATGCATCGCCACCAACTCAGTGCTTCTGTATGTGAAATGGTCACATGGACGGGGTCCCTCCCGTCTGAACCCTAGGAGTGGAAGGCTCAGCCTCAAGGCTCTCACCTTCTCCCAGCCCAGCCTGTCTGTCCACCAGGGTGTTTCCTGTTGTCTCGGAGCCATAGCCACCAGTGTGCCCAGGTGTGGCTTGGGGAGCGGAGCAGGGACCGTACCAGGGCCAGGCCGGGGTGAGACTGATCTGCGCTGGAGTAAGGTTGGGGCGTGGGTGAGCAGGGCTGCCAGGGGCCAGGCATCTCTACCCTAGGGTTGCCAACTGTCTAATCACACAAACCCAAACACCTTTCCCCGCCCATTCTCTGAGGCCCCACCCCACCTACTGCATCCCTCTCCCTCCGCCTCTCTCCCTTGCTCGCTTTCTCCCATCTTCACTCACATTTACCAGGCTGGGGTAGGGAGTTGAGGTATGGGAGAGGGTGCAGGCTCCAGGCTGATCCTGGGGAAGGGGGCTGGGGTGCAGTTGGGAGTATGGGGTGGAGGCTCTGGGAGGGAGTTTCAGTGCGGGAGGGAACTTAGGGCTGGGGTAGGGGGCTGGAGTGCAGGCTACAGATGGAGGCTCAGGTCTGGGGCAGGGGATTGCGGTGCAGAGGGGTGTGGGATGCAGACTCTGGGAAGGAGTTTGGGTGCGGGAGGAAGCTCAGGGCTCAGGTAGGGGGTTGGAGTTTGGGAGGGGGTGTGGGCTCTGGGAAGGGGCTCAGGGCTGGGGCAGGGTGTTGGGGTGTGGGAAGGGGTGAAGGGTTTGGGCTCCAGCCAGGTGGCGCTTACGTCGGGCAGCTCCTGGTTGGCTGCGCAGTGGTGCTAAGGCAGGAAGTAGCCGGTAGGTTCCTGCTGCCCCTGGAGGGTGGGGCATGGGTCTTCCCGCGAATCAAATGTTTGCGGGAAGCAGGGGAGGGGGCGGAGTTGGGGCGTGGGCGGGGCCAGGGCCCCGTGGAGTGTCCTCTTTTTGGACACTCAAAATATGGTAACCCTAGTAAAGGTGCGTCTCCCCAGCGGGCAGAGGTGTCTGTACCCAGCAGGTCTCTCTGCAGAGTAGATGGAAACACGTCTAGAAGCCTTGGAGACAGGAGCACGAGGGAGGGGAGAGAGAGACAGAGTGAGACGGGGGGAAGGGAGGGAGTTTTGTAGCAGTCGCATGTTAAACTATTGGCAGCGCAGGACTGGCATGTGGACAGAGAGCAGCCATCGGGGCTGGGAAGAGAAGGGGATTTTCCCCCAGGCAGGAGTGAGTTGATATGAAAATCTGATATGAAAGCTCTAATGTCTGCTCCTCTCTTCCCATTGTTCCAAGTCCCCAGCATTAACTCCAGCGCTGAGTTTGAGAGAATCAAAGAGACGTGCAGGAATTTCTCTCTGCAGGTACGTTTGAACCCATCATTCATTTGTCGGGAATTTGGCCTTGTGTTTTGTACCACCAATATGGAAATTCCCAAACAAAAACCTTTGCTGTTGGTATTACGGAGACCCCTGTAAACCCCATCCAAGATCAGGGCAATACTGTGTTTGTTCCTTTCCGCGCTGGGATTCGATCCTTCTCATCCTACTAGGCACAGTAGAGTGGAAGAATTACTTCTCGTGTCTTGCTTACAATGTTTCTGCTAATACATCCCAGAATGAGGTTCGCTTTTTTTGCAACAGCATTACAATGTTGACTCATATTGAGCTTGTGGTTCATTATGACCCCCAGATCCTTTTCTGCAATACTCCTTCCTAGACATTCATTTCCCATTTTGTATGTGTGCAACTGATTGCTCCTTTCTAAATGGAGAACTTCGTATTTGTCTTTTTTTAATTTCATCCTATTTACATCAGACCATTTTCCAGTTTGTCAGGATAACTTTGAATTGTATTCCTATCCTCCAAAGCACTTGCAAGCCCTCCAAGTTTGGTATCTTCCACAAACTTTGTAAGTGTACCCTGTATGCCATTATCTAAATCACTGATGAAGATATTGAACAGAACCGGACCCAGAACTGATCCCTACTGGACACCACTTGATAATGCCTTTTCAGCTTGACTGTGCACCACTGTTAACTACTCTCTGGGAACAGTTTTCCAACTAGTTATGCACCTACCTTACAGTGGCTCCATACAGGTTGTATTTCCCTAGTTTGCTTATGAGGTTACGTGAGACAAAGTCAAAAGCCTTACAAAGGTCAAGATATACCACGTCTACTGCTTCCCACCTATCCACAAGGCTTGTTACCCTGCCAACAAAGCTATCAGGTTGATTTGACAGAATTTGTTCTTGACAAATCCATGCTGACAGTCACTTATCACCTTATTATCTTCTAGGTGTTTACAAATTGATATCGAACCTTCTAAAACTTCTGTAGCTTTGCTAGTGGCTGGCCCCAGACTTACACACCCATTGTCTTCCTGCAGGAGAGCATTGAATCTACAGACCATATACTCTGATTTCTTCTGCTGATTTTCATGCCATTTCTTTCCAATATGCACCTCCATGTCTCTCTGTATCTTCTTTCACTTCCTCTTTCCCCTCCCCCACGAGCACTACGTCATCTGCAAAAGGCATGTGCCGGGGGCCACTCTCTGGCTGCTTTCTGTCAATGCCTCCAGCAACGACATGAACAAAAAGGGGTTTAGTCCCAAGCCTTGATGTATTCCAGCTGTTACTAGAAACTGTTCCCTTTCGCCACATGAACCTCGCGCTGTGGCAACAGCACCATCGTACATGTCCTGGACATGTCTCATATAAAAGCTTTATTCACTCCATGAGGGGTGTCAGGATCAGGCCCTGCATAAGGCAAACACCAATGTCGGTCGCCCTTCAGCGCCTGCAGAACTCACCCTCTGCCCTGGGTCTCTCTGCAGGGAAAGCGGAGCGGCAGAAGCAGCAGTTTTTCCTCTTTCTTTAATTTGATCTTAAACATTTTGATGTCCACCTGCGGAGACGGGAGTGCGGCGTTATCACTGGAGGTGGGAGGCTCCGCCCCTTGAATGTGCCCTGCAGACTAGTGCCCCTGTGTGTGCCCCAGACCCTGTGTGCTGCTGTGCTGGGTTAGGAGTCTCACTGGGTTGTGGGGGAGGGAGACGTGTAGATACTCTTCAGACAAGATCTGTGCCCTCCACTGCTGTGGGGAGGGGGTGTGCACCCTCTAGTGGTGTTTCTCTGTGTCTGCATTCACATGCCCTGTAGGGGTGTGACTGCACATTTGTGTTTCTACACCCACATGTACCCTCTAGTGTTCAGAAATGTTGTTGTTCATCAGAGGTGCTATACTGCTAACAGTTAATGAGGATTCTCCTTCAGCTTATCTGTCAGTGACTTGAGTTTTTCAGGCAGCAGGATCTGGGCTCTATCCCTGCCCTGCCAGACATTTCTGAGCAGCTGCCGGATGCAGCATAGAGACAGCCTAGGAAGCCGTGGGCTTGTGACAATGTTGTTCCCTGGCATCTGTAACAGAGGGATGGGGAACAGGAGCGAAGAAGGAAGAAAAAGGGTTCTAGTCCCACTTGGCTTCAGGTCCCATTGGAGCCCCAAGTCAGCCTCAGTGGACCCCCTTTGTAAAGGGCTCCCGCTCTGAGAGCACTGCAGCCCCCTGAACTGGTATTGGCTGTGATGCCCGATGCCCCCTGGAAACACATGGGACATGGCACCTGAACCCCCAGACTCCTCGCTCCCAGGGCTTTTCCTTTCCTGTCCCCAGAACGTGACTCTCCGTTTCAGTGCCCTCCTGAACAGCTCCTCCCTCTGGGATGGCGGAGACAAGGGGGACGTGGGGTCGGCCGTGACGGTCCTGCTGCAGAGCGTGGAACTGGCCGCACTGGCCACTGCGCGCCGGTCTCCGGAGAGGACAACACAGAACGTGACGACAGAGTCTATGGGTGAGGGGGGACATGTGCCTCTCGGCGCCACCTGCTGGCTGCCGTGAGATACGGGGTTATAAACTGTGCCCCAAATCCACTGGAAGTTAGAGCCTATATACCATTGTGGATGTGAGCCTGTGTTCAATACAGACACAGACCAGCACTGCCCCTGCCCCAGGAAATATAACCCAGCCCCGCCAGTGCCCCCGGAGCAACAGCAATGCCCAAGAAGGCTTTAAATGTAATATTTGGCATTGAACCACTAGGGGCTGCCACGCTGAGCCAGGCGCCTCCCCCCACCCCCACTCCTCCCCCTGCTGGGGACGCAGCATCCCCAGGGAGACAGAGCCAGAATGGGGGGAGAGTGCTCTAGGGTAAGAGCTGCGCCTAGATCAGCCCTGAGCCGGAATAACTGGAAAGCCGCTTTCTGTAGAGATTGGGGTTTAGGGAATCAGCATGAAACACTTTGATACAGTAATGAAGTGGTTAGGGTGCATATGTGTATGTGTGCACACGGCACTGCCCTCTGCTGGATGCAGTCAGAACTGCTCAGCCATGTGCCACGTTCCTTATAGTGCTAACAGCTAGCAAGGATTTATTTCGCTTGTGCTCCAATAGCAGGGCCTGTGCTTTTGGAGCAGTGGGTTCTCCGTTCTCTCTCCGCTGTCACCGGGATGGCCCCAGTGGGCACTGGGGGCTGCGTGGGGAGAGCCGTGGAGCTGTAAGTGGCCTTGGGTTTGCTATAGACATGTGATAACAGAAATGACGTTCCGTGGTCCCATGAGGATGAGGATGATTCTGTTGTATTTCCAGGCCAAAAAAGAGGAGGAAGAGGCTCTCTGCGTCTACTGGAAAGTAGTGGCCGAGAGCGGCAGCTGGTCTCCGGACGGCTGCACCACCGTGCACATAAACAGCACTCACACCAACTGCAGCTGTGACCATCTCTCCAGCTTCGCCATCCTAATGGCTCCCACCACAGTGACGGTATCTCACCGTGAGACTCAGATCACAGCGCAGGACCCTGAGCTCCACACTCAGCCGTGGGCAAAGTTCTCCCGAGAGCGACTGGAGGCTTTGCTGGGGAAAAGGCTGAGTTGGAACCCAGGGGGCTGGGCTGGGCTCACTGGTGATTGTCCCTTTGCTGTGTTACAGGAGAGTTACCCACTGACCATCATCACCTACGTGGGACTGACCCTCTCCCTGCCGTGCCTCTTCCTCGTCATCCTCACCTTCCTCCTGTGCCGCTCCATCCGCAACGTCAGCACCTCCCTCCACCTGCAGCTCTGCCTCTGCCTCTTCCTGGCTGACCTGCTCTTCCTCACTGTGGTTACCCCCATCGGCTGTGAGGTACGGCCCGACTCTCCCCTGCTCTGTTCCTCCATTCTCAGCAGGGCTGGGGTGTGTGGATTTGAACCCCTTTGTGCTTCCTGGATTCTGGGCTGTGCAGGACACGGGGAATTCCTGGGGGAATGTTTCCACCCCCTGTTAGGCCCCTTCACACTGGGCACAGGGTCTGAGTGTCCCCAACCCGTGGAGTTCAGCCAGTTCTATCCCTATGTCAGAGTCTCCCTATGTCGCCATTTCCCTCCTAAGTGACTTGCCCATGGTCACCCAGAGACTTTGTGGTAGGGCTGGGAACAGAACATGGATCCCCTGAGCCCTGTTCCCCTGCTGTAACCACTAATCTCTGTTCCCTTCCCACATGAGCAATGTGCACCTGCAGAACCCTCCATAGACCGAGGAACCTGCCGTCTCTGGGTCACGGAGCGCTATAACTGGAGAGCTGTGCTAACAAGAATCCCGGTGTGACCCCCCGGCAGGTCTCCCCCATACTCAGCATTTCCCTTCCCCACCGCAGTGTCCCTGGGCTCTCTGTCTCCCCCAGGTGGCGTGTGCTGTCATTGCTGGCCTCCTACACTACCTCTTCCTGGCCTGCTTCTCCTGGATGTTCCTGGAGGGGCTGCACCTCTTCCTCACCGTCAGGAACCTGAAGGTCATGAATTACACCAGCGCCAGCCGGTTCAAGAAGAGATTCATGTACCCGTTCGGCTACGGATTCCCAGCCCTGGTGGTGGCTATTTCTGCAGCGGTGAATCCTGATGGCTACGGAACTTCCAAACAGTACGTGCAGCGCCCATCCCGAAGGGGAGCTGGGATGTGACTCCCAAGCGCTTGTCCGGCTCACCCCAGGTCTGACTTGAACCTAGATTTCCCTGCTCACCCTGCCTGGGAGCTGAATGTCCCCCTGGGACCCTTCCCATCCCCAGGGACACTAAGCTGACCCGAGCGCTGTAGTTGAGTTGCCCACCTGTCAGATATGTACACTCCTCACCCCACTGATGATGCGGAAGAACAAGCCAGAAAGATCCCAGCTTGACTCCCAGGTCCCAGGCTGGGTTTGTGGGGTTGTAATCCCATTAACGTCACCTTCTTCTTCCTTCCTGCTTGTAGCTGCTGGCTCAGCCTGGACAGAGGTTTTCATTGGAGCTTCCTGGGTCCAGTCTGTGCCATAATCCTGGTGGGTACCTCCCAGAACCACAGGGCCCCATTCTCCTCTCACCTCTGCCACCCCATTGATTTCAGTGAAGCAGGGAGGAGAACGTGGCCCATAAAACACAAGGAAAGACCCGGTTAGCTCCCACCTGGATCATCTGCTGTGGTCAATCCCAGGATTAGTCCCTTTGCTGTATCACCGGGCCTACAGCCTTTACTCAGGCACAGCTCCCATGGACGTCAGTAGGAGTTTTGCCAAGTGAAGACAGAAGAGTTTGGTCTTGTCCAGTGAATGAGGAAGGGAGGGGACTATACTCTGGAGTCGTTTTTGTAGTGGCAGAAACAAATGTCCCTATGTATTCCTCCCTACCCCCTGGGGAAGTTGTGTGTGGGGGGATTTGTAACAGCCTGAAAGTGGCAGGAAGTATTCTAGAGGCAGGATTTGGAATCTTTGAGCCAGATCCTGCTCTCAGTTACACCAGTGTAAACCCAAAATAACTCCTGACTCCACTGGAGAGGCTCCATATTTAACTCTGAGCAGCATCTGGCCTCTGTGAATCCATTGATCCATCTCAGCCCTGGCTGTGCTGTCAGCTCCACGCATGGGGGGGACCGAGAGCTGCCAGGGGATATTACAGGAGAGGGGATGATTCCCATAGGAAATGAGCAGTCCCCGGTTCTGCAGTGTTCGGCTCGTTCCCCTGGGATTGTTCTCTGCCTCAGCTGGAGTCACCGACCCCGGATGGGATGTTTTACGGGAAATATTTCCCACTGTTCCCACAGATAAATATAACGTTCTTTGCGCAGACACTGTGGATCCTGAGAAACAAACTCTCCTCCCTCAATGCAGATGTGTCCACCCTCAAAAACCACAGGTGAGATGGCAACAAAACAGTCCTGGAGGGTCAGATTCCTTGGTATCGAACGTCCTTGGTACCGGGAGGAAGTGAGGGATTGCAGGAGGGGAACACATATCTAGGATGCATAGGAATGAATTCCCATAGTGTTCGCATTGACAGGAACCCTGTCCCACATAGGAAAACAGGGGCCGGTAGCTCCACCCCACTCTGCCCAGATCCTCCTGACCCAATTGCTCTCCGTAGGGTTATTGTAACGGGATCTCTCCATCTGCCTTTATCCAGGTTACTGTCCTTTAAAGCCATCGCCCAGCTCTTCATTCTGGGCTGCACATGGAGCCTTGGTCTCCTCCAAATCGGCCCAGCAGCCACGGTCATGGCGTATTTATTCACCATCGTCAACAGCCTGCAGGGAGCCTTCATCTTCCTGGTGCACTGTCTCCTCAATCGCCAGGTAATGCCCACGGCCTGTCAGCGCCCAGCACCTTCACTGGCCTCACAGTGACCATGTTTGATCTTCTCCAAGTTAGTTACATAGTGCAGTGACCGTGTCCCTCACTCTCCAGGTGAGAGAGGAGTACAGGAGATGGATCAAGGGATTCCGAAAGTTCAGCATGAAATCTCAGACATCCGATATATCCATGTCTACTGTCCCCACCACCAGCACCAAGATGGTAAGTGGTCCTCTGCTCTGTTCTAATACTAGTCTGTGACACAGTCATCTCTATCTGGGGCTCATTAATGCTGTAAAGGTGATTTTCCCCCTGAATGATGCAGGATTGGTTATGAGCCAGGTGGGAACGTCACTGCAAGTGTTAGTGAGAGTCGGTCACTATCGAGGGGTATCCTAGATGTCTTGGGCACCAGAACAGAATGTCCTGTCCTGGCACCTCCGTGTTCCCTTCCCTTGGCTCTCCTGGGAGCTCCAGGGGTCACTCACTGTGGGCTAGGCAGGCATTGGCTAACAGGGCGGCCGGCCAGATGGTGTCACTTACATGGGGCTCTGACAGCCAGACAGAGCCCCTTCTCCTCTCCCCTGCAGCAGAGATCACTCCCTCCCTCCCTCCCTGCATTCGCAGATCGCCTCCGGCAGTCTGGAGCTCCTCCCCCGCTGCCCAGCGTGCCGAAACTAACGGCTCCGGCCGTTCCTGAGCAAGTTCACAGAGACATTAGGCGAAGGCCAACAACAAGGGAGCCAGGGGGTCGGAGAAGGGGCAGGGAGGTTCTGGATGGGGCAGTCAAGAGACGGGGGGGTCGGGAGTTCGGGGGGCTTTCTGGGGGTGGGGATGTGGATAAGGTTTTGGGCAGTCAGGGTACAGGTAGGGGGTAGGGTCCTGGGGGGCATTTGGGGGGGTCTTAAGAGGGGGCAGTCAGGGGACAAGGAACAGGGAGGCTTAGGTAGGGGGTGGGGTTCTGGAGGGCAGTTAGGAGCAGGGGTCCCAGGAGGGGTCAGTCAGGGGACAAGGAGCGGGGTGGGGGGTTGGGAGTTCTGGGGGGGGGCTGTCAGGGGGCAGGGTGGGGAGAGGGATCGGAGCAGTCAGGGGACAGGGAGCAGAGGGGTTTAGATGGGTCGGGAGTTCTGGGGGGGGCTGTCAGGGGGTGGAGAATGGTTGGATGGGGCGTGGGAGTCCCAGGGGTCTGCGTGGGGGTCGAGGGGTGGATAAGGGTTGGGGCAGTCAGGGGACAAGAGGCAGGGAGGCTTAGGTAGGGGGTGGAGTCCTGGGGGGCAGTTAGGGGCAGGGGTCCCAGGAGGGGCAGTCAGGGGACAAGGAGCAGGGGGAGGGTTGGGTGTCCTGAGGGGGGGGGGGGGAAGTAGGAGGGATAGGGGCGGGGCTTGGGCAGGATGGGGCGGGGCTAGGGCAGGATGGGGGCAGGGCTAGGGCGGGGCTCCTTCCGTCCTCTTTTTTGCTTGCTGAAATATGGTAACCCCCTTCCAGCTACCAGTCTCCCCTTGTACCCTACAGACTGCCCTGGTTTGTGGCCCAGTACAATTATTAACAAAGAATTGTCAGGTGCTTCAGAGGGAATGAACAGAACAGAACAGTATACATGCTCCGGGGGGAGTGGGAAGGGGGGCACAAGGTGGAGGTTTCGCCTAGGGTGCAAAATATCCTTGCACCGGCCCTGTTTGTGTGTCGCCTCCCAGAGACAACCCACCAGTTTTCACATTACACTCTCAGTGGCCTTGGAACCTATTGTCATTTTTCTGCTTTTCTTGCCAGGAGTAACCCTTCTGCCAGGTGGAGTCGGCACCCACCAGAGTCGGGTTCAATACCTAGGGGTTCCAATACAAAACAGAACCGGCTGGAGCCCCCTGTGACGTTGCACTCCATATGCTTTACGGAAATATGCTCATGAATATGACATCACTGGAATATGCTTTACTCTAAATACCCCTGTATGGTGTCTTTAGAAAATTGTAATCTGCTAAGTGTTTTCATCCTATTTGTTTCCATTTAGTATTTCTATATCTGGAGTGTGGAGAATAAGATATAACCTTGTATCACTGATGTAAACATATTAAGTGGAGGCCAATAAGGGTGCTCCAGAAACAATCAGTTGTAAACGGCCTTAGTTACTTTTGAAAGCCTCCCTGTGTACGTGTGGGCCAGCCCATGGGGAATGGAGACGAGGGGTCTTACAGTGACATGTGACCATGTCACCTGATAATGAAATCCATCTTAAACCTGGTACTTTTCCATTTAGAAGGAGGGGTGGGGACCCAGAGAGACAAAAGATTCCTGGCTTGTGCCAAAGCTATAAAAGGGGGTAGAGCAGGACAAAGCGCTGCCAGTCATGAGAAAACCCCTGCTTACCACCTGAGATGTCTGCTGGGTATAACAAAGACTGTACCGAGGAAAGGATTGGGCCCAGACTAGGAAGCAGTCTAATTTTTGAGGGTGAGATATTATCTGTAATCAAAAACAATGAGGAGTCTGGTGGCATCTTAAGCACTAAAAGATTTATTTGGGCATAAGCTTTCGTGGGTAAAAAAAACCATTTCTTCAGATGCAAGTGGTTTTTTACCCACTAAAGCTTATGCCCAAATGTGACGAAGTGGGGGATTTTCTTGTTTTCTGTGGGTTTGCAATGGTTTGTATGCGGAGGGGGTGGGACTCAGTTTCTCTGGGTGTTACTGGTTTAACGAGGGGAGGGGAGAGGGAGTTTGTGGTTACAGAGGACCGGACAGGGAACTTGGGACCCCAGCCAATGGCCTGGAGGACGGAGACCCCAGCGACGGGTGACCTAATGACCCTGAGACCCATCTCAGGAGTCGCAGCCAGTTCTGGCTGGTGGGAGGGCAATGGGCTGCAGAGAGAGGACCCAGTGACCTAACCAGCCGGTTCCAGCCAGAAGACAGAAGCGAGGAGAGGAGGCCCCAGTTTACGACCCTGTTTACCTGGAAAGAAGACAATGGACAGAGGCGGGGCTTGGGACTGGGGATATCAGATGCCCAGCTGGGAGCAGGGGGGCTCGGGGCTGGAGAGGGGGAGCAGGCAGAGCCCACCTGGATGCAGGGGAGACTGGGATGTGTTGGGCTGAGGGAGGCCAGGCCTGAGGCCCTGAGTTTCCTGTGCTGTGTTCAACTCTCAATAAACACTCCTGTTTTACACTGGCTGAGAGTCACTCCGGTCTAGAGAACAGGGTTGCATCAACCTCTTTGAGGGTGGAGGCCCGGGGGATCCAGAGTGAGTGGACTCCCTGGGGGGGACCCACGTCGAGACACAGGTGTGCGAAGGCTCAGAGGTGCGGCTCCAGGAGGTGGAGAGGCCTGACCCCGAGAGAGAGTGGACCCCCGAGAAGGGCTGTCTCACTGAAAGGGGTTCCCCCCACGGACCGCACGGGGCCAAGAGTGGGCACGATCTGTGAGTCCGTGACACCAAATAAATCTATTAGTCTTTAAGGTGCCACTGGACTCCTCATTGTTTTTGTGGACACAGACTAACACGGCTACCGCTTGATACTTGAAACCTGTAATCAGTATCTGAATGTATTAGGCTTAGACTTGCGTGTTTTGTTTTATTTTCCTTTGTGACTTACTTTGTTCTGGCTGTTATTACTTGAAACCACTTAAATCCTATTCTTTATACTTAATAAATTACTTTTGTTTATTAATAAACCCAGAGTAAGTGATTAATACCTGGGGAAGCAAACAGCTGAGCATATCTCTCTATCAGTGATACAGAGGGCGAACAATTTACAAATGTATCCTGTATAAGCTTTATAGAGAGTAAAAGAGATGTATTTGGGGTTTGGATCCCATTGGGAGCTGGGTGTCTGGGTGCTGGAGATAGGTAACCTGCTAAGCTGTTTTTAGTTCAAGTCTGCAGCTTTGGCGGCGTGGACCAGACCTGGGTCTGCGTTGCAGCAGGCTAGCGTGTCTGGCTCAACAAGGCAGGGTTCTGGAGTCCCAAGCTGGCAGGGAAAATGGGCTCAGAGGTAATTTCAGCACATCAGGTGACAGTCCCAAGGGGATCTCTGTGACCGAACCTGTCACAGCCCCACCCAGTAATGTGTGAAAACATCAGACCACCCCAGGCGCCTCTAAGAGGCAATACATTCCCTGCCACAAGCACTGAGTCTGTGTAAAACGAAGAGAACTTTTAATAAAAAGGGGAAAGGAATCTGACATTAATCTGGGAAACCCCACAGCCATGATTCGAAAGCTTGCGACCCTGCCTAAGGCTAGTAAAAATCACAGACAGCTCGCAGGCAATAAAAAATTCATGGAAGCCTGTGACTTGTACTGACTTTCACTAAAAATATACTGCCAAAACGGGGAGGTGGGTTCAGCTCTGCGCCTACTGCTGCTGGACCTGCAGGGTCCCGCAGGCCACTGCGGTGAGTGGGAGCTTCGAAGTCCCCCGCTCCCCATGGCAGCTGAGCAGTTGTGGGGGATACCTCCACCTGCAGCAGCAGGGAGCTCCCGTTCCCTGCCACCTGCGACAAGTGGGAGGTCGAGGGTCCCCCACTGCCCACGGGGATGGGCTGCTGCAGGGTTCTCTTCCCCCACCCCCCACAGCGACTGAGAGCTCCAGAGGGTCCCCCCTCTTCCCACCATGGCTGGGCAACTGCAGAAGGTCCCGTGCCACCCACCATGCCCCACGCCACCCCCTTCAACGGTGTCAAGAAGATCAGAATCGCGGCTGATTCTCTCGGGGAGGAGACTGGCCCAGGGAGTGGGGCCTCGCCAGGTAGGGCCCAGCGCAGTTGGTGAGGGGGGAGGTGCCTGGTAGCCTTTCTCCCCTATCAGGCTAGGGAGCTCCCTGCCCCCCGATAAGTTCTGGGATGGGGGTTATTGGGGGGCAGAGCTAATTGGAGGGGAAACGCCTCATGTCCGTGACCTCCATGATATAATCGTAGCCTTAGCCACGAGCAAACTCCTACCCCAGAATATACTGGGCAATGCCCTTTGCCTCAGTTTCTCCCCTTGCGGTGTGAAAGTCCAACAAATTCTTCTTTAACCTGCCTTTGCCCTTTCCCTCCCCTGCACCCCACTCACAGCTGCTGTCTTTGGTCGGCGAAGGCCCAGAGTTCAGAGCGTTCACGTGAATTCAACTCGTGCTGGAGGGGTGGGAGGTGGGGACATGGCGTCGAGAAATGCCTCGGCTGCAGCTGCCACCACCACATATACGACCGAGGTCTGGTCTGAACTACAGACCTATACTGGTGGAACTACATCACTCAGGGGGGTGAAAAATCCCCTCACCCCTGCCCTCTGTGCCACATAGTTATGCTAACCCGACCCCCTGTGTAGACACTCCTGTGTTGGCAGGAGAGCTTCTCCCATCGACACAGCTACCGCCTCTTGGGGAGGTGGATTAACTACAGCGATGGGAGAAGCTCTCTCCCATCAGCTTAGAGCGTCTCCATTAAAGCACCACAGTGGCACAATTGCCTCAGTGCCTTAAGGCTCGGCAGCTAGACCTGGTTCTCAGTGATTTCAGCTCTAGCGATCACTTAAAACAAAGACTCTCCAGTGTGTATAATCAGCTCTGCCTTTAAACACCTGTTCCGACCCTCTTTCTCTCTCACTCTCACAGGGATTTGGCATCCCTACCCCCCTGCTTAGGCTGTGAGTGTCAATCAGGGCAGGCTAAGCACAATTCTGCTGCCCTTTCATAGAATCATAGAATATCAGGATTGGACGGGACCTCAGGAGGTCATCTAGTCCAACCCCCTGCTCAAAGCAGGACCAATCCCCAACTAAATCATCCCAGCCAGGGCTTTGTCAGGCCTGACCTTAAAAACCTCTAAGGAAGGAGATTCCACCACCTCCCTAGGTAACCCATTCCAGTGCTTCACCACCCTCCTAGTGAAAAAGTTTTTCCTAATATCCAACCTAAACCTCCCTCACTGCAACTTGAGACCATTACTCCTCATTCTGTCATCTCGTACCACTGAGAACAGTCTAGATCCATCCTCTTTGGAATCCCCTTTCAGGTAGTGGAAAGCAGCTATCAAATCCCCCCTCATTCTTCTCTTCTACAGACTAAACAATCCCAGTTCCCTCAGCCTCTCCTCATAAGTCATGTGCTCCAGCCCCCTAAACATTTTTGTTGCCCTCCGCTGGACTCTTTCCAATTTTTTCACATCCTTCCTGTAGTGTGGGGCCCAAAACTAGACACAGTACTCCAGATGAGGCCTCACCAATGTCAAATAGAGGTGAACGATCACGTTCCTCGATCTGCTGGCAATGCCCCTACTTATACAGCCCAAAATGCCGTTAGCCTTCTTGGCAACAAGGGCACACTGTTTACTCATATCCAGCTTATCGTCCACTGTAACCCCTAGGTCCTTTTCTGCAGAACTCCTGCCTAGCCATTCGGTCCCTAGTCTGTAGCAGTGCATGGGATTCTTCTGTCCTGCATGCAGGACTCTGCACTTGTCCCTGTTGAACCGCATCAGATTTCTTTTGGCCCAATCCTCTAATTTGTCTAGGTCTCTGTTTATCCTATCCCTACCCTCCAGCGTATCTACCTCTCCTCCCAGTTTAGTGTCATCTGCAAACTTGCTGAGGGTGCAATCCATGCCATCCTCCAGATCATTAATGAAGATACTGAACAAAACCGGCCCCAGGACCAACTCTTGGGGCACTCCACTTGAAACCGGCTGCCAACTAGACATGGAGCCATTGGTCACTACCCGTTGAGCCCAACGATCTAGCCAGCTTTCTATCCACCTTATCTGCCATTCATCCAGCCCATACTTCTTTCACTTGCTGGCAAGAATACTGTGGGAGACCATATCAAAAGCCTTGCTAATGTCAAGGAATAACGCGTCCACTGTTTTCCCCTCATCCACAGAGCCAGTTATCTCATCATAGAAGGCAATCAGGTTGTTCAGGCACGACTTCCCCTTTGTGAATCCATTGTGACTGTTCCTGATCACTTTCCTCTCCTCTAAGTGCTTCAGAATTGATTCCTTGAGGACCTGCTCCATGATTTTTCCAGGGACTGAGGTGAGGCTGACTGGCCTGTCATTTCCCAGATCCTCCTTCTTCCCTTTTTTAAAGATGGGCACTACATTAGCCTTTTTCAAGTCAGCCAGGACCTCCCCTGATCACCATGAGTTTTCAAAGATAATGGCCAATGGCTCTGCAATGACATCCGCTGACTCCTTTAGCACCCTCGGATGCAGTACATCCGGCCCCATGGACTTGTGCTCGTCCAGTTTTTTTAAATTGTCCTGAACCGCTTCTTTCTCCACAGAGGGCTGGTCACCTCCTCCCCATACTGTGCTGCCAAGTTCAGTAGTCTTGGGGTAGGTCTATACTTACCTCCGGGTCCGGCGGTAAGCAATCGATCTTCTGGGATCGATCCCGGAAGTGCTCGCCGTCGACGCCGATACTCCAGCTCAGTGAGAGGAGTATGCGGCATCGACGGGGGAGCCTGCCTGCCGCGTTATTAACATAGCTGAATTTGCGTACCTTAGTTCAAAATGGGGGGTTAGTGTGAACCAGGCCTTGGAGTTGACCATGTTTGTGAAGACAGAGGCAGAAAAAGCATTGAGTACATTAGCTTTTTCCATATCCTCTGTCACTAGGTTACCTCCCTCATTCAGTAAGGGGCCAACACTTTCCCTGTCCTTCTTATTGTTGCTAATATACCTGAAGAAACCCTTCTTGTTACTTTTAACATCCCTTGCTAGCTGCAACTCCAAGAGCGATTTGGCCTTCCTGATTTCACTCCTGCATGCCTGAGCAATATTTTTATATTCCTTCCTGGTCATTGGTCCAATCTTCCACTTCTTGTAAGCTTCTTTTTTGTGTTTAAGATCAGCAAATATTTCCTGAGCCATTTATATCCATCCATGACAGTACTCCAGTCATGTGAGTTATCCCACCAAGTCTCTGGTATTCAAATCACATCATAGTTCCTTGACTGTACTAGGACTTCCACTTCTCCCTGCTTGTTTCCCAAGCTTCCTGCATTTGTGTATAGGCACTTAAGATAACTCATTGATCGTCCTGCTTTCTCAGTCTGAGGCAGGAGTCCTCCCCTCTTCCGGTCTCCTGCTCGTGCTTCCTCCTGGTATCCCACTTCCCCACTTACTTCAGGGCTTTGGTCTCCTTCTCCTGGTGAATCTAGTTTAAAGCCCTCCTGTCAGGGTTCCCTACACACTCTGAACTCTGGGGTACAGATGTGGAGATCTGCATGAAAGACCCCCTGAGCATATAGTCCAGCAGCTTAGGTTAAAAACTTCCCCAAGGCACAAATTCCTTTCCTTGTCCTTGGATGGTATTGCTGCCACCACCAAGTGATTTAAACAAACATTCTGGGGAGCTTGAGAATAATAAACCAACTGATAGTGTAACAAAGTGAACACAGACCACATCTTTGGGTTTTTAGGACACTAAAAACCAATCAGGTTCTTATAAGAAGAACTTTATTATTAAAAAAAAGTAAAAGAAGCACCTCTGTAAAATCAGGATGAAAGGTAATTTTACAGGGTAGTAAAAAGATTTAAAACACAGAGGATTCCCCTCTAGGCTCAACTTCAAAGTTACAGAAACAGGAATAAACCTCCCTCTTAGCATAGGGAAAATTCACAAGCTAAAACAAAAGATAATCTAACACATTTCCTTGCTATTACTTACAATTTCTGTAATTGTAGATGTATCATTTCAGGATCTTTTTAGGAAATGATTTTTCCTGTCCTGGTCCCTCTCTGACAAAACAAATAGCACAAACAAAACCTTCCTCCCCTCCTCCCCCCCCCCCCCCCTGATTTGAAAGTATCTTCTTTCCCCATTGGTCCTTCTGGTCAGGTGCCAATTAGGTTAATTGAACTGATTAACCCCTTACAGGTAAGTGATTCTGTACCTCTGGCCAGGAATGATTTGATGTTACTGTATACATAAAAGTTGTTACCCTTCCCTTTATATTTATGACACCTCCTCACTAGGTTACCTAGCTTGCTTGAGAAGATGCTCCTCCCTTTCTTTGTTAGGTGGAGCCCGTCTCTGCCTAGCAATCCTCCTCCTTGGAACACCACTCCATTGTCAAAGAATCCAAAGCCTTCTCTCCGACACCACCTGCATAGCCATTCGCTGACTTCCAGGATTCGACAGTCTCTACCCGGGCCTTTTCCTTCCACAGAGAGGATGGACGAGACCACAACTTCCACCTCAACCTCCTTTATCCTTCTTCCCAGATCCATGTAGTCTGCAGTGATCTGCTCAAGGTCATTCTTGGCAGTATCATTGGTGCCTACGTGAAGAAAAAGGAAGGGGTAGCGATCCGAGGGCTTGATGAATCTCAGCAGTCTCTCTGTCACATCATGAATCCTAGCTCCTGGCAAGCAGCACACTTCTCAGTTTTCCCGGTGGGGACGGCAGATAGATGACTCAGTCCCCCTGAGGAGGGAGTCCCAGACCACCACCACCTGCCTCCTTCTTTTGGGAGTTGTGGTCGTGGAACCCCCATCCCTAGGACAATGTATCTCATGCCTTCCAATCGGTGGAGTCTCCTTCTGCTCCCTTCTCTATCATCTAGTCCACTCTCCACATTAGTACCTGTGGAGAGAACATGAAAATGGTTGCTCACCTGTATCTGCATTGCTGGTACATGGACGCTCATCTTTCTTCTTCTGGAGGTCACATGCTGCCAATTTTCTTCACCATCCTTCTGTTCCCGCTGTGCATCGTGCTCTGATTCTTCAGAATGTTGTGCCTGTAGAAGCATATCCTGACGTCTGTTCAGGAAATCTTCATTTTCTCTTATGCAACGCAGGGTTGATACATGTTTCTCCAGACCTTGAACCTTCTCTTCCAATATGGAGACCAGCTTGCACTTTGTACAGACAAAGTCGCTTCTGTCCTGTGGAAGAAAGACAAACATGGCACATCCTGTATAGGTCACAACAGCTGATCACTCACCATCCATATTACCTTCCTTCTAAGAGCTTCCTCAGCTGTTGCAGTAACTACTCAGAAAAGCCTGCAAGATGAAAGTCTCAGTGGGGCTCTCCCCAGTCAAACTCCCTCTGTTAGCCTCTCTGCTGTTCGCCGCTCAACTGGTTTGCAACTGGCTGCCTTTTTATAACAGTCAGACCCACCTGGAACAAAGCACCCCCAATTCACACTTTTCAAACAATCAAGCACACAATCAAACTGGCCCCACAACAGACACTCAGATACTCACACAATTAGGGTGAAAAAACATGCCACTCCCCTGCACTCCGTACTAAATTCATCTGTAACCCAACAGCCACCAAAAGGGATCACTTTGGCAAAGCAGTTCCCTCCGCTGAGTTCCTAGGCACAGTAGGTGCTTCCGGAAACACAGTCTGTTGCTGGAGTCTGTTCCCCCAGCTCATCTCTCCACATCAGAGGGGAGCTCAGTCCAACCCCACTTACACAGCAATGAAGAACATGGAGGAAAAGTCTCCAATCTTAAGGGTGGATTCTCAGGAGAAGGAATAACCGACATCCTGGTCAGGAACCCAATGGGGGATCATCCCTAGGACATGACAAGGCCTTGTGGCTGAGGACATACCAAGGGACTTTCACCTCCAGAGCAGCAGCTAAGCCCTTGTTGAGGAGAGGGGCCAGACCAGCCTGTGTTGGACCTGCACCCTAAGACTACCTACCTCTTCTGTAGCTCATTTCCTCAGAAGGTATCAATGTCCTTTACAAAGGAGGCCATTATCAGCGTCCCCATGTTACATAAGGTTCCTGGGAAGCAAGTGGCAAGTTTTGGAATTGAAGGGCCAGGAAGCTCAGTCCCTGGGGATTGTTAGAGAGTGTTGGCAGCTTCTCCACACCCAAGTCTGGTGACATGGAGCTGAGCTGCATCCACACTACAAAGCGTTTGGGCTCTGACTTGCATCTCAGTGGGACTTCGGCTCTGACCGCACCCCCTAGCAGGCTGTGCAGGCCTGAGTCAAACTAACTTCTGTGTGGACAGAAGCGGGGCTTGGTCTTAAACCTGAGTCAGAGTCCTGGCTTAGGATGCTGTGTAGACGTACCACAGGGGGTCTATAGGCATTGGAGGCACATGTCTAGGGATGCCAGACATTCTAGGGGCACTTTACCTCTCTAAAACTGTGTGCAACATGAAGGTCAGTTGTAGGTGGGGGGCGCTGGAGATGCTGTGCCTAGGGCCGCATAAGGTGTAAATCCGTCCCTGCCCTCTGGGGCTTGAGATGCTGCCATTTTAAAGGTAAAAACTGATGTGGAAACACCTCTCAGACGCCTGAGTCACTGAGATTGTCCCTGCATTTTAAGTGCAAAGCTTGAAAGTTTTTTCACCGCTCCAGACAGCCTGACAGTGACCATTTGTCTCCAATATTCTCACTCTCGCTTATGGGAATCTCTGTTTGATGATAAACGTATTCTTGTTTTCACTATAGTAGAACCTCAGAGCGGTTAACCACACACCTCATTTGGAACCAGAAATACGCAGTCAAGAAGCAACAGAGACCATTCCTTTGTGAGATTGCTTCAGCAGCTAGTTCCTTAAGTAGGACGAATTGCATTGGGTCCTGGCATCTTGAATAATCTAACTTATCGAACTATTCCTTAACCTGGTCATTCCCTAGTTTGGCTTGTGTTCCTTCCCCCTGGTTGTTAATATTAACTGTGCTGAGTATCTGGTCTCCATTAACTGAAGACTGAAGCAAAATAGGCACTGAGTCACTGTTGGTGGAGGAGAGCTGTACCATCTCACATTTTTCCTGGAACAGTGATTGTATGAAGGTTCCCAGCCGCTGGGGGAGAAGTGGCAGGGACACAGATCTCTGCAGTTCTGAAGAGAGGAAGGGTGACTGGGTGCACGTGTTTCCTTTTCAAGTCAAGCTGCACAGAGACTCAGTGGCTATAAAACCCACCGGCGCAGAGTCGGGAGAGGGAGAAGCTCAGAGCGATGGCTTTAAACAGTATTTACCAGAAGTGTGAAGAGTCCGACCGAGTGCAGCTCAAGGAACAAGAGGCAGAAATGGTGTCTGGAAGATCAGGTAACACCCGGGCTGCAATAGTGGGAGATCCCACCATCGCTTCCTCCCAATCAGCTGACTCCTTAATAACAGGCCCCGATCCCACAGACCTCACACACCACTGAAACCGAGGGCTGGGCAGTTTGAGTGAGCTCTGTGGAATTGGGCCCCTGTTCTCTGGAAGGGGATGGGGTGGGAACTGAACAGGTTTCTACTCTGGCATGTGGCTTTTCAGACATCGCAGCTGGAGGGCGCTGGACAGAACCAGGCTGAGACTTCCAAACTTGGTTCAGCAGCATTTTGTCACATGTTTGTGTTTGGGTAGTACAGCAATGAGGGATCTAAAAGTAGATAGATAGATAGATAGTCTTGTAAAGGTATTGGTCCCAAGATGTGTGAGAGACAAGGCGGGTGAGGTAATATCTTCTCTTGGACCCACTTCTCATGGTGCAAGGGACAAGCTTTTGAGCTTCACTGGGTTCATCTTCAGGTCTGGGGAAGGTAAACAGTGTCCAATACTTCACTCTAATCACCATCCAGTCCGGCTGTCTGGCTGCAGGTGGTGGCTGGGGTGGGCACAGCTACAGGTGTCGGGGGAGTTGTTTTTCAGGATCATCCTCCTCCTCTCTCAGCCTGATTAATTCCCTTTTTCCCCCAGCACACTTTCGCCTCCTCATTTCTCTCTCTTTCTCGCTGATTCATTCCTTTCTTTTCCTAACATGCTTCCCTCCCCCCAATTCCATGGGGCACTGAATCCCCCCCCAAAAATTACAGGGACTTGTGTGATTTAATTTTAATGAAAAGAAAAAAAATAGGTAGAGATATGGGGTGTGTTGGAAGGAGAGGGGAGGTGAATGGGGATGGCTAAGGAAAGAGAGAAGATTTTGCACCCACCCTGCACTCAGCACTACTGATGCACAAGTTGCCGGGCAATGGAGCCCGCTATACACGTTAGAGCCCTGCAGAGGGGCTGGGATCCCACAGGAACCCCTGCCATAATGGCAGGAGCGGGTAAAATGTACTGTGTTGCAGGCGGGATTGGGTGGGCAAAAAAACCAGCCTGCGGGAATTTGCAGGAAAACACGAACTCTCTCGTCGGTTTGCAATGAATAGATTGTCAGCAATGGAAAGCAAGTTGGGTTTTTTAACTAAAGGTTTTAATAGTGAAATTTAAGCAAGGGCTAGAAATAACAGAAGTTAAAGTATTTTTACATGATTTAAGCCAGGTTTGTTTTATTCTTTTAGTGCTAAAAATTGTATCTGAACTTCATTTTATATATATATAACCTGACTGTTGTTTTTCAGTTTTTATTTTTAGTAGCATGGGGAGTTCTGTGTTTCTTGTGGGATTTGCGGGATCTAAGGTTTTTACGGGTGGGGGTGGGATAAAAACACAAGTAACAATATGGGAGCGGGTGGGCCAGTGTATTGCAGAGCGAGACTCGAACGGGATAAAAATAATACTCCCATGCAGGGCTCTCATACACATCCCAGGTCGTGCCATCAGCAGCCTGGTCCCCAATGACTTTCCTAGGCCCAGACATACATGTCCTGCCTGACGCGTTTCAGCTCCGGAGTCCTGCTGATCAGGCATCATGACCCTGGGTTGTGCAATGGGAAGGTGTCACGTGCTTCCTGGGTACAAACAATTCTGCATTTACAGCGGATTTTCAGTTCTTTTCTTCCCCTTTTTTATTTTCATTCCTGGGAAGCGAAGGGGGGTTGACGTGTGGGATGGGGCTGATGTGGGGGTTGGGGACACAGTTGCTTCCTTCCTCTCTCCCGCCCCCGCTGACAGGAGCACAGTGGGCTGAGGCTGGGGGGTGGCTGGGGTGCACAGGGCACTGTGCAGAGAACAACCTTCTGAGCCAAGGACTGGTCCCTGCCTGTAGGAGGCTACAGCAGAGGGGACAGCAGCACGGAGCTGGGGGCAGCCTCCCTGGCTGGGGGTCTTCATGGGGCATGAGTTTTTGGCACGATGGGGAGGATTCTTGGGGGACAGTGCCGGGGAAGCTCAGGGCACTGGGAGAGGAGGCCAGGGCTGGGGGACAGGCAGCCATCAAGAGGGGATCACAGGTCGAGCAGGCGATGGGGCGGGGGGAGATGTACGCAGAGACCTGAGTCATGGAGCTGGATTCTGATGGTGGAAGCTAGTCAAAGGGGACAGAGGAGACGGGGCAGGGGCGGAGAGTGAAACACCTGGGAATCCTCACAGCATCTCACATGCTCCGCCCAGCCCGGTTCCCTGAAGGATCCTTGGGAAAACACAGGGGACTCCCAGGAAATGGGGTTCTCTTACTGCTAGGGCAACAGGAGTGATGGAAGCCCGAGACGGTGGATGGACTCTAGGTATCCTGGAGACAGAGAGATTAGATAGAACGGGGATGGCTGGATGGAAATACACAAAATCATGTTCCAAATCCTACTTGACGTCCCTCCCAACCTCTGGGTGTGAATTGCCCTGCAGTGCCCAGAGGTGCCTGACCCCAGAGGCGCATCCATCACTATGTGTTAGTGACGGCTAATAACAGTGTCTGCTAATTTCCCTAGTGCCTTCCCCATGGGACAGGGATTTGTGCTCTACCCACCCCGTCTCTGCTGTTCCCTTCCAGGGAGTGTCTGGCTGCAGTTTCCTAGGGGCCCAAAGGGGGCGGCAAAGTCCATATTAACCCTTTACGCCCTGCATGCCGTGTCGTTCGTGCTATGGGCCGTGCTCCTCGCTGTGGCGATTGCGAAGTGTAAGTATCCCGGAGAGCGTTTAGGACCATGACAGAGAAACAGGCCCAGTGGAAAAGCCCAGGGGTGCAATCCTGGCTCCATTAAGTCAATGGTCAAACTCTCATTGGCTTCAACGAGGCCAAGATATCACCCCACATGTCCCTCCCAGCCCAAGCCGTGTCTCTGTCAATGGCCAGCGTGGGATGCTGCAGGGGTTGGGGTATAATCCCCCATAATGCACTTCACTGTGCCCTAATACTGATAATTGTAAGACAAGGCTCGTTAAGTCAGGCCACCCGACCTCCAGCTCACAGCAGTGGGGCCGATAGGCGCTGACTCCGCGGGTGCTCTGGGACTGGAGCGCCCATGGAAAAAAAATAGCGCGGGTGCTCAGCACCCACCAGAAGTCCCACCAATCAGCTCCTCCCCATCCCTCCCAGCGCCTCCTGCCTGCCATGACCAGCTGTTCAGAGGCCTGCAGGAGGCACTGGGGGGAGAGGGAGGAGTGGGGGCAGGAAGAGGTGGGGCGGGACCTCAATGAAAGGGGTGGAGTAAGGGTGGGGCCTGGGTCAGAGAGGAGGTCCAGCAGCCCCAGGGAAATCACATTGTCTGCACCTCTGGCAGGACCCCTTCCCAGGACCCGCAATCTGAGCAGGAACATACTGGGGTGTGGTGCTTGAATGTATCCCCATGTTCGACAAGCTAGTACAGTGTGTGTTGGGACCCCCTCTGGCAGCTGCTCCACATTGGATGACAGCCCAACTACTGCTGCTGGCTAACAGAGTTACTCCTTTAGCTCAAGTGGTTAGAGGTCTTTGCTTCAGGGGTCAGATATTCAAATCTTGTGATGACCCCTGGTGGGAGATTACATACAGCTGCAGCGTTGCCAACTCTAGGTGGTTGAATTAAAGCCCCAGCTCCTGGAGTCATGTGAATAGGTGAGACTCTCAGCTTTCATTTAAAAAATTGAGACAGTTTCTAGTTGCAAAGAAAAGCCTGAGAAAATGACGTGACAGCTCAGGAACCAGAAGGCAAAGAAAAAGATCCAAAATTTATTATTTTTTACAAAGCTCATGATTTTTAACCCAATATCATGGGTTTTTTAACATTTGGGGTTGGCCAGACTGCTCCAGGGTGGGGGTGGCTCAGAGAGGACGGGGAGATTGTCTCCCCCAGACACAAGTGAGCAGTGGGAAGCTGGGAAATAGAAATGCAGCATTCCTCCCTGGGCCGTGACTCCAAACTGAAAACCCATCCCTACTCGGAGTCCCCCAAACCATATAAACAACAGCTGATGTCTGCCCCTCTTTCTAGACGCAGAGATGTCCAAGGAGCTGGAGCAGATGCGGACCGATCAATCTGTGCTTAGAGCCAACAGTAAGAATTCAGCTTACTCCCAGGTGTCCGTTTGTTGGTATTACTGTTGTTACCCTTTTGGCCCAAGAGAAAAGCTGAGGACTTGCTGGGTTTCTTCCCATTGGGGGGAGCAAACACTGCTCCCAGGCAGGTTTGTTCTCATTGTGACTTTGTTTAGTTACCCGGGGTCCTGTTCCACTGGGCAGGACAGGAACTAACAGCAGCAGCCAGGTTCCTCGCTCAGAAATCCCCACAGCTGCCCCTCCAGCGAGCTCTGTGCCCAGGGAGCTCTGTCTCTGTTTCCTCCCAGGGTCCCACTCACAGCTCCTTCGGCCTTCCACCCATGCAGCTGGCAGCCGGTTTCCTAGCACCTGGGGCTGCAACCAGTGACACCCTCAGGCCGGCCCACCTCAGCTCTGACCTGCCATGCAGCCTGGTGCTTTGGGCAGTCACCTCCACTGTCTGCATCTATGTCATGGCATACAGGGGCTTGATTGCTCCTCCTGCACTTGGCACCCGTTGGCTTTAACGAGGTCTGTCGTTGTCTGTGGATCCCACATGAGGGCAGTCAACAGCACCCTCCAGCATAGCACTATTAGGTGTATTACGGTAGCAGCTAGGAGCCCAATCACAGCCCAGACCCCCATTGTGCTGGGCCCTGCACAAATACAGAACAAATCTACAGTCTCTGCCCCAAAGAGCTTCCAACCTACGTATTAGACCAGGGACAAGAGGTGGAGGCAGGCAAACAGATGGGGGAGCACAAGGGAACAGGACCGTACCAAGCCTCTGATTGTTTTGGTTGCACTCCAATTCACTGATTAATGATCTGAGCCTGTTGAGCATGAGGGAAAGACTCCCATGATGTTGGCTGGCGTTTGGATCAGGCTTTATTTAGCTAAGAGCCCGTCTGCAGCAGGGAAATGTACACCTGGTAGCTCACAAACCCGGGAATGTTATGGCCAGAAGAGACTGTTCGGAGCATCTGTTCTGACCTCCTGCAGAACCCAGGCCAGAGGAGGCCACCCAGCGATTCCATATTGGGTGGTTGAGTATAGCAGTGCTTTACGGGAGAGAGGCCCAATCTGTTAAAGGCTCTGACTGATGGAAAATCCGCCCTGTCGCTGGAGACTTTGTCCCGATGGTTAAACGGTGATACAAACCCGTTCATGTAGACGCGCTTCATTGGTGCAAAACAGGACTCACTGCAGGGGGTCTCATGCTGGCGAATTACAAAAGGGAATGGCATTCTGCAAGCCCCGTGCCGTGTGCCGACACTAGAGATTTGCACCAGGGTATGGAGACACTAGTGCAAATGTCCCTAGGCTAGAGGGCTGGTCAGTTCTCTTGCTGTTGCTCGGACAGCATAGAGGTGACTGAAGGCATTCTGGGCCTCCCTGATGTTCTGCCCTGAGCCAAAGCTGCACTTTACGAGGTAGGATGTCGGTGAGGGACGGGTCTCTGACACCGTCCAGCTGTCGTGTTTTAGGTCTCCCATCCAGCTTTCCTCGAGTCACAGAGAGTCTCTCAGGGAAGTTGACAGGGCTTCGGAGCAGATGACCATGGCGCCTGAGAGAGGATTGGGCGACCGTCTAGTAGAGCAGGACCTGATTCATTAGAAAGCAGATCCCTTCATTCGACTTGCATCCCAGGCACTTGATGCTTTTGATCATTTGAAGACGCTTCATCTGAATGGTGTCCAATTTCTTGCCAGTCTTGATGGTGCGGGGCCACATTTCAGTCCCAGTGGCACCGCCGCTCTGTAGAGACTCAGCTTCGTCTCTCGACTTTTCAGGGCGTTCCATTTGCAAAGGACGTTCTTGATGAGGTGCCCCATTACTCACTAGTCTAGGGGGGACCCTAACTAATCCCACTAGCTGGCTCTCCCCTAGGCAGGGCTGGTCGACAGCCGTGGGTCTGGGGGAATGAGCACAGGGCAGGGAGTCAGGGGGCCCTGAGTTCTAACCTTGCCTCACTGCCTGGCCTGGGGCAATTCACTCCCACCTGAAGCCTTAATGACCATCAGGGCAAATCCACCCACATGCAACCTCCTTCAGGGAAGGAAACCAGCCTGGGCGGCCCTCGTAGACTCGCTCTGCTGGGGAACACGGTCCTTCCCCACGAGACAAGTGTGGGGGAGACAGATGGTTCCCAGCTCACCAGGCTCTGTCTCTTCCAGGCTCCGAGATGTCGAAGCAACTGGGGACGCTTCATTTCAATCAATCCACCATGCGCAACACTGGTATGTACCCGAGTCCTCATGATCCGCAGCCTGATGTCCCCTCTATGACTCCCCTGCACCTCTCATCTCACCCCTTTGGCCTTCCTCCCTCCTCCTCCTCACAAGCCCCTCCCTACCCCATTCCCCATTTCCTGCCCAATCTCCACCCTTCCCCGCTCCCGCTCAGCCCCAGTCCCCGAGATTCCCCAGGAGTGTGATGGGCTTTGTTTCTGTCTCTCAGGGGAGGAGCTGGCCAAGGAGCTGGAGAGGCTGCAGTCGGACCAGGCCACGCTGAGAGCGGAAGGTGAGGGCAGGCAGGGGTGTGGAGCAGGGCTCAGGTGGAGGAAGTGGGGGGGAAACAGCAGCGGGAAGCTGAGATGGGGCTGCAGAATCCCAGCCCTGGGTGGCCATGGCAATCTGGGATCCCCCCCACTCATATCCAGCCTGAGCGAGCGACATTTGTGATTCGTTCCCTGAGATGGAGGCACCAAGGCAGGAAACCCAGGTCCAAGCCCCACCCTTGTGGACCCCAGCGGGGACGCAGCCAATACCCCCGGAGCCTGTGCTCTGCGCTCTGTGTACACCAGGGCCCCATTCTGACTGGGGGGGGGGGGGGGAAGCCGATTAACCCTTTAGTGCCGGGGAGTCTCACCCCAGTGTGTTCCCAGTCTGGCCTTCAGGGAACAGTCTGGGCTGGGCTGCTACAGAGAGGCTGTTTCTTGCTCCCCAAAATCATTTGGGGAAAAGCTGGGAGGAGATGGGGGATGGGGACCCATTAGGGGCCGAGGGGAGGCAGGTAGATTCAAGGGATGGGCAGAAAGAGGAAGCCCAGGTGTAATAAGCTCGGGGTGTTGGGGAGCCAGGGGTAGGGAACTGGGGGGCAGGGCAGTGGGGGAAGGGGCAGGACTCCTGCTGGGGTTTAGGGAGAGAGAGGGGGCAGGGTTGAGCTGAATAAATTTGACCCTGGTGAAAGGTTGGGGTCCTGCCCGAGTGTTCGGCCAGGTCTCCAGTCCCTAATGACTGTATTGGACCGACTGTAACAAGCTCGGTGCCTCCTGCTGCTGAGAAAGGGGCCCTGTTTCAGTGTCACAGCCAGGCCCCAAAGCCCGGTGTTTACGGTCTGTACACAGACACGCCAGGCCGAGTTGCACACACCTGTGGCCCTGGCTAACTTCTGGTGGCTTTGGACACACACAGAACATGGTGAGCGCCACTCGAGGCTCCCAAACTATTTAAAGGGATGGGACCCCGTTCCCATACACGACGGCTGTGTGTTGTGTTTCCAGTGTCCAGGGATCTGGCCAAAGCAAAACAAGACAGAGATGACATCAGGGCCGAGACCTACAAGATCCTGGATGCCGCACAGAAAGGGAACGGTGAGATACACGCCAGCCTCGGCTCGCTCTTTCCGGCAGGGGGACCGTTTTCTGTTCTGCGTCTGTACAGTGCCCGGCACAACGGGGCCAGATTCGGGGGGGCTATGGCAATAGAGATAATAACACTGAGTAATACTAAGCCCTTCGCGAACGTTGGGGGCCTTCATATTCATCGAAGCCATAGGGAGGGGAGTCTGTAGGGGGCGCTCTTCCCCCACTGTCAATGCTGACCTCAATCCCTCAGCGCGATCCTAGGGGGCGCTCTTCCCTCGGAGTTATATGAAGGATTGGGCTGTAAGAGTCCGTTTAATGTTTCCAGCTGCATATTAAGCAAAGTCTCTATCGTATCTACCCATCCATCTCTCTCTTCTGATTAGCTAAGTGTTTAAAAACCTGCTGGCAAGCTCAGAGTAAATAGTGATTTTGTTCCATCAGGAAGTGACTCAGAATTTCCTCCACATTTAGAGGAAGCATAAAGTGGGTGAATAACATTCTCCCAGTGACCTTTCAGCTGAGCACTTGCTGAAATGCTTTCCAGGGGCAGGGCCTGCTTGAAGGAAGCTCCCGCGGTACCTGGCAGCCGCTGAAGGCATTCGCTGGGTTTATCCAGGGTGGGGAGCCCCTCCTGCCCATACCTCCCTAGTCACGCGCTGGCTCTGCTGTGTTCTCTCCGACAGGCACTTCCCGGTGCCAGCCTGGTTGGGAGCAGTACCGAGGGAGGTGCTACCTTTTCTCCTCGTCTGCCCAGCGCTGGCAGGCGGCCAGAAAATCCTGTTTGAGCCAGACTGCCGACCTGGTGGTGATCAACGATCAAACAGAGCAGGTACGACCCCCCGACTTCCCCCATTGGGTAAAATGTACCCATGCAGAGGGCCGCCATGAGGCCTAGCTTATGCTCCAGTTCTAACCACCCAATCCTCTGTGTCATCCACTCTAGAATTACTTGGCCACTAAAGCTGATTCTGTTCGTCACTGGATCGGCTTCACAGACCAAGGGACTGAAGGCGTCTGGCACTGGGTGGACAACACTCCTGCAGCATTTACGTAAGCATGGGGTGATCCTCTGCTCTCCCCTTCCTGCCCCGGCCTTCCCCAGCTGCCCCTGTTTCCACTTCAGTAGCTCCGAGGCTGAGGCCTGGGACAGCACCACTCACGTTTGATTTCATGCCCTGACAACTGACCGACTCGAGCCTTTATCAGTCCCCCGCAGGTCACTGGTTCGAATCTGGTCCAGGTCTGTAGCGACTACATGGCGTTGCTGCTGGGTGCCCTCGGTATGAAACAACCTTGGTGGGTCTCAGCCCAGTTCCCAGTGGGAAAAGCATCCACAGATTGCACTGGGGGCTTGTTGGCCATTATAGCCGGGGGGCCGAGGATTGAATGGGCCAAGGAGATGGAGTGCCCCTCTCAGCCTACAGAGGGGTCTCTCCAAGGCAGGGCAGGTCTGAAACACCATGGCAAGGAGAAGTTTGTGCTGCCATAGCCCATATAGATGGCAGCTTCTACCACTGATTACGTGACATCCTCCACTGTTTGTGGGGGATATAATAAACCCTTGGGTTTTGGGGTGAAAATGCCACAAACCCCCTTTCAGGGAGAGGCAGCCTGCCTTCCTTGGAGGCCATGTTGTTCACTCCTTTTCCTGAGGCCCCTTTATGCAGCTCCGGTCCCATCAAGGGGCCATAAAGGGAACGTAATCTCCCACACGCACACTTGCCCAGGCTCAAGGGCCTGGAGAAGAGCAGAAAAGCCCCATATGTAGGGGTGGGGCTGGAGCATGGCTGGGCTTTGGCTATTTTTGGCTGTCCACAACACCGCAGGGGCCTGAGCATAAGTTAGACCAACCCTGAGGCTGCTCTAGGTTATGCCGAGGGGGGACCCGGTTACCAGGCAGCACATAGATGGGAGCATCTCAGCCGGAACTGGTGGCCCAGTGGCTTGAGGGCTCTTCTCTTCCTTCCCTTTCAGGTTTTGGGCCACAGGGGAGCCCAATAACATGTACAGTTTTCACGTCAGAGATGAGGACTGTGCCCACCTGCATGAGAATGGCCGGTGGAACGATGAGCCCTGCAACTTGCACTACAGGTGGATCTGCGAAAAAGCTGCTTCTATGTAAATGGCCGGAGTCCCGCCCTTGCTCTGAGCACCGGCTGAAATGTACCCGGCCCACGAGGCCTGTGAACCGTTCCAGCCTCACACCAGTCCATTAGGGTTATCAGCTTTCTAACAGCACAAACTGAACACCCTTGCACTGCCCCAGCCCTGAGGCCCCACTCACACAACCCCCACCTCCATTGCTTGCTCTCCCCCATCTTCACTCACTTTCACCAGCCTGGGGCAGGGGGTTGGGGTGTGGGAGGGGGGTGAGGGCTTCTGCTGAGGATGCAGGCTCCAGGCTGGGGCCGAGGTATTCAGAATGCAGGAGGGGGCTCAGGGCTGGAGCAGGGGGTTGGTGTGCAGAAGGGGGTGCAGGCTCTGGGTGGGGGTGCAAGCTCCAGGCTGTGGCCGAGGGGGTTGGGGTGTGGGAGTGGGTGGAGGCTTCGGTTGGAGGAGCGGACTCTGGGGTGGGGCTGGGGATGAGTGATTTGGGGTGCAGGAGGGGGATCAGGGCTAGGACAGGGAGCTGGGGTGCAGGAAGTGGTGCAGGCTCTGGGAGGAAGTTTGGGGTGCGAGCTTCAGCCAAGCAGTGCTTGCCTCAGACGGCTTCCAGAAGTGGCCGGCATGTCTGGTCCCTAGGCAAAGAGTCTCGGCATGCTGCCTGCACACGTGGGCATCACCCTCACAGCTCCCATTGGCCACAGTTCCTGGCAAATGGGACCTGTGGAGCTGGTGCTCGGGACGGAGGCAGTGCCCCTACGCCTAGGAGCCGGGTATGCCGGCCGCTTCCAGGAGCCACGTGGAGCCAGGGCAGGCAGGGAGCCAGCCTTTGCCCCACTGTGCCACAGACTGGACTTTTAGCGGCCCGGTCAGTGGGGCTGACTGGACCCGCCAGCGTCTCTTTTCGACCGTGCATTCCAGTCGAAAACCGGACACGTGGCAACCCTACAGCCCAAAGGGCTCGTGTGTTCCCTCTCCACATGGGGCGAATTTCTCCCGCAGAGACCACCCACCGGAGATGCTCCACACTCTGCCTGTGCCACCTTGCCCCCCCCCCCCCCCTTCACCACTGCTTCACATTTACAAACTTGCTGTTCGCAGTACAAGCACCTTCTCCTTTGCGATCCCCACCACCTGCATCAGGCCCCCATGTCTCCCACCCGCTCTGAACCATTTTCGCTGTGTGAACCCAGCGGTGCCGGTTTTGGTGCCCTATGGGGGAGGAGGCAGTGGGGGGCAGTGGTTAAAACAGGGGGCTGGGAATCAGGTCTCAGCTCCGGGTGACGCTGCTCCCGGCTGTGCTCTGCCGACCCTGCTGTGAAATGGGGCTGAGAATGCCTCCTCCAGCCGTGGGCCGGGCGGCCTGGTGAATGGAGGCTTTAGACCCACCTTGAGATGTTTGTGTGGTTGTGGCCATGTAAGTGGAGAGGGCCCTCAGTGCTACATGTGGAGGGCGACCTTGTGTGGAATACAGCTGCCTTGGACTCAGAACGTGTGCCGATGTAAACTGACTCGTTTCTTTGTGTAATTCTGGGTGTGCACTGACCAGAGGGCTGAGGTGTGCATGTACACACACACATAGACACACACACTCAGAGACACAGACACAGACCCACACACACACTGTGCTGGCACCACAGGAGGTCTCTTCTCATCTGCAGCCAGAGGCTGGTGGCGACCCCACGATCTGCTGGGAGCTACTGGGGCTCACATTGGGCTGAAATGGAATAAAAATGGTGCCTAGCTCTCATGCTGGGCCCTGCCCAGGGGTGAGAAGGGAGAACGGTCTAAATCCCTCCATCCTGACATGATTCCAGGAGCTGTGGCCCTAGGCAGGGGCGTGTAGCACCTAGGCCTTCATCCTGTCACGGGCCTCATATAGGGGGAGGATTAGGAGGAACAGGCCAACAGCCACATTGGATCAGACCAATGGCCCAGTGTCATGTCTCTGACAGTGGTCAGTGTCCGATGCTTCTGGCAGGTGGAGGTTTAGGGACACCCAGAGCATGGGATTGTGTCCCTGAGCATCTTGGCTAATAGCCATTGCTGGACCTATCCTCCAGGAATTTATCTTTTTTGAACCCTGTTATGCTTTTCGCCTTCGCAATTCCCTTTGTGAGTTTTACACCTGCTGCTTAATAATTTCCTTGGATCACCCCTGGTCGTTGCAGTGTGTGAAGGGGTAAATAATACTTCCCTAGTCACTTTCCCATGATGTCACAGCCCTCTATCATAGCCGCCCTAAGTGTCTCTTTTCCAAGCTGAACAGTCCAAATCTTTGTAATCTGTCCTCATATGGAAGCTGTTCCAGCTCCCTAATCATTTTCATTGCCCTTCTCTGCATCTTTTCCAATTCTAATATATCCTTTTAGAGATTGGGCTCCCAGAATTGCATGTCGTATTCAAGGTGCGGCCATACCCTGGCTCTATAGAGAGGCGTAATGATATTTTCTGTTTCATTATCTAGCTCTTTCCTAGTGGTTTCTAACACGCTATTGGCTTTTTCGACAGCCGCTGCACATTGAGCGGATGTTTTCAGAGAATTCTCCACCATGACTCCAAGATCCCTTTCTTGTGTAGTAACAGCTAGCTTAGACCCCACCAGTTTGTGTGTGTAGCTGGGATTATGTTTGCCAATGTGCATTACTCTGCACTTGTCACCACTGAATGTCATCTGCCAACTTGTTGCCCAGTCACCCAGTTTCCTGAGATCCTTTTGTATCTCTTTGCAGTCAGCTTTGACCTTAACTATCTTGAGTAGTTCTGTATTGTCTTCAAATGTTGCCACCTCACTGTTCACCCCCTATTTGCACACCAGGAAATACTCTGTGATGGTGCCAGCTGGGAGTCACTTCCCTCGGGGCAGACCGGGAGCTGCATGGCTAGGGACATTTGCCTAACCCATATGGCCAGACCCTGTCTCCCTGCAGTGGTGGGACCCCAGAGAGATGGTTATGAGCCTGCTACTGTGGAGGCTCTTTTAGCTCAGGTGGTAGCAGCTCATCCCAGAGGTCCAGGGTTCAATCCCTGATCCCGACAACCGACCCGGTTATGCTATAGTTAAAACTAGCCTAGGGAGAACAGTCCTGCTCTGGGACAATGGACCAGATGGATCTAGCAGGGCTGTTCCCTCTTTGACACTGTGACTCATTCAGGGTCACCACTGCCCAGCGCAGGAGGCAGGGTGATGGGGCAGTGCCCTGACATTGCCCACGCAGGCTACACCACGGGAGCACCTGAGTCACTGCGTGTATAAGACACCCCCTTATGGGGCAGGAAGCCCAGCGGGCGCTAACAACAGAGCACACGGGGCACCCACCCAGCCCACTACCCTTGGCCCCAGAGGAAGACACCTGCACGATTGAGAGATCCGAGGGGATCCAGAGCACATGCCTAACCTGCCTGGAGAACCTCAGCGGGACGGGGAGGACCCAGGAACACAGGCTGGGGTCTGTCCACTCCCCGCGGTGAGACAAGTCAGCTCCTTTGTTGGCCGATGAGGAACCTGCTGCTCCGTGTGTTGCTCATTCTCTGGGGGTGGCAGTCGGGTTCCTTCCCTTTTTGCTCCTTCGTGGTGCTGGGGGAAAGCTCAAAAAGCAGTTTGGTTTTTCCTCTTTTCAAAAACAGATCAGAAATGGGGGTCTCACCTACCCTGCCATCCCTGGAAGCCTGGGGGTGACTGGGGAGCTGCAGGACTGACAGCATCACACCCTGTGCAGGAGAAACCTCACTGCCTGGCAGGGGACATGATTATTTGCCGACAACGTTTTTGAATTTATTTGATCCAATATCTACTCCCAGTTACACCCGTGTAAATCCTGAGTCACACTATTGCCTTCACTCTAGATTTACACGGGTGTAACTGGGAGCAGAGTTTGGCCCTTTAGCTTCATCCTTTTCATTTTTGCGGATGCCCATTTAACTCAAATGAGACACAGCGGGGAGAAAAGCTCTTTTAGCTAAAGCTGCTACACACCGATCCCTGCCCCTTTAATTATTGTCAGGCTTGATCCAAAGTCATCCCACTCAGTGTTGAGGGGTTGGGGTTAAGAGCCAGGGTGTGGCCAGGACAGGGTTATCAGAACCATTTCCCCCCTTTCCAGATCCCCCCTGCTCATGAACTGGCCACCTGTGAGCCTCACCCTGGTCATCATGGCCACCAAATTGCATCCAACAGTCCTGGGCCTCCTCGTCCGTGAGGGTCCAGCATGAGCCAGGATCTCGAGATGTTCTGGCGAAGGGTGGGGACTTCATGAGACCAGGCCACCTTTGCAACATGAAGTGAAAAGCTAGAGATTATTATGGGGTGCAGGGATCTGAGGTGACATCCCCTCCTCCCCAAATCCTGTTCTTTCCTGCCCCAAGGAGGCAAGAGCCCCCCCTTGTCTAGAGCCCAGATGGGCCATGGAGAGCCCCCCCACACGCACAATGGGATTCCTGCCCCAATCCCAACTACAGCAACAACAATAATGCACCAAACCGAGGTGCTGCTTGTTGAAGCGTGTCACATCAGCAGTGACATCCCCGAGGCTGACACTGGGGGTCTGCTCAGTTACACCGGTGGTCCCCAGCCCCACACCCGACAGGAGCCTAATGGGTAAGATCAGGGCCGGGCAGTATCCTAAATTGCATTTTGGTATTGTACCTAAACATTGCATTTCAATGGGGGATTCAACTTCCTTTATAGGAACAGACTCCTGAAACTCTGACCAGTCCACATTAGTGGTCAATAGCAGCCCAGCTGAGACTGTTCTCTGAAGGCCAGACTGGGAACACACTGGGGTGAGAATCCCCGGCACTAAAGGGTTAATTGGCTTCCCCCCCATTCAGAATGGGGCCCCTGGTGCACACAGAGCCCTGAGCACAGGCTCCGGGGGTATTGGCTGTGTCCCCGCTGGGGTCCGCAAGGGTGGGGCTTGGCCCTGGGTTTCCTGCCCTGGTGCCTCCATCTCAGGGAACGAATCACAAATGTCGCTCACTCAGGCTGGATCCGGTGTTGGGGGGGATCCCAGGTTGTCATGGCCACCCAGGGCTGGGATTCTCCAGCCCCATCTCAGCTTCCCACTGCTCTTCTCCTCCCACCCACCCCCCTGCCTTCCTCCACCAGAGCCGTGCTCCACACCCCCACCTGCCCTCACTTCTGAAGGAGCTGTGAGTGGGACCCTGGGAGGAAACAGAGACAGAGCTCCCTGGGCACAGAGCTCGCTGGAGGGGCAGCTGTGGGGATTTCTGAGCAAGGAACCTAGCTGCTTCTGTTAGTTCCTGTCCTGCCCAGTGGAACAGGACCCCGGGTAACTAAACAAGTCACAGTGAGAACAGACCTGCCTGGGAACAGCGTTTGCTCCCCCTAACGGGAACAAACCCAGCAAGGCCTCCGATTTTGCCTTGGGCCAAAAGTGTAACAACAGTAATACCAACAAACGGACACCTGGGAGTAAGCTGAATTCTTACAATTGGCTCTGAGCACGGATTGATCAGTCCACATCTGCTCCAGCTCCTCGGACATCTCTGCGTCTAGAAAGAGGGGCTGACGTCAGCTGTTGTTTATATGGTTTGGGGGACTCCGAGTAGGGATGGGTTTTCAATTTGGAGTCACGGCCCAGGGAGGAATGCTGCATTTCCATTTCCCAGCTTCCCACTGCTCACGTGTGTCTGGGGGAGACAATCTCCCAGTCCTCTCTGAGCCACCCCTGCCCTGGCACCGTCTGGCCAACCCCAAATGTTTAAAAACCCATGATATTGAGTTAAAAATCATGAGCTTTGTAAAAAATGATACATTTTGGATCCTTTTCTTTGCCTTCTGGTTCCTGAGCTGTCACATCACTTTCTCAGGCTTTTCTTTGCAACTAGAAACTGTCTCGATTTTTTAAATGAAAGTTGAGAGTCTCAACTAATCACATGACTCCAGGAGCTGGGGCTTTAATTCAACCACCTAGAGTTGGCAACGCTGCAGCTGTGTGTAATCTCGCACCAGGTGTCATCAGCAGGGTTTGAATAGCTGACCCCTGCAGCAAAGACCTCTAACCACTTGAGCTAAAGGAGTAACTCTTTAGCTGACAGCAGTAGTTGGGCTGTCATCCTATGTGGAGCAGCTGCCAGAGGGGGTCCCAACACACACTGTACTAGCTTGTCGCACACGGGGATACATTCCAGCATCAAACCCCAGTGTGTCCCTGCTCAAAGTGTGGGCCTCACTCCACCCCTTTCACCAAGGCCCTGCCTCGCCTCTTCCCACCCCCACCCCACCCCTTCCTGCCCCCGCTTCTCCCACTCCCCCCAGTGCCTCCTGCAGGCCGCTGAACAGCTGGTCATGGCAGGCAGGAGGCTCTGGGAGGGATGGGGAGGAGCTGATTGGTGGGGCTGCTGGTGGGTTCTGAGCACCCACTATGTTTTTTCCATGGGCGCTCCAGTCCCGGAGCACCCACAGAGTCAGCACCTATCGGCCCCACTGCTGTGAGCTGGAGGTCGGGTGGCCTGACTTAATGAGCTTTGTCTTACAATTAGCAGTACTAGGGCACAGTGAAGTGCATTATGGGGGATTATACCCCAACCCCTGCAACACCCCACGCTGGCCATTGACAGAGACACGGCTCGGGCTGGGAGGGACATGTGGGGTGATATCTTGGCCTCTTTGAAGCCAATGAGAGTTTGACCATTGACTTAATGGAGCCAGGATTGCACCCCTGGGCTTTTCCATAGGGCCTGTTTCTCTGTCATGGTCCTAAACGCTCTCCGGGATACTTACACTTCGCAATCGCCACGGCGAGGAGCACGGCCCACAGCACGAACGACACGGCATGCAGGGCATAAAGGGTTAATATGGACTTTGCTGCCCCCTTCAGGCCCCTGGGAAACTGCAGCCAGACACTCCCTGGAAGGGAACAGCAGAGACGGGGCGGTTAGAGCACGAATCCCTGCCCCAGGGGGAAGGCACTAGGGAAATCAGCAGTCACTGTTATTAGCCTTCACTAACTCAGAGTGATGGATGCGCCTCTGGGGTCAGGCACCTCTGGGCACCGCAGTGCAATTGACACCGAGAGCTCGGGAGGGACGTCAAGTAGGATTTGGAACATGATTTTGTGTATTTCCATCCAGCCATCCCCGTTCTATCTAATCTCTCTGTCTCCAGGATATCTAGAGTCTATCCACCGTCTCAGGCTTCCATCACTCCTGTTGCCCTAGCAGTAAGAGAACCCCATTTCCTGGGAGTCCCCTGTGTTTTCCCAAGGATCCTTCGGGGAACCGGGCTGGGTGGAGCATGTGAGATGCTGTGAGGATTCCCAGGTGTTTCACTCTCCGCCCCTGCCCCGTCTCCTCTGTCCCCTTTGATTAGCTTCCACCATCAGAATCCAGCTCCATGACTCAGGTCTCTGCGTACATCTCCCCCCGCCCCATCGCCTGCTCGACCTGTGATCCCCTCTTGATGGCTGCCTGTCCCCCAGCCCTGGCCTCCTCTCCCAGTGCCCTGAGCTTCCCCGGCACTGTCCCCCAAGAATCTTCCCCAGCGTGCCAAAGACTCATGTGCCATGAAGACCCCCAGCCAGGGAGGCTGCCCCCAGCTCCGTGCTGCTGTCCCCTCTGCTGTAGCCTCCTACAGGCAGGGACCAGTCATTGGCTCAGAAGGTTGTTCTCTGCACAGTGCTCTGTGCATCCCAGCCACCCCCCAGCCTCAGCCCACTGTGCTCCTGTCAGCGGGGGGCTGGGGAGGGGAAGGAAGCAGCTGTGTCCCCAACCCCCACATCAGCCCCATCCCACACGTCACCCCCCTTCGCTTCCCAGGAATGAAAATAAAAAAGAGGAAGAAAAGAACTGAAAATCCGCTGTAAATGCAGAATTGTTTGTACCCAGGGAGCACACGACATCTTCCCATTGCACAACCCAGGGGTATGCTGCCTGGTCTGCAGGACTCCGGAGCTGAAACGCGGTGGGCAGGACATGTATGTCTGGGCCTAGGAAAGCCATTGGGGACAAGGCTGCTGATGGCACGACCTGGGATGTGTATGGGAGCCCTGCATGGGACTATTATTTTAATCCCACTCTAGTCCTGCTCTGCAATATGCAGGCCCACCCGCTCCCGTATTGTTTCTTATGTTTTTATCCCACCCCTACCCGTAAAAAACTTAGATCCCGCAAATCCCACAAGAGACACAGATCCCCCCATGCTTATAAAAATACAAACAAACAAAAATAACAGTCAGGTTTTATATATATATATGAAGTTCAGGGCTTGGCTACACTTGCGAATTACAGCGCATTAAAGCAGCCCCAGGTGCCCTAGCTCACTCCCCGTCCACACTGGCAAGGCACGTAGAGCGCGCTGACTCCGGAGCCAGAGCGCTCCTCATACTCCACCTCGGCGAGTGGAATAACGTTTGCTGCGCCTTGGCTACAACACCTGGGCGTCATTGTGAACGAGGTGTTGCATTACTGCGCTCTGATAGGCCTCCGGAAACGTCCCATAATCCCCTTAAGTCGAGTGGCCACTTTTGGCACTGTTTTCGAATCGCTGCAGGAATGCGGATATGCCCTTTCAAAGCTCCGTTTCTGACAGCCGGCTGCTTATCTGCTTCGAGACAAAGCAACCATTACTGTGGAAAGCTTTGTGTGAGAGAGAGATGTGGAGGGAAAGGGGGGTCTGCTGCTGTCTGAACTTACAAGAATTTTCTTTTCATTAAATTAAATCACACAAGCCCCTGTAATTTTGGGGGAGGGAGCGGGGGGATTCAATGCCCCATGGAATTGGGGGGAGGGAAGCATGTTAGGAAAAGAACGGAATGAATCAGCGAGAGAGAGAGAGAAATGAGGAGGTGAAAGTGTGCTGGGGGATAAAAAGAAAGGAATGAATCAGGCTGAGAGAGGAGGAGGATGATCCTGAAAAACAACTCCCTCCGACACCTGTAGCTGTGCCCACCCCAGCCAACACCTGCAGTCAGACAGCCGGACTGGATGGTGATTAGAGTGAAGTATTGGACACTCTGTTTACCTTCCCCAGACCTGAAGACGAGCCCAGTGAAGCTCTAAAACTTGTCCCTTGCACCAAGAGAAGTTGGTCCAAGAAAAGGGTTAGAGTTAATGTTGTCACCTGCCTTGTCTCTCACACATCCTCGGACCAATACAGATACAGATCTATCTATCTATCTATCTACTTTTAGATCCCTCGTTGCTATACTACCCAAGTGCCAAACACAAACATGTGACAAAATGTTGCTGCACCAAGTTGGGAAGTCTCGGCCTGGTTCTGTCGAGCGCCCTCTGGCTGCGATGTCTGAAAAGCCACATGCCAGAGTAGAAACCTGCTCAGTTCCCACCCCATCCCCTTCCAGAGAACAGGAGCCCCTTCGCGGGTGAGCACCACACAGCTCTGTATCTCGAGCCCAATTCCACAGAGCTCGCTCAAACCACCTAGCCCTTGGTTTCAGTGGTGTGTGAGGTCTGCGGGATCGGGGCCTGTTATTAAGGAGTCAGCTGATTGGGAGAAAGCAATGGTGGGATCTCCCACTACTGCAGCCTGGGTGTTACCTGCTCTTCCAGACACTATTTCTCCCTCTTGTTCCTTGAGCTCCACTCGGTCGGACTCTTCACACTTCTGGTAAATGCGGTCTAAAGCCATCGCTCTGAGCTTCTCCTGTGACAGAGTTTCATTACCAATCTGCCTGGGCCCACAGTTGATCGGGCTGGGACCACAGGATCTTTTTGGGGAGGAGATGACGAGGCACACCAAGTGTCTGAATTTTAAAGCTTTCTTAATAAAAATAATAAAATAACAGCAGAGAGTGCTGGGGCCATTCCCACGTCACTCAGGGGAAGAAAGAAAGCGTTAGTGCCCCAGCCCTAACCCACGTTCATAGTCACACACGCATGACCCAAGACTGTCCAGGCCTGGGTGTAATATCAGAAGAAGAGGGGGAAGGATGGACAGGAGTGCTGTCCTGGGCCCAGGTCGTCCAAGGATCTGCTGTGCTCTCCAAATTGCTCCAGCTCTCAGGAGGGTTTTAAGTCTTGGGCTCCTTTGGGGGTGTTCCATTCCGTGACCTCTGTTTCTGGTGCTCTTTGTGCCAGTCCAAACCGCTTTCTGTGGTTTCTTTCCCTTTTCCAAAACTTCCCAGTTTCAGGGATGCCTGTTTCGGCTCTCCCTCTTGTCGTCTCCTCTGTGTTTTCAGACACTGTAGCCCTGGGCTTTGTTATCTTCTCCGCTGGCCTTGCTGTCCTGCAGGTGCAGGTCTGTGTAGTTGGATTTTTCTCTCACGGCCGCTCAGGTAACTTTCAAGCCGCCATCTTACTCAGCTGGCAGCCAGTGCCCGCTGTGAGCTCTGGCCTTGGGTGGGGGCCGGTGTCTTATCTTCAACCTGAGACTGAGCAAGCTGAAATTTTGAGTTAACCCGTTCTTTGCTCTCTTCTTCTTCTCCTTCCCCTCTCCCCCCGGCCTCTCGTACCTGCAAAGGAAACTTCCACTCCCCACTCACACGCCTTTGACCCTCCCCTAAATGCTTTGCAATGCTTGCAACCGCGTTAGCAAAATACAGTGATGATCTGCCTTCCCAGGGATTCCCTGAGGGAGAGGGCAATTGGGTTGTGACACTCCGTCTCCCGACTCTGCGCCGGTGGGTTTTATATCTGCTGAGCCTCCGAGCAGCTTTCCTTGAAAAGGAGACACGTGCACCCAGTCACCCTTCCTCTCTTCAGAACTGCAGAGATCCGTGTCCCTGTCAGGTCTCCCCCAGCAGCAGGGAACGTTCATGCAATCACCATTCCTGGAAAAATGTGAGGGGGTACAGCCCCCTTCCCCCAAACATTGACTCAGTGCCTATTTTACTTCAGTCTTCAGGTTAATGGTTAACAGAGACCTGGTACTCAGCAGAATTAATATTAACAACCAGGGGAAGGAACACAAGCCAAACTAGGGAATGACCAGGTTAAGGAATAGTTCGATAAGTTATGATGCCAGGGCCCAGTGCAATTCATCCTACTTAAGGAACTAGCTGCTGAAGCAATCTCACAACCACTAGCGAAGGCATGAACTCTGTTGCTTCCTGATTGCGTATTTCTGCTTCCAAATGAGGTGTGTGGTTAACCGCTCTGAGGTTCTGCTGAAAACAAGAATAAGTTTATCATCAAACAGAGATTCCCATAATCAAGAGTGAGAATATTGGAAAGAAATGGTCACTGTCACGCTGTCTGGAGCTGCCCACAACTCTGAGTGCCAACCTAAAGGCAGAGACCCCAAACTGGTGCTATGTTGCTCTATGATTAGCTTTCACTAACCCAGTAACAAGAGTGAATTCCTGAAGTACTATAACAGTCTTACCGCGGAGTCACAGTCCCTGTGGGCATCCCAGTCTATCTTGCCAGGCAAGATGGACCTCAGATCACACAAAGACAATGCTTGTAGCCAATCCTGTAATAAACTAAGTAAAGGTTTATTAACTAGCAAATGAAATAAGAGAGTTAAAGCAGGCAGCATGCACACGCAAATGAGTTACACTCTGTGGGTCCAAAAGGTGACAGAGTTGTAGCAACCTGTCAGCACTGAATGTCCTTTAGGGCTAACCCAGGTTGACCCAGGGGATCTCAGCTCCTGTTTCCTAGCTCCAGCCCTGTGAGAGTCCAAACAGCAAAGAGAGTGAGAGAGAGAGATGAAAAAGTTTTTTGTCATCTTGTTTTATTTCCTTCTTCCACAATTCAAGCTGATGGGTGGAGCCCTTTTGCATGAAGCCCCTCCATGGGTGTGATGGGGTCATTAACAAAGCCTTTGTGTTGTGATGTCCCACAATGGCCCATTTGGATTCAATAATCCTTCCTGATGGGCAGGAGATAACATCTTCTGTAAGGATTCAGCATTTTACATTAGGTGAAGCTTCTTCCCTGGTTGGTGAGTTATTCAGAACAAACATTTTACTGTTACGGAGCAAACATGTACTATGACCTTGTAGCATGGCATAGGGACATAAATAGGATTAATCATGTGACATGCTTTGATATATTAGTATGTCCAAGGGGATCCATGTAACCCCGGCGTGCCCTGTGCCCTCGACCAGTTGGCATCAGCAGGGACTTGGGTCACAGTTAGATTTCTGGTTTACGTGGCAACCTGCCAGGAAGATTTTTGTTTCCTTTCCCTATTGCTCTGTGCATAGGCTGTGAGCAGAACACCCTGTGCAGGGGGGAAGGGGCCCTCAGTCCCATTCTGGGCCCTAAGCAGGACGGAGGGGTCAGTGGGGGGGTTGTGCTGGGTCCTGCCTGGTGTGACAGATCAGGGAGGGGCTTAAGTTGGCAGCCTTGGGCTTGACCACCCTGCCCGGAGGGGGGGAAGGGCTTGTTCTTGTGGTGGGCTCAGGGAGGGAGGGGGAGGCGCTTGGTCTCGTGGTGGGCCCTGCCCGGGTGGGAGAGAACCGGGGGGGAGGGGATCGTGGTGGGCCCTGCCCGGGGATGAGGGTGCTCTGGCCTGCTCCAGACAATTATTGACATTGGTGCATGTGGCAGCCACCCTTCAACCAGGCTGTGAGACAATCGCTCAGAGAGGGGAGAGCTGCACTGAGCCCCTCACTGGGGCATTAACTCTGAGCCCTGCAGCAGGGACTCTGCCAGCCCTCCCCGGCAGGGGGTTTTGTGGGGTGGGGGCAGGAGGGTAAGAGCTCAGCCCCTCCCCCCCGAGACACCCAGGCTGCTGAGGTAAATAGGGGGAGGGCCCCACTGCCAGCTCTGTGGGAGAAAAGGGATGCTGCTGCTGCTGCTCCTGGAGGCGGGAAAGAGGGGCCCACGACTCTTCCCCATCGCTCTGGGGCAGGAGGAGGGGGTGTAGTAAAGTGGTCTTGGCAGAGTTGCCCAGAATATTATGGGATATAACCTTGCCCTAATCTGCCTTGAATTGCTAGATCACAGCCTGTGCCACTTACTTCCTGTTTTAGTCAGGGGGAACCCCCCCACACACACACCATACAACACTACACCCCCCATTGGAATTCACACACACACAGGTGACAACTTCCTCAGTTCCTGGAGGGGTGCTCAACCCCCCTTTCCTCCAAACCTCCACCCCCACCCACTCCTCTTCCCAGCCCAGCTCTGCCCCAGGACCTGCCCCCACTCCACCTGTTTCCCCAAGCATGCACCCCTGCCCCGACTCTTCTTGCACCCACCCCACCCCCCCACCCCTTCCTTCCCCTCTCCACCCTCTCCCCACCAGCGCCTCCTGCATGCTGCTTAAGAGCTGATCACCGAGGGCAGGAAGCACTGGGAGGGAGGGGGAGGCGTTGATCCACGGGGCTTCCAGTTCCTGTACACACATTCTGTGAGGATGCAGTTAAGTGAAGCAGCGAGTTCCCAGCGGGCACTCTTGAGCATTTATTTTAGTTGCACTGAGCAGTCACTTTACAACATTGGTGATGAGGAAAAATGTAAGACTGGCAACTTATAGGAAAATGGAAACCTGGAGCCAGTAATTTCCTTGCAAATGAGATTATAAATAAAAGACAAATAGAGGGATATTCCTCAGGGGTTGCTTAAATCAACCTACTCCTTCTTCAGGAGTTGGTACGCTCCCAGGAAGCAGGAGGTAAAACTTCAGAAGATCTGGAAGAGATCTGAACAGAGCAAGCACAGACACCACAGCCAAGCGTTACCGTAGAACATTGCAAGTGTCATGGCAGAGTGAGGAGGTGAAACCGTAGCTGTGTATGTGGAAGAGCTAAAACTATTAGCTGACTAGCGCTCGGTTGGAAATGTCCTATGTGCTGCAGGGCAGATTAGTAGAACCACAAACCAATGGGGGAATTCAAAGCCGATTGCTGGCAGAAGGGGACGTAACTTGGCCCAAAGCAACAGACTGAGCAACAGCAATGGAGGCAACAGTGGAAAAACGTACAAGCTTTGCACTTAAAATGCAGGGACAATCACAGTGACTCAGGCACCTGAGATGTGTTTCCACATCTGTTTGTAACTTTAAAATGGCGGATCTCAAGGCCCAGAGGGCAGGGCCGGATTTACACCTTATGTGCCCCTAGGCACAGCATCGTCAGTGCCCCCCCTCACAACTGACCTTCATGTTGCACACAGTTTTAGAGAGGTGAAGTGCCGGTAGGATGCCCAGTGCCCCTAAACATGTGCCTATTATGCCTATTTGGAAATCCAGCCCTGCTGGAGGGTAGACCCCAGTGGTATGTCTACACACCATACTAAGCCGGAGCTCTGACTTAGGTTTAAGACCAAGCCCCACTTCTGTCCACACAGAAGTTAGTTTGACTCAGGCCTGCACAGCCTGCTAGGGGGTGGGGTCAGAGCCGAAGCCCCACTGTGATGCAAGTCAGAGCCCAAACACTTTGTAGTGTGGATGCAGCTCAGCTCCATGTCACCAGACTTGGGTGTGGAGAATCTGCCAACACTCTCTAACAATCCCCAGGGACTGCGCTTCCCGGCCCTTCAATTCCAAAACTTGCCACTTGCTTCCCAGGAACCTTATGTAACATGGGGATACTGATAATGGTCTCCTTTGTAAAGGACATTGAGACCTTCTGAGGAAATGAGCTACAGAAGAGGTAGATGGTCTTAGGGCGCAGGTCCAACACAGGCTGGTCTGGCCCCTCTCCTCAACAAGGGGTCAGCTGCTGCTCTGGAGATGAAAGGCTCTTGGTATCTCCTCAACCTCCAGGCCCTGTAATGTCCTAGGGATGATGCCCCTCTGGGTTCCTGACCAGGACGTCGGTTATTCCTTCCCCTGAGAATCCACCCTTAAGATTGGAGACTGGCCACTTCCCAGGGCTTTGGGAGATGAGTCAGAGCTGCGGGACACCAGTGTGGTGCTGAGGTGGGCCAGCTGCTGCTCTCATTTACCCGGGTGCAGGGCAGGAGTAACTCTACTGAACTCAGTGGGGTTTCTCCTGATTTTGCTGTGGAATATTCCAGCTGCTGGGGGTGGTTCTAACAGGGTTCCCACACCCAGGAAAGACTGAACCTGCTCCCTTCTCCCACCTCGAGGAGCACCAATCAGCTGTTTGTAATGAACCAGCAGCTTCCTCTCCCATGCGAAAGCTGCAGTGTCTGGTGATGGGCAGGAGATGTTTCAGACATGCTCCCCTTTTCCTCCATGTTCTTCATTGCTGTGTAAGTGGGGTTGGACTGAGCTCCCCTCTGACGGGGAGTGATGAACTGGAGAAACAGACTTCAGGAACAGACTCTGTTTGCCTAATCACCCTACTGTGCCTAGGAACTCAGCAGAGGGAACTGTTTTGCCAAAGTGATCCCTTTGGGCGGGTGTTGGGTTACAAATCACTTTAGTAGAGAGTGCAGGGGAATGGCATGTTGTCACCCTGATTGTGTGAGGAAAGGGCAGCAGAATTGTGCTTAGACTGTCCTAATTGATGCTCACTCTCTAAGCAGGGGGGTGGGGATGCCAAATTCCCAGGAGAGTGAGAGAGAAAGAGGGTGGGGGCAGATGTCTGTATCCAGGGGTGTGGGCTCTGCCTAAAGCGTCCCAGATGCCATTTGACCCTCTCCCTCGCCACTGTGTAAAGGCAGAGCTGATCAGACACACTGGAGAGTCCTTGTTTTGTTAAGTGATCGCTGGAGCTGAAATCACTGAGAACCAGGTCTAGCCGCTGAGCCTTAGGGCACATCTACACTTAACACGCTGCATCAGCACAACTGCACTGAGGCAACTCTGCCGCTGTGGCGCTTTAATGGAGACGCTCTAAGCTGACAGGAGAGAGCTTCTCCCATTGGTGTAGTTAATCCACCTGCGCGAAAGGCGGTAGCTCTGTTTATGGGGGAAGCTCTCCTGCCAACACATGGTGTCTACACAGGGGGTCAGGTTGGTATAACTACATCACATGCTGGGCAGGGGTGTGGGGATTTTTCACCCCTCTGAGCGACGTAGTTATACATATATCGGTCTGTAGTTCAGACCAGACCTCAGTTGTGTACGTGTTGGTGGTAACCGCAGCCAAGGCATTTCTCAACCCCATCTCCCACCCCTCTGGTGGGAGTAGAAATCACACGAAGGCTCTGAACTCTGGGTCTTCACCGGACAAGGACAGCAGCTGTGAGTGGGGTGCAGGGGAGGGCAAGGGCAAAGGCAGGTTAAAGGAGCATATGTTATGCTTTCACACCACAAGGGGATAAACTGAGGCAAAGGACACGGCCCAATATATTCTGGGATGGGAGTTTGCTCACGGCTAAGGCTACGATTATGCCACAGAGGTCATGGACAGGAGGACACAGTGCACCAGGAAGATGAACGCTCCCTGCAGGCTGTTGACGATGGTGAATAAATACGCCATGAACGTGGCTGCTGGGCCGATTTGGAGGAGACCAAGGCTCCATGTGCAGCCCAGAATGAAGAGCTGGGAGATGGCTTTAAAGGTCAGTAACCTGGATAAAGGCAGATGGAGAGATCCCGTTACGATAACCCTATGGAGAGCGATTGGGTCAGGAGGATCTGGACAGAGTGGGGTGGAGCTATCGGCCCCTGCTTTCCTATGTGGGACAGGGTTACTGTCAATGCAAACACACTGGGAATTCGTCCTATGGATCCTAGATATGTTGTTCCCCTCCTGCAATCCCTCACACCCTCCCAGTGCCAAGGACCCTCCAAACCAAGGCATCTGACCCTCCAGGATTGTTTTGTTGCCGTCTCACCTGTGGTCTCGGAGGGTGGACACATCTGCATTGAGGGAGGAGAGTCTGTTTCTCAGGATCCACAGGGTCAGGGCAAAGAACGTTATATTTACCTGTGGGATGAGTGGGAAATATTTCCCATAAAACAGCCCATCCGGGGCCGGCGACTCCAGCAGAGAATGATCCCAGGGGACCGAGCCGAACACTGCAGAACCGGGGACTGCTCATTTCCGGTGGGAATCATCCCCTCTCCTGTAATATCCCCTGGCAGCTCTCGGTCCCTCCCCATGCATGGAGCTGACAGCACAGCCAGGGCTGAGATGGATCAATGGGATCACAGAGGTCAGATGCTGCTCCACTGGAGTCAGTGGTTAATTTGGGTTTACACTGGTGTAACTGAGAGCAGGATGAGGCTCAGAGATTCCAGATCCTGCCTCTAGAATACTTCCTGCCACTTTCAAGCTGTAACAAATTCCACTCCCCGACCCCAACTTCCCCAGGTGGTAGGGAGGAATATGTAGGGACATTTGTTTTCCTCCCTACAAAAAACACTGCAGAGTGCAGCCCTCTCCATTCCTCATTCCTTCGGTCATTAACTCTTGCTGTCTTCACTTGGGAAAACTCCTACTGACGTCCATGGGAGCTGTGCCCGAGTAAAGGCTGTAGGCCGGGGGATACAGCACAGGGACTAATGCCGGGACTGACCACAGCAGATGAGCCAGGTGGGACCTAACTGGGTCTTTCCTTGTGTTTTATGGGCCACGTTCTCCTCCCTGCTTCACTGAAATCAACGGGGTCGCAGAGGTGAGAGGAGAATGGGGCCCTGTGGTTCTGGGAGGTACCCACCAGGATTATGGCACAGACTGGACCCAGGAAGCTCCAATTAAATCCTCTCTCCGGGCTGAGCCAGCAGCTAGAGGGAGGGAGGAAGAAGGAGGTGACTTTAATGTAATATGGCTCAGGGGCTACATACGCTGGCTCCACCCTCCTGGGGCCTCCCCTCCCTCGGGGACATGCAGTCAGTGTCCGTACCAAGGGAGCTGAGTGGGTCAGAGGCTCAGACCTTCAGGGCATATTGCAAATAGCACAGTTGCTATTCCCTGTTCACTCTCACTGGTTGTAACAGGAACTGTGCACGGAAACCGTATGGATGGAGGCCAGGCTGCACAAACGTCACTGGGTGATTGGACGCTGGGTGCTCAAAACCTGATTGATGGGGGAAGCGGGTTCACCCAAGCCTGATTGTAGGGGTGGGGGATATAAAATCTGTTCGGGGCTTTTCTGCCAGTGTCTCCTCCAGCAGAGAAGAGCTCGTGCAGCTGCTGGATCAAGCATTCTCCATCAACAGCTGTTCTTCTCCCCCTCCCCCACTGCAACCTCCAGTGAAACATGAAAAACACTTAGGAAATGAAATGCACAAAAGAAACTCCCAAAGTCTAACCCCTTCCCTCAGGGGTATGGTGCAGTCCAATATGGCCACTTCCCATGGCCAGTTGCAATATAAAGGGGAAGGGGGGACCCAGGCCCACCCGCTACCCAGGGTCCTGACCCAGGGACCCTCAAGTGCAGGGCTGGCGCTTCCACTAGGCGACTCTAGGCGGTCACCTAGGGCGGTAGGATTTAGGGGGCAACATTTTGCCGCCCTCAGTGGAAATTTGGCAGCGGGGGATCCTTCCGCTCCGGGTCTTTGGTGGAAATTCGGTGGCGGGTCCTTCACTCGCTCCAGGACCCACCACCGAAGTGCCCCAAAGACACAAAGGGGACGGATAACTCAGTGGTTTGAGCATTAGCCTGCTAAACCCAGGGTTGTGAGTTCAATCCTTGAAGGAGCCACTTAGAGATCTGGGGCAAAACCAGTCCTTGGTCCTGCTAGTGAAAGCAGGGGGCTGGACTCAATAACCTTTCACGGTCCTTTCCAGCTCTATGAGATAGGTATATCCCCATATATTATTTATTATACTCAGAGGAGGAGCACTGCCACCTAGAGCAGCAAAAACCCTGGCTCCACTCCTGCATGGCAGCCTCCCTGCCCTCCTCTCCCCTCGCTTGCTGTCTACTCTCCCTCGGTCACTTCCCCTCTGACCCTTTGCACCCTTTAGGCCCTTCCCTCAGGGCCTGCAGCCTGGCAGGTAGCAGGCTGGAGTTCCCTTTGGCTCCCCTGAGCCTGCGCAGCACTGCGCTGTCCCAGGTGCTAGTCTCCTAGCTCAGGAGACAGACCTTCCCTGTTGGAGGTCTGGGAGAGACTAACTGATCCTCTCATGGGCAGCCTTTATATAGGGCTGAGCCTGGCCCTGATTGGCCGCCTCCTGCCCAGCCCTGGTTGGCTCTCTAACAGGCCCTCCCTGATTGGCTGCCGCTTTGGGCAGCCTCTCTGGCCTGTCTTAGTCCACTTTCACAGGGGGGTGGGGCACTTGCCCCACCACAGTATATTAGCAACAAGAAAAAGGTCAAGGAAATTGTGGGCCCCTTACTGAATGAGGGAGGCAACCTAGTGACAGAGGATGTGGAAAAAGCTAATGTACTCAATGCTTTTTTTGCCTCTGTCTTCACAAACAAGGTCAGCTCCCAGACTGCTGCACTGGGCAGCACAGCATGGGGAGGAGGTGACCAGCCCTCTGTGGAGAAAGAAGTGGTTCAGGACTATTATGAAAAGCTGGACGAGCACAAGTCCATGGGGCCGGATGCGCTGCATCCAAGGGTGTTAAGGGAATAGAGGGTCCCCTCCCTCTGACATTGGCCCGCTGGGAGGATTTTAGGACTGGCACTGGCCCTAAGATAAATTGAGTTTGAGACCTCTGGCTTAAGCCGACTTCCAACTATTAGAGACCAGGAGGAGACTTTAATGGGGGCAGATTATCCCCTGGCTGCTGCTACAGGACTCTTACACCTTCTTCTGTAGCACCCGTCGCAGACGGGATACTGGGGTAGATGGGCCTTGGGGTTGACCCAGGCTGGCAATGCCTGTGTGTTCCTCTGTGACTGGAACCTGAGGGGGATTTCTGCCAAGTCCCAGTGTTCCCACCCCTTGGGCAACTCAGCTTCAAACGTGGACTCCTAAATCTCCCCAAATCTTGGCCCCATTGGGGCTTGGCCCATAGAGGCCACAGTGGTTGTTCTGGGGTTTGAAGGTCCCCTTCCCTCTGTTATGTTCATGGCACACACACAGTTAGACACATCCTCTTGCTGGCAGGCTGCAGCTCAACACAGGGTTATTCTTAGACTCCAGAACTCCAGCACACGAGGATCCCGACCAGAGAGAGACAAAGCAGGCTGCTCCTGAATGCAAACGGGCACAACTAACCCCACTTTGCTCTAGGCTGGCCCTTTGACAGACACACTGCTGAAAACCCCAGATCACATGCTTGTCACCCGAGCCCCCTAACCCGCAAGAAAGTGCAAGAAACTTTGCAAAAGTAAAGTGAGAGCTTGTGATGCTAACACAGTTTTCAATACACCATATTCTCGAGTGGCCGTTCCGCTGCCAGAGCAGCCTAGTGTGGCCTGAGTGTAGCTGAGACTCAGGCCTGAGATTGTTAAGCTCCCAGGGGCCTGGTCACCTGGGTCCCATCACCCAGCTCAGCACAGGTGGGTGATACAGGAACATCGCCCTGCCAGGACTGTACAGAACATCCTGTCTTGTGCTGCAGATATTGACGAGTGTCAGGGCCCGAGCCCGGCAGACTGCGGACCCCACGCAAACTGCACCAACGTGCCTGGGAGTTACCACTGCACCTGCATCGATGGCTACGAGCCCAGCTCTGGGAAAGCCAAATTCACCCACGCGAGTGAGAACACCTGCCAGGGTGAGCTCTCCCCTGGCCCCCACTTGCTGAGACCCCCACCCCACGTGCCCATTCCCAGCGAGGGGCCGCACTGGGGCTGCTGCCAGCTTTGGCAGTGGCCTGAGGCCATCAGTGAGGCTCTGATGAGACATGACCCTCGCCCAGGCCCTCTCAGAGGTCCAGAGAGGCGCAGGCCACTTCCAGCTTTTGAGGCCCCTATGCATAATAAACATACAAAATGATGACACATGAAAACAAAATAAGGCACCAAAAAAATTGTTTTATTTAACAAATGCTTTTCTAGCCTTTTTCCTGTGCAAATGTAATAATTATTGAGGAAAAGTCTAGCTTTCGTGCAATGTCACAGTTGACATTAAGCATGGCGAGCCCATTCAAACACTCCTGGCCCACAGTTGCACGGTGATAGTTCTTTATCTGCTTCAACACATTGAAGGTGGATTCCCCTGAAGCCACTGATAAAGGCAAACTGACAAAAATATGCCATGTTTATGAACATTTTTAACTCTTTAATATGACAACAGCTGTATTAGTTAACAAAAAAATGATGTCTTTCCAAATCACATCTCTAATTTGCTTAAATTTGCAGCTCTAAGCTGAGCGCGTGGGTCACATTTTGGTCCGATGGGGACGCGCTTAAAAACAAGTTGCAAAACTTATCAAATGCCAAAAAATTAACAAGTGTCTAAATTTGAGGCTCCCTTTGAGCTTGTGGCCCAGGCCAAATGGCCTCCTGCCCCCCCCCCCACACTCTGATTGGCTCTGCCCTCGACTGCTCCCGCAGAGCATGGGGCCGAGCTCACCCTGTGCCTGGCACCTGGATGGGGAATAAACAGACCCACAGAGCAAACTCCTTGTGCTGCAGTGATGTGCTGGGGAGAGGGAGGGGACCGTCGCTGGCCCCAGCACGCAGCATCTGGGCTGCTAGTGTCCCCCTGAGCTGGGAAGGGGCCTCGTGTCTGGGCCATGGAAATAGCACAGTGCGCTCTGCCCCCTATGGGCCCTGGGGAGGAGAGAATAGCCACAGCACAGTGTACCCCAGCCACACCCCAATCCTCCCCCATGGGCCCTGGGGGGCCGGGAATAGCCACAGCACAGTGTGTCCCAGACACATCCCGATACTCCCCCATGGTCCCTGGGGGGCAGGGAATAGCTGCAGTGCCGGGAACCCCAGCGTCAGCCCCTACATCAGGGGCTAGGAGCAGGGTGGGGGCAGGGCCCCTACAGCAGCTCCACTCCAGCTGGGGTGGCCCCTTTTGCAGGGTGGGGGATTCTCGAGTGGCCGTTCCGCTGCCAGAGCAGCCTAGTGCCGCCTGAGCGTAGCTGGGAATCAGGCCTGTGATTGTTAAGCTCCCAGGGGCCCGGTCACCTGGGTCCCGTCACCCAGCTCGGTGCGGGTGGGTGATACAGGAACGTCTCCCTGCCAGGACTGTACAGAACATCCCCTCTTGTGCTGCAGATATTGACGAGTGTCAGGGCCCGGCAGACTGTGGACCCCACGCAAACTGCACCAACGAGCCTGGGAGTTACTACTGCACCTGCATCGATGGCTACGAGTCCAGCTCTGGGGAAGCCAACTTCACGCACGCGAGTGAGAACACCTGCCAGGGTGAGCTCTCCCTTGGCCCCCACCGCACCCTGCTCAGTCTCCCCCGCCCCCCATACACACACTCCTGGGCTCATTCCAGGCCTGGTGCTGCACCAGAGGCTGCCGCTGGCTGCAGCAAAGGCACCGGATCCACTCACCAGGGCTGTGATGCGCTGTGACCCTGAACTGCTGCCCCAGCGCGTGGGCCCAGGATCTCCCCTGCCTCGGTGATTAGATTGGAAATAAACCCCCAGGTTTGCAGGGAGGTGCTGGGGAGATGGGTGGGGCCCTCGCTGTCCCCAGCACACAGAATCCAACCTGCTAGTGCCCCCAAGCCTGGGAAGGGGCCTCGTGGATGGTCCACATACAGCACAGTGCGCTCTGCCCCCTATGGCCCTGGGGAGCAGGGAATAGCCCCAGCGCAGGGCACCCCGGCCATGCCCCCAATCTGCCCCCTCCCTCAGGGCTGGGAGCAGAGCCTTTTCCAGCCCCACACTGACAGGGAGCCCCCTGGATGGGAGGGTGTTTCCTAAGGGGGCCATTATGCCCCCTTAGTTAGCCAGGGCGGCCTGACCGGAGAAGGGGCCGGGGCGTTCCAGGCCCTTGTTTGCGATGTTCAGCCGGTAGTTAGAGCTTGTATCAAGTCCTAGCCGGCCGTTCCCATGGAAACCGCCCTTTACACCCACGTTTGGGGGGCGCAGAGCACCGGGCCCATCGAACTGGGAGAACTCAGGAGCCCATTGGTTCAAACGCTTCCCCTGGCAGAGACCTCGCCCAGCTGTTCCTGTGCCCAGCCCCCGGCCGCGTGGGATAACCCCAGCCAGTGTCCTGGGGCGGGTCTAGGCACAAGAAGAAATCAGCGCCGCGGTTATCTCAGCCAGTGCCCCGGGGATTGTCCGGGGATAGCTGGTATCGGGAGCCGTGCGGAGAATCCCTAGGGCTTGCCCCCGGGGGGAATTGATGGCGATCGCTGTTCTCTTTGGAAGTGCACTGATTATTCCAGACCAAAGTGTCCGGATGGGGAGCGATTCCACAGGAGCTGTTCCCGTCAATTTCCCCATGTACAGTAACTCCTCACTTAAAGTCGTCCCGGTTAAAATTGTTTCCTTGTTACATTGCTGATCGATTAGAGAACATGCTCATTTAAATTTGCCCAATGCTCCCTTAGAACATTGGTTGGCAGCCACCTGCTTTGTCCAGAAGAAGCAGCCTGTGGGAGCTGGCTGGTGGGGGCTTGGAACCAGGATGGATCAGCAGCCCCCCTATCAGCTCCCGACTCCCCTAAGTTCCCTGTGTGGCAGCCGTCCAGCAGGCTATGTGTGATGTCCCCCTCCCCCCGCTTTCCTCTCTCAGACATCGACGAGTGCCGCAAGACCCCAAATATCTGCGCCCCGAAGGCCACGTGTATCAACAGCAATGAGAGCTACTGGTGTGAGTGCCGGGCCGGCTACATCCCCTCCAACAGGAACACGACCCTGTGCGAAGGTGGGTCCTGCCGCTGGGGGCATGGAGGGGACACCTGGGGGGCTGAGCAGGGTCTGGGGTTACACAGGCAGAGGTCTTGCCTGAGGGGGCAGTGAGCTGGGAACTGGTCTGGGATGATGCACCAGTCCATCTGCCCCCAGCGGCCGTGGTCCCTCTGGGTCTCAGCCCGGAGGGTTGGGGGGGCTCAGACTCCAGGCCCTCACCTCGCCCCAGCCCAGCCTGTCCATCCACTGGGGTGTTTCTGGTTGTCTCAGAGCCACAGCCACCAGCGTGCCCAGGTCTGGCTCTGGGAGCGGAGCAGGGCCAGGCTGGGGAGGGGGTGAGCAGGGCTGGCAGGGGCCGGGCGTCTCTCCCCCACAGTGCCTGCATTCCTGCTGCATGGCTGGATTCTCTGCCCTGGGAAGATGGCAGCAGGGGGCACAGTCTGGGCCTAGTGGCCACTAGAGGTCACTGTGGGGCCAGCCCAGGGCTCCCTGCTGGATTCACCCCCCACCCCCACCCCCACCACACACCAGAACCACCCACAGCTGGGGGGAGAGGGTTGAGGGGAGATACGGCTGGGATGATTCCACAGCCCCCGCCCCACCCCAGTGCGGCTCAGTCCCCCTAGGACGGGGAGAGGGGACGGTTCCTTTCACAGAGACCAGCTTGTGGGCAGAGGATGGGGACAAGGGGCTGCGCACCTGTGTGGGGCTGAGTGTGTGTGTGGGGGGGTGGGGAGTGTCACTGCTCCCCCTGCTGGAGGGAGGGAGTCCTGCTTTCTGTGCCTGGCTCTGGTGCATGCACTTACCCAGCCAGACCCCGCATTTCCCCCCCGCCGCCCATCTCTCACTTCTCCTCCCTTTCCATCCCCAGAGCTCACCTGCCCCCGGCTGCCGGATGATGACAACTCTGCCGAAGCCAAGGTGAGTGGGGCACAGACCCCGGGGGTGGGACAGACCCCGATTCCCCTTTAGTGCCACGTTGCTTTTCACTGATCTCGCCCCACGAGGATTCTGGGGCCAAACTCGCCCCTGGGCAAAGAGCCAGTGGCCAGTCCCTGGAGCCCCTGCAGTCCAGCCTCGGCCTAGGCCTTTGCCCCGGGGTGATTCTCACCCTCCAGGATCGGCAGCATCAGGCTGCTGCAACTCGCTTCAGCTTGCAACCGCCGTCCCCCCCCATCCCTGGCAAACGCCGTGCACCCCCTAGGGGCCAGACAGGGCATTGCCCGCGCTCCCTCTGGCGCCCGGCTTCTGAGCCGAGGGAGCCTCTCGGGACGGGGGGAGGTGGGCTGCGATTCTGTGATCTCTTTTCCTGAGCCAGGCCTGGGGCTTGTTTTGCAGAACCTCCAGGGCAGCTTCCCAGCACAGGTGGGACGTCTCTGCAAGGCGGCGCTGGAGGAGCTGAAGCAGATGAAGGCTCAGAGCGCTGAGTCTGTGATGGGGCAGCTGCAGGTGCCAAGCCAAAATTCAGGGCCTTGCTGGGTTTGTTCCCGTTAGGGGGAGGAATCGCTGCTCCTACTCGGATCTAGTCTCAGGGCGATCTATAGGGATGCAGCGCCTGGAACAGGAGATAAATAAACAGCAGCACTGCCCAGAAATTCCCATGCCTGCCTCTCCAGTGGGCTCTGTGCCCAACAAGCTGCTCTCCTAGGTTCCTAGGCTAGACAGGACCATTGTGATCATCTAGTCTGACCTCCCAGGCAGTGATTGTCAATAGCAGGAGAACTTGTCTTTCCTTTCAGGGGGATTGTGGGAAGGCAGTGGAGGACTAGCAATCTAGGAATGGGGGGCACGGCAGAGGCTCAGGCTCTGGGACACCAACACCCCCCACGTTTGCTTGGCCAGGGCTTCTTGGACATTCTGGAGAAGCAGATAAATCTGGTCGGGCAGCAGAGCGAGAACGTGGAGCGGAGACACTGGATCGCGACGGAGCTGATGGCCACAGTGGAGAAGCAGTTAAGAACACTGGCCATGACCCTGCCTGACAGCACGATCAGTATCGCATCCACCAACGGCACAGGTCAGCACCTGCCCACGTGGTCCCAGTATTTCCAGTTGGGCTTTTATCACCCGCAGCCTATGCTCCCGTCCCACTCCCCATAGCGCCCTCTGCTGGGAGATGGGAGCTTCCCCCCCCCACAGACGGTGCTTCCGCCCTGCTCCCCACAGCGCCCCCTGCTGGGTGAGGCTGGGACTGGAATAGCTGGGAACTTTTCCCACAGCCAGGAAAGCACCTTGCCTGGCTACAGGTTTCCTCTCCATGTCTCTGTTGTGAGCCCTGGCTGGCATTGTGGTTGCAGAGCTGGGGCTGGCGGTCAGGCAGGCTGGGAACCAGAGCCAGGAGACCGTGACGCTGCAGCAGAGCAAGACACAGATGGAATTAAAGTGGGCCGGAGTCCCAGGGCAGGAAAATGAAGGTATGTGATCATCGCCTGTGCTGGGGTCTGTATAGCGATGGGCATCGGCAGGGCATTGGGAGCAGCAGCACAGCACCCCCTAGCGCCAGGCTGGGGTGTGTAGGGGGATGGGGCATGGCCAGGGCATTGGGGGCAGCACCCCCAGCAGCACAGCACCCCTGGCACCAGTCTGCCCCAGGGCCCCTCCTGCCCCCCATTTCATCCATCTCCTCTGTCTCTCGCAGGCTTCACGCTGGCCGGGCTGCTGACATACCAGGGGATGAGCCCCATCCTGGACGGTGCTGGGCGGGTGGAGATGCCCAAGTGGGACAAGATCGGCCAGACGGGGAAGCGGGCACAGGAGCCGGGGCGGCCCAGCTACCGTGTGCTGTCTCCAGTGGTGTCGGCCTTCATCAGTGACCCGAACCCCCAGGCACTCGGCCTCTCTGTCAGCATCCGCTTCAGCCACCCGGTGCCGGTGAGCCCCTGGGCTGGGCATGGGGGGAGGAGAGCCTGGGACGCTGGGAGGGAGAGCTGGGCCCATCTCTAGTAACACCCCCTACCCGGGTCAGCTGGTAAATCCGCCTCCCACCCAGGGACAAACTGATGCTCTGTGCCCCCAGCGCAGCCCCTCGTACCCCCCAGACCTGCCCTCTCAGGGCCTGGGGAGACCTGCCCTCTCGGGGCCTGGGGAGACCTGCCCCCTGTGCGGCCCCAGCCAGCCCTCCACCCCGCTCCTGCCCCCCCATGCACCAAGCGTCTCTCTGTCCCCAGGAGAACAAGACTGACCTGCGCCTCCTCTGCGCCTACTGGGAGCCTGACAGCAGGCGCTGGGCCACCCACGGCTGCACCCTGCAGAACTTGACCACCACCATCACCCGCTGCCAGTGCAACCACCTGGCCAGCTTCGCCGTGCTCATGGCCTTCTACGAGCTGGAGGTAGGTGCGGCCCTCGCTGGGACCTCAGGGCTGGTCTGGTTCTGCTCTTCCCTTTAATCCTCCCCAGTGGAGCAGGAGTCACTCCAGATTCCTCCCGGAGTAAACCCATTCCCCACCGGCAGGCGGGGCCCTGGATCTGATATGGGGCCGGACCCTGAGCTCTGCACTCAGCCGTGGGCAAAGCTCTTCCTGGAGTGACTGGAGGCTTTGCTGGGGGAAAGGCTGAGTCAGAACCCAGGGGGCTGGGCTGGGGTCACTCGTGATTCTCCCTTTGCTGTGTTACAGGGGAGTTACACACTGACCATCATCACCTACGTGGGACTGACCCTCTCCCTGCTGTGCCTCTTCCTCGCCATCCTCACCTTCCTCCTGTGCCGCTCCATCCGCAGCGTCAGCACCTCCCTCCACCTGCAGCTCTGCCTCTGCCTCTTCCTGGCCGACCTGCTCTTCCTCACCCCAGTGACACGCACTGGCAGTCCGGTACGGCCTGATTCTCCCCTGCTCTGTTCCTCCAGCAGGGCTGGGGTGTGTGGTTTGAACCCCTTTGCGATCCCTGGATTCTGGGCTGTGCAGGACATAGAGGATTCCCGGGGAGATTGCATTGGGCAATCCCGTTACGCCCCTTCACACTGGAGACAGTGGTCTGAGTGTCCCCAACCCCTGGAGTTCAGCTAGTTCTATCCGTATGTCAGTGTCCGTTTGCATCAATTCCTCTCTTATGTGCCTTGCCCATAATCACCCAGGGACTATGTGGTAGGGCTGGGAACAGTACCTGGATCCCCTGAGCCCTGCTCCCCTGCTCTAACCACTAATCTCTGCTCCCTTCCTGCATCAGCAATGTGCACCCGCAGGACCCTCCATAGACCGAGGAACCTGCCGTCCCTGGGTCACGGAGCGCTATAACTGGAGAGCTCTGCTAACAAGAATCCCGGTGTGACCCCCCGGCAGGTCGCCCCCATACTCAGCATTTCCCTTCCCCACCGCAGTGTCCTTGGGCTCTCTGTCTCCCCCAGGTGGCGTGTGCTGTCATTGCTGGCCTCCTACACTACCTCTTCCTGGCCTGCTTCTCCTGGATGTTCCTGGAGGGGCTGCACCTCTTCCTCACCGTCAGGAACCTGAAGGTCGTGAATTACACCAGCGCCAGCCGGTTCAAGAAGAGATTCATGTACCCGTTCGGCTACGGATTCCCAGTCCTGGTGGTGGCTATTTCTGCAGCCGTGAATCCTGAAGGCTACGAAACTTCCAAACAGTACGTGCAGCGCCCATCCCGAAGGGGAGCTGGGATGTGGCTTCCATGCGCTTGTCCGGCTCACCCCAGGTCTGACTTGGACCTCGATTTTCCCTGCTCACCGTGCCTGGGAGCTGAATGTTCTCCTGGGACCCTTCCCATCCCCAGGGACACTAAGCTGCCCCGAGCGCTGTAGTTGAGCTGCCCACCTGTCAGACATCTACACTCCTCACCCCACTGATGATGTGGAAGAACAAGCCAGAAAGATCCCAGCTTGACTCCCAGCTCCCAGGCTCTGTTTGTGGGAGTGGTGGGTAGGAAACAAATGCACCTTCTTCCTGTGTGCAGATCCCTGAGGATCCCCTCTCTAAAGTGAGCGACTCACTAAAACAGGGCGTGGCGTGTTCTAGACACCCCAGGCCAGATCCTCAGCTGGTATAAATCAGGGCAGATCCACTTCCTTCTGTGCAGCGAGGCCAATGTCCATCCGCTGCATGTCTGGCCCTCCAGCAATACTGCGCCCGTCCACCAGAAAGGGTCATTGAGGAGGTGGAAGAGGAAGTGGTGGTTGGAAGCAGGAGATGCTGAGGTAGATGGGAAGGGCTGTTCACCTGCTGCCCGCAAGAGAGTCAGCCATGTCACAGGCAGGCTGAGATCCATCTCGCTTTTGAGAGCCAGCTGCCCTGTGACCCCCCCTCTCTGCCCCCGTGACCCCCCCTCTCTGCCCCGGGGCTGAAAAAGGGCAGTAATCCCATTAACGTCACCTTCTTCTTCCTCCCTCCCGCTAGCTGCTGGCTCAGCCCGGAGAGAGGCTTTCGTTGGAGCTTCCTGGGTCCAGTCTGTGCCATAATCCTGGTGGGTACCTCCCAGAACCACAGGGCCCCATTCTCCTCTCACCTCTGCCACCCCATTGATTTCAGTGAAGCAGGGAGGAGAACGTGGCCCAAAAAACACAAGGAAAGACCCAGTTAGGTCCCACCTGGCTCATCTGCTGTGGTCAATCCCGGGATTAGTCCCTGTGCTGTATCCCCAGGCAGGATCCTACAGCCTTTACTCGGGCACAGCTCCCATGGACGTCAGTAGGAGTTTTGCCAAGTGAAGACAGAAGAGTTTGGTCTAGTCTAGTTAATGACCCAAGGAACGAGGAAGGGAGAGGGCTGCACTCTGCAGTGGTTTTGTAGGGAGGGAAACAAATGTCCCTACATATTCCTCCCTACCCCCTGGGGAAGTTGGGGGGGGGTGGAATTTGTTACAGCCTGAAGGTGGCAGGAAGTATTCTAGAGGCAGAATCTGGAATCTCTCACCCAGATCCTGCTCTCAGTTACACCAGTGTAAACCCCAGATGACTACTGACTCCACTGGAGAGGCTCTATGTTTAACTCTGAGCAGCATCTGACCTCTGTGATCCCATTGATCCATCTCAGCCCTGGCTGTGCTGTCAGCTCCACGCATGGGGAGGGACCGAGAGCTGCCAGGGGATATTACAGGAGAGGGGATGATTCCCACCGGAAATGAGCAGTCCCCAGTTGTGCAGTGTTCGGCTCGGTCCCCTGGGATCGTTCTCTGCCTCAGCTGGAGTCACCGGCCCCGGATGGGATGTTTTACAGGAAATATTTCCCACTGTTCCCACAGATAAATATAACGTTCTTTGCGCTGACCCTGTGGATCCTGAGAAACAGACTCTCCTCCCTCAATGCAGGTGTGTCCACCCTCAGAGACCACAGGTGAGACGGCAACAAAACAATCCTGGAGGGTCAGATGTCTTGGTTTGGAGGGTCCTTGGCACTGGGAGGGTGTGAGGGATTGCAGGAGGGGAACAGCATATCTAGGATCCATAGGAACGAATTCCCAGTGTGTTTGCATTGACAGTAACCCTGTCCCACACAGGAAAGCCAGGGCCAGTAGCTCCACCCCACTCTGCCCAGAACCTCTTGTCCCAATTGCTCTCCATAGGGTTATTGTAACGGGATCTCTCCATCTGCCTTTACCCAGGTTACTGACCTTCAAAGCCATCGCCCAGCTCTTCATTCTGGGCTGCACATGGAGCCTTGGTCTCCTCCAAGTCGGCCCAGCAGCCACGGTCATGGCGTATTTTTTCACCATCGTCAACAGCCTGCAGGGAGCCTTCATCTTCCTGGTGCACTGTCTCCTCAATCGCCAGGTAATGCCCACGGCCCATCAGCGCCCACACAGCACCTTCACTGGCCTCGCGGTGGCCATCTCTGATCTTCTCAGCATTAGTTACATAGTGCAGTGACCATGTCCCTCACTCTCCAGGTGAGAGAGGAGTACAGGAGATGGATCAAGGGATTCCGAACGTCCAGCACAAAATCTCAGACTTATGATCTATCCATGTCTGCTGTCCCCACCACCAGCACAAAGACGGTAAGAGGTCCTCTGCTCTGTTCCAATACCAGCCTGTGACACAGTCATCTCTAGCTGGGTCTCATCACTGCTGTAAAGGTGATTTGCCCCCGAATGATGCAGGATTGGTTATGAGCCAGCTGGGAACGTCACTGCAAGTGTTAGTGAGAGTCGGTCACTATCGAGGGGTATCCTAGATGTCTTGGGCACCAGAACAGAATGTCCTGTCCTGGCACCTCCGCGTTCCCTTCCTTTGGCTCTCCTGAGAGCTCCAGGGGTCACTCACTGTGGACTAGGCAGGCATTGGCTCTTGCAGTGTAATGATCTGAATAGATCAGATTGTCCCTGGGATTGAATCCTTGTCAGTGCAGACGGATCATCCCCAGTGAGCAGTCAGCACCGTGAAGAATTTCCCGTGGCTCCATTATCCCTATGGGTCAAGATCCAGGGGCTGTGTGTGTCGCCTCCCAGACACAACCCGCCAGTTTGCCCATTACACTCTCAGTGGCCTTGGAACCTATTGTCATGTTTCTGCTTTTCTTGCCAGGAGTAACCCTTCTGCCAGGAGGAGTCGACAGCAACCAGGGCCGGGTTCAATACGTAGGGGGTTCCAATACAAATTAGAACTGGCTGGAGCCCCCTGTGACGTTGCACTCCATATGCTTTATGGAAATATGCTTATGAATATGAGACAACTGGAATATGCTTTACTCTAAATAGCCCTTGTATGGGGTTTTTAGAAAGCTTGTAATCTATCAAGTGTGTTCATCCTGTTTGTTCGCATATATTATTTCTATATCTGGAGTTAGGAGAATAAGATATAAACCTGTGTCATTGATGAAAAACATATTAAGTGGAGGCCATTAAGGATGCTCCAGAAACAATCAGTTGTAAACGGCCTTAGTTACTTGAAAGCCTCCCTGTGTACGTGTGGGCCAGCCCATGGGGAATGGAGACAAGGGGTCTTAGAGTGACATGTACCCATGTCACCTGATAATGAAATCCATCTTAAACCTGGTACTTTTCCATTTAGAAGGAGGGGTGGGGACCCAGAGAGACAAAAGATTCCCAACTTGTGTCAAAGCTATAAAAGGGGGTGGAGCAGGACAAAGGGCTGCCAGTCATGAGGTCTAATAGGTTGAGAGTTTAGACGGCGTGCTTATACTTCCTTTTCTTTTGGTAACCACTTGGACTTGTTATGCTTTGATTTATCATCTCTTAAAATCTACCTTTATAGTTAATAAATCTGTTTGTTTATTCTACCTGAAGCAGTGCATTTGGTCTGAAGTGTGTCAACGGCTCCCCTTGGGATAACAAGCCTGGTACATATCAATTTCTTTGTTAAATTGATGAACTCATATAAGCTTGCAGCGTCCAGTGGGCATTACTGGATAATGCAAGACGGAGGTTCCTAGGGTTGTGTCTGGGACCAGAGATATTGGCTAGTGTCATTCGCTTGCAAGTAGCTGGGAGCAGCTTACGTACCAGAGGCTGTGCGTGAACAGCCCAAGAGAGGGGTTCTCACAGCAGAGCGGGATAAGGCTGGCTCCCAGAGTCGAGGATTGGAGAGGCCTAGCAGATCTCCGGTCCGGATAACACCAGAGGGGAACGTCACAATCGCTGAAGATGCTGTGCCTAGGGGCTCATAAACTGTAAATCAGGCCCTGCCCTCCGGGGTTTGAGAGGCTGCCATTTTAAAGTTACAAACTGATGTCTGAGTCAGTTTAATTGTCCCTCAATTTTAAGTGCAAAGATTGTACATTTTTTCACTGCCGCCTCCATTGCTGTTGCTCAGTCTGTTGCTTTGGGTCAGGTTACGTCCCCTTCTGCCAGCAATCGGCTTTGAATTCCCCCATTGGTTTGTGGTGTTACTAATCTGCCCTGCAGCACATAGGACATTTCCAACCGAGCGCTAGTCAGCTAATAGTTTTACGTCTTCCACATACACAGCTACGGTTTCACCTCCTCACTCTGCCATGACACTTGCAATGTTCTACGGTAACGCTTGGCTGTGGTGTCTGTGCTTGCTCTGTTCAGATCTCTTGCAGATCTTCTGAAGTTTTACCTCCTGCTTCCTGGGAGCGTACCAAACTCCTGAAGAGGGAGTAGGTTTATTTAAGCAGCCACTGAGGAATATCCCTCTATTTGTCTTTTATTTATAATCTCATTTGCAAGGAAATTACTGGCTCCAGGTTTCCATTTTCCTATAAGTTGCCAGTCTTACGTTTTTCCTCATCACCAATGTTGTAAAGTGACTGCTCAGTGCAACTAAAATAAATGCTCAAGAGTGCCCGCTGGGAACTCGCTGCTTCACTTAACTGCATCCCCCCCTGATCTCTCACACCAGGCAAGACCCAGCCCAAGCCCACCCCCGACCCCTCGCCCCTGTGCAGGGTGTTCTGCTCAGAGCCTACACACAGAATGATAGGGAAAAATTCTTCCTGGCAGGTTGCCATGTAATCCAGAAATCTATCTGTGACCTAAGTCCCTGCTGATGCCAACCAGTAGGGGGCACAGGGGCACATCGGGGTTACATGGATCCCCTTGGACATACTAGTCCATCAAAGCATGCCACGTGAGGGTGCTAATGAAAGCCTGTGTCACACTGGTCACCGTAATCGTTGTGAGACATATGGGTGGAAAATAGAAGAACAGGTGTGAATTCATTTAGCTTCTTCACAATGGCCTTATTGTCCTTGAGTGCCTCTTTAGCATCTCGATCGTCCAGTGGCCCCACTGGTTGTTTAGCAGGCTTCCTGCTACTGATGTCCTTCAAAAATGTTTTGCTCTTACTTTCGGAGTCTTTGGCTAGCTGTTCTGCAAATTCTTTTTTGGCCTTCCTAATTATATTTTTAGACTTCACTTGCCAGAGTTTATGCTCCTTTCTATTTTCCTCAATAGGATTTAACTTCCACTATTTAAAGGATGCCTTTTGGCCTCTCACTGCTTCTTTTACTTTGTTGTTTAGCCATGGTGCACTTTTTTGGCTCTCTTACTATTGTGACAGACCCAGACCAGTGGGGTACAGGAGTCTGGTAGAGGGCAAATATACTGGTCACTGGATGAATAGTTTACTGTTCCCTGAGTGACCAGAGCAGGGGCTGCACGAGAGTAATCAGGAACCTGCTAGAACCAGTTCAGGCAGGCAGGCTAATTGGGACACCTGGAGCCAATTAAGAAGAAGCTGCTAGAATCAATTAAGGCAGGCTAATCAGGGCACCTGGGTTTTAAAAGGAGCTCACTTCAGTTTGTGGTGTGAGTCTGAGGAGCTAGGAGCAAGAGGTGCAAGGAGCTGAGAGGGTGTGCTGCTGGAGGACTGAGGACAGAGGACAGCAGGAGGAAGGTCCTGTGGTGAGAATAAGGAAGGTGTTTGGAGGAGGCCATGGGGAAGTAGCCCAGGGAGTTGTAGCTGTCATGCAGCTGTTCCAGGAGGCACTCTAGACAGCTGCAGTCCACAGGGCCCTGGGCTGGATCCCGGAGTAGAGGGCGGGCCCGGGTTCCCCCCAAACCTCCCAATTGACCTGGACTGTGGGTTCTTCCAGAGGGGCAGGTCTCTGGGCTGTTCCCCAAGCCACATGGTGAATCTCTGAGGCAAGAAAATCCGCCCATAAGCGCAGGACCCACCAAGATAGAGGAGGAACTTTGTCACACTATGTTTTTTTTTTTTTTTAATTTGGGGCATACATTTAAATTGAGCCTCTATTAAGGTGAATTTTGTAGAGATTTCACTTTTGGCGTTGTACCTTTTAATTTCTCTTTAACTTCCTCATTTTTGTTTAGTTCCCCTTTCTGAAATTAAATGCTTCTGTGGTGGGCTGCTGTGGTGTTCCTCCCCTTCCAGTGATGTTAAATTTAATTATATTATGGTCGCTATTACCAGCGGTTCAGCTATAGTCACCTCTTGGACCAGATCCTGTGCTCCACTTAGGATTAAATCAAGAATTGCTTCTCCTCTTGTGGGTTCCAGGACTAGCTGCTCCAAGAAGCAGCCATTTAAGGTGTCAAGAAACTTTATCTCTGCATCCCGTCCTGAGGTGACATGTACCCAGTCAATAATGGGCTAGTTGAAATCCCCCGTTATTATTGAGTTTTTTATTGTTATAGCCTCTCTAAGCTCCCTGAGCATTTCACAGTCACTATCACCGTCCTGGTCAGGTGGTCGGTAGTATGATTATCCTCATTCCACCAAATTTCTATGATGCCTATTATATCCATATCCTCATTTAATATGGGGCACTCTAGTTCACCTATCTTATTATTTAGACTTCTAGCCTTGGTATATAAATACTTTAAAAACTTGACACTTTTTAGGTGTCTGCCTTGCATAATGTAATTGAATGGGACTCTTTTTTATTTGGTTGTTTCTCATCAGATCCTACGTGTATTTTATCATCTTCCGTCCTCTCCTCCTTACTAGGACACACAGACTCTCCATTAATAGATCCTCCCCTAAGGGATGTCTCTCTCTGAACCACGTGCAACTCCACACATGTCGGCTTTCCCTCAGCCCTTCGTATAAAAACTGCTCTATGACCTCTTTAATTTTAAGTGCCAGCAATCTGCTTCCATTTTGGTTTAGGTGGAGCCCATCCTTCCTGTATAGACTCCCCCTTTCCCAAAAGGTTCCCCAGCTCCTAATAAATCTAACCCTCCTCCCTACACCATCGTCTCATCTATGCACTGAGACCCTGCAGTTCTGCCTGTCTAACTGGCCATACGTGTGGAGGTCCTGGACTTCAATCTCTTACCTGGCAGCCTAAATTTTTGCCTTCAGGATCTCTCTCCTATCACTCCCTATGTCACTGGTACCTACATGTATCACGACCACCGGCTCCTCCCCCGCACTACAAATATGTCTGTCTAGATGTCTTGAGAGATTTGCAACCTTCGCACCAGACCGGCAAGTCACCATGAGGTTCTCCCGGTCATCGCAAACCCAGCTAACTATGTTTCTAATGATTGAATCCCCCTTACTATTACCTGTCTCTTATCAATAACTGGAGTTCCCTCCCCTGGAGAGGTATCCTCAGTGAGAGAGGATACCATGGCATCCTCTGGAAGGAGGGTCCCAGCTATGGGATCGTTCCCCTCTGTGCCAGTTTGATGTTCTCTTTTCCTGAGACTTTCATCTTCCTCAATAGCACAGAGGCTGTTGGACCGGGGGTGGGACCGTTCTATCATGTCCCTATAATCCTCCAGCAGCCTAAGGACCCCACTAAATGGACGACTGCATACAAACTGCTTAGATGCTTGTCAGACCCGAGTGAGTATTTTCCCATGACCAATGTCTACATCTAATCCCATTGCTTTGTTTCCATCCCCCAGTTGCTCAGAAGCCGACTAGAGCATTTATCCAGGTTTGAAGCTGTTGGTAAACTTCAGGCTGAAATGTAATTAACCAGCTTTGGCCCCCATTCTCTGCTGTGCCCCACCTGGGAATGGGGCCCTCAGGGAACCTCATTGACAGGCACTACACAGCCTTGTTGGGGGCTGGAACAGCTGGGGCGGGGGGGCTGATTTAAACTCAGCAGCTGATAATGGTCCCTACAGTCCGTCCCTGCCCTGCCTCCTATGCTGGAACTGGAGGGGAGGCTGGCTCAGGGGCCAGATACGCTAACTCCACCCTCCTGGGGCCTCCCCTCCCGCGGGGACATGCAGTCAGTGTCCGTACCAAGGGAGCTGAGTGGGTCAGAGGTTCAGACCGTCAGGGCATATTGCAAACATCATGGTAGCTATTCCCTGTTCACTCTCACTGGTTGTAACAGGAACTGTGCACGGAAACCTTATGGATGGAGGCCAGACTGCACAAACATCACTGGGTGATTGGAGGCTCGGTGCTCAAAACCTGATTGATGGGGGAAGCAGGTTCACTGAAGCCTGATTGTGGGGGTAGGGGGGGGGATATAAAATCTGTTTGGGGCTTTTCTGCCACTGTCTCCTCCAGCAGAGAAGAGCTCGTGCAGCTGCTGGATCAAACATTCTCCATCAACAGCTGTTCTTCTCCCCCTCCCCCACTGCAACCTCCAGCGAAACATGAAAAACACTGAGGAAAAGAAACACACAAAAGAAAGGAAATAAAAAGTTCAGCAGCAACCAGCACATGCCCTCAACGTCTCCACTCCAGGCACTGCACTGTCCCCCTCGCTACTGCCACACACTGCGAGCCTAGCGCTGCCCCCCAGGAACACCAGCCTTTCCTCAGCCGTGTGCGCTCAGCCCTTCGCCACGTGACTCTGCCAACAGCACCAGCTACTGCCCCAAACAGCCACAGCCACTAGAGCCGGGGAAGAACTGAGCTGGGGAGGGGAGCAGAGGTCAGGTCGCAGGTCGCAGTCTGTGGCGTATGGGGATGTGTAACTCAGCCAGGGGTAAGCAGGGAGCCTCGCTAGCTCTTGGTGTCTGGGCTTTGCCTCCCGCCTTGGCTTGGTAGTCTGGTTCCAGCAGCCTCCACACTGACTCTGAGCTCAGTTTCCTCCGTGTAGTCGTAGGGTCGTTTCTGGCAAGCTTCCTCATTCTCGATAATATAGGGCCAGATCCTCAGTTGGTGTAAATGGGGGTGTGGACGCCTTTGGACCGATGCCGATTTGCACCAGTTGGGGATCTGGGAAGATCTGTACTTCTACACTGGTAATTTGTGTCTCTGAATCTAACCCTTAAGGGCGCCTGCTCAGAACAGCTTTGCCGACGCTCATTCAGGCAGGGACAGCTGAGTTTACTCTTATCTTCAGGAAGGCACTCGAATGAGGAAGCCTTGGAGAATGAAGTCTTGGTTGGCTGGACAATATAATGGGGTCCCAGTTAATGACCCCAGCACACATGCCATGATAGACTCTGCTGGCCAGTGGCAACCAGGAGAGCAAAGAAATGCCTTTAGCCAGAGGGAATGTGTTGTTCTAAAGTAGGCAGAGGAGGAAATAAGGCAGGTGAATCACACCCCACTGCTCACCACAACCCAGACAGGACAGAGCAAACGACTGGGAAACAGCTGAGAAAGGGGAAGTCACTGAGCAGAAACTGACTTTATGTGGGCAAAACCCACATGTGTGTGCAGTGTTTTTTCTCAGTGGAAGGTTGATCTATTTGGAAGAAGCATGTGTGTGACACTGATTGGACCAGAGCTGTTCTTCTAGGAGGGGGCCACAAGAAAAGGGGACCTGGTAAGACCCCACATGAGAGTGACCATAGGAGGAGGAGCTTGAGTGTATTTCTTTGGCCCTCTTCATCTTGAGCTTATGGACACCTGGATGGGAGGACTGGAGAGCCCCAAGTCCTGAGGAGTCACTCCCTTGAAGACCCTGCCATATGGGACCATCAACAAGGACCATCTATCGGGAATCAGGGCTTGCAGCAGAGCCAGTCTCCAGGCAACCTAACGAGGAGAGATGGCCTGTACCAAACTGCCTGATTGGTGGGAAGGGTCAGCAGACAGGCTCTTAAGCCCAGCAGCAGCAGTTCTGTAGCTGCTCAAAGCTTTTGCCCGCAGCTATGATAGCTCCGGCCTCGGTGCAGCCCGGCTCCTGCCTGGCCTCTCTCCAGGTAACCTGGTTCTGACCCTCAGCTCCGATTCCTCATCTCCAACTTTGGCTCCGACCCCAGTTCTGATCCTGGGTCCAACTTCTGGCTCCTGTCCCTGGCTCTGACACTTCCGGTTCTTGGCTACCAGGTCCAGCTCTGACCCCTAGACCTGACTGCCCACATCCTGCTCACTGACACTGTCAAGCATGGACAGTTATTAGCTGCCTCTTTCATCTTCTTCCTGTGTTAACCCTGGTACTACGGCACCACCTGGAACAGGACTGATGTTCTGTCTGCGTCTCCAAGACAACAGCTGCAGACAAGAGCTATAATCACAGCTGAGACTTGGACAGCACCATCTCACGCATAGGGAGCCGCACTGTGATCTGGATGAAGATCTGTTCTTCTGTTTGGTTTTTGTTAAGAAGAGCTACTGCTCAGAAAGTGACTTCGGCATTACAGCTGCACCACCTTAGATGACTACTTACAGCAAGACTCATTAACAACCCCAGGCCACTGACATCTCTGATCATTATGTTAGCAACCAACCACTCAGTATGGGCACCTCTTACGTTTTACTGAATGCAGGATTAAAAAGTTTAGTTGTGAACAGATACTTCACACCAGTGAATTTTAACAAGAGGGAAGGAAACTGGCCAGAACAGGGAAATAACAGATAAGTTAACAGATAAAGAATCTTTAGCTAAGTTAGATCTATGCAACTCGGCAGGGCCTGATGAAATTCACCCTAGAGTACTTAAGAAACTGTCTGAAGCAATCTCTGAACCATTAGCGATTATCTTCCAGAACTCATGGAGGATGGATGAGGTTCATAACAAGGGCAAACTTCAAAAAAAGGTAGAAAGGAGCTCTTAGGGAAGTCTAGAGAAGAGAACCTAACTTCAATACCCAGAAAGATACTGGAACAAATGATTAAACTACCAATTTATTAAAACCTAGAGGATAATAGGTAATAAGTAATAACCAACATGGATTTGTCAAGAACAAGTGATGAAAAACAAACGTAATTTCCTTCTTTGCTTGGGTACCATGACTAGTGGATGGAGGGAAGAGGTGGATGTGATGTATCTTGAATTTAGGAAGTCTTTCATCACAGTCCCATATGACGTATTCCTACTCAAGCTAAGGAAATATGGACTAGATGAAACTACCACAAGATGGGTGCAAAGCTAGTTGGAAGTCGTTACTCAGAGGGGAGTTGTGGGGACTCACGGGCTCGGCAGAAGCACAGCAGAAAAGGGTGTGAGGTTTCTGGTGAACCACAAATGGAATGTGAGTCTACAGTGTGATGCTGCTGAAAAAAGGCAAATGTCATTAACAGGAGTGGGGTGGGTCAGAGATGGGAGGTGACTGTTCTCCTCTACTAGGCGTGGGAGAACCGTGTCCAGGTTTGGGTGCTGCGCTTCAGGAAGAATGAGGACAAATTGCACGGAGTCCAGAGGAGAGCAACAGAAATGATCAGAGGTTTAGAAAACATGACCTGTGAGGAAACGTTGGAAGAATTGGGCATGTTTTCTCCAGAAAAGAGATGGCTGAGGGGGGACATGATAAGAATCTGCAAATATGCAAAAGGTTGCTATAAAGAGGACTGATCAATTGGTGCCCATGTCCACCAAGGGTGGGACAAGAAGGAATTGTCTTAGTTAGCCGCAAGGGAGATTTAGGTTAGATATTAAGAAAAGCTTTCTGACTCTAAGAATGTTTCAACAAGCAACAGGTGACCTAGGGAGGCTGTGGGATCCCTGTTTTTGTGAGGTTGTAAGAACAGGTTGGACAAACACCTGCCAGGGATGGTCTAGGTGCACTTGGTCCTGCCTCATTGCGTGGGGATGGATTATTTGATCTCCTGAGTTCCCTTACAGCTCCACATTTCTGTGATTCTGTGAAGTGGTGCTAGGCCCTCTGCACTGTGGTCAGGGCTAGCTCGAGGCACCAGCTTACCAAGCAGGTGCTTGGGGCAGCCACTTCCGGAAAGGGGCGGCACGTCCAGCTGTTTGGCGGCAATTCGGCGGACGTCCCTCACTCCTGTTTGGAGCGAAGGACCTCCTGCCGAATTGCCGCTGCAGATCGTGATTGCAGCTTTTTTTGTTTGTTTTTGTTTGGCTGCTCGGGGCGGCCAAAACCCTGGAGCCAGCCCTGACTGTGGTCAGTTTCCCACATTGGTACTCAGCAAAGTAAATGATTATGGGGCTGGGAGAAGTGGTTGGGCAGAAGGAAGGAGAGCAGGGCATGCTGAGAAGACAGTGCTTTCCTGTGTGCAGTGCTGTTGGTTGATAAGATATAATGCAACAGGACATGAATTGACTTGGCTTCCTGTCTAATTTCTCCAAGATAAGGAGGCTGCAAAGAATCCTCAGAACTCGACCTGCTCTGATAGCGTCTGAGCCACCATGGGAACCCGAGGTGACGTGTATCCATTGGGTGAGTGGAACCAAGTCCATGGGCTGAACTCGGGTGGGACTAGGAGAGTCCAGAGGGGCCCACGGGTCTGTCTGCACTGGGGCTGGAAGGTGAATGTTCCAGCTCGAGAAGACATAGTCACACTAGCTCTCATCTAGCTAGAAATAGAAGTGTCACCATGAGGGTGGGAGGGTCTGGCCGCCCTGAGTGCGTACCTGTGGTCTTGGACGGGATCATACTCGGGGCAGGGAGCCTGTCCTATAACTTGCCCAAGCGCAGCCACGTGTCAATTTTTGGCTGCCAGCTGGGTCAGAGCAAGCCCAGGTATGTCTCCTCGAGCTAGAATTTACACCTAGGCAGACACTACATTGGTGTAACGTGCAATTTCCTCTGCTCCCTCCAGTGCTCACGTTGCACCAACTGAGACTCCATCCAGACTCCCTGAAATGCCCTTGGATTTACTGGGGCTGGCTGAGATGGGCTCATCTGAGACGGGCTCACTAGGAGACCAGACCGTGGAGAGGTCAAAGATGGTGTTAGGGCTGAATCCCCACTCCGGCACCTCGAGTGCAGGAAGTGAGGGCCTGCAAGGGTTTTAAAAATTAATACTTGCCACTCCAGGCTTGTATTACACACTCAAGGTTACAGCTTGTCTCTGACCTTGGCTTGGTAAATGCTGCTACCACCCAAATGCAAAAAATCCCATTTTAATCCAGGAAGGCACACTTGGGAATTCCTCCCTGTGGGGTACCCTCAAGCCCTTTCACCCCCCTCCAGGGAAGAGCTGAGGAAGAAAACAAATGAAATTACCTGTGGTTACCAGCTAATCAAACAACATGCACAAACCTCTCAGGCCACCAAAAATCCAATCCTGTGCTTAAAAAAGGTAAATTTTATTAAGAACAGGAAGGAAAAAATACACCTGGAACTTAGGCTTTTTGACTTGATCTTGAAAAGAAACAATTACAAAAATTAAGCACCCAAAATAGCTTTCTTTCAGCTTAAAGGTAACAAGCAAACAAAAGCATCTAGGGTTAGCACAGAGGAGATCCACAAGCAAAAATAAACAGAGATAAACCTAATTGCGTCTAGCGAAAAATTCCTAATTTACTTACATATTTGGGGGGTTTCAAATAAGTAATTCTAGGTATGATCTGATGAAGTTTCATACCTGGCTCAAGCCTTACACCGCATTGCTGCTCCCTGTCTCCTTCTCCAGAGAACAACAGACAAAGGGCAAGTTTCTTTCCCAGTTTTTAAAAGCTGTAGCCTTCCCATTGGCTCTTTTGGTCAGGTGCTCACATTTTTTTTTAACCTGGGGGACTTTTTAACCCTTTACAGGTAAAGCAAGCAGAGAACAGCTACGAGGAGAGATTTTACAGGTAACTGGTTGGCTGGGTGTCCATCAAAGGGGGCTACCCCCCATTTCATTTATCACAGCTGGCTTTCCACCGCTTTCACAGCTACTGAATCCCAGGGGATAACTGCAGATCAGTCCGGTCCCTGGAAGCAAAGCAGCCCAAAGCCTTCCCTGATTCATCCTCAACTGTCCGTAGCCCCAAGGGACCATTCCAGCAGCTGGCAATAGCCAGAGTGGAGGAGTACATTGGCCAGACCGCTCACCTCTGGGAATGCGCACTGTGCCTGGGGGCTGTAACAAAGAGCCAATGCACCAGGGGAATTTCCAGATATCTGGTTGAGCCAAATTTCTGTAGGGGCACAAAGCTGGGGTTCCGAAATATTACTACAGTAATAATAGATCTTAATGAAAGAATTGACTTCATTGGATTTACACCAGAATCACAGTGGGGTAAATAAGCAAAATTTGGTCCATAGACAGGGGCCAGGAGACATATCTCCCTCTCGCTCTCTCTCTCTGTTCCTTATTTCTGTGTATAACATTTATAAACACGTATTTAGTTTTTATTTCTCTCAAGTATTTCTCCTCCTTGTCCTGTTCCTCTCTCTACCACCAGGGAGCACTCAAGTGTCATCCGGTAAATTCCCAGGCTTGCAGAACATAATGCTGTATGTGCCGCGTTTGTGCCCATCATGAGAGTCCCACACAGAATGTGTCTCTATCATGAAGCTGACACAGGCTTGGCTGCTCTCGAAGGGGTTATTGGCACTGTAATGAGGGGTGGGGTCATTGGATCTGGGTCATTAGGACTAGCTGAATTGTTTAGGTGGGGGTTAAATCTATTTCTGAAGTGTTCAGCAATATATGCCGGGGTAATATAATATATCACATGATCAATAGATATGATTCACATTACATATATTAATATGGATAGTATGTGCTTAATGCATATAACATTATTTGTATATTCACTTCTAGCAGTTACATGGCCTGGAATGGTGGCCTGTGTCTTCCTATAGTCTTATTCTGCTATGCTAAGTATCCCATAACACCTTGCATTAGCCAGGAAAACTGTCAGGATCAGCACATATGGGTGTTCTACCGTAGTAAGAGGCAGGGAGTTACTCTCATTGGAATAACAAGAAGAAGTACTTGTGGCACCTTAGAGACTAACACATTTATTGTAGCATAAGCTTTCGTGGGCTAAGACCCACTTCATCAGATGCATGGAGTGGACAATACAGTAGGAAGATATATATACGTAGTACATGAAAAGATGGGAGTTGCCTTACCAATTCTAATGAGACAATTCAATTAAAGTGGGCTATTATCGGCAGGAGCAAAAATTACTTTTGTACTGTTAATCAGCATGGCCCGTTTCAAACAGTTGACAAGAAGGTGTGAGTAACAGTAGGGGGGAAATTAGCATGGGGAAATTAGTTTTTAGTTCTTATAGTGACCCATCCACTCCCACTCTTTATTCAGGCCTAATTTGATGGTGTCCAGTTTGCAAATTAATTCCAGTTCTGCAGTTTCTTGTTGGAGTCTGTTTTTGAAGGTTTTTTGTTGAAGTTGCCACTTTTAAGTCTGTTATTGAATGTCCAGGGAGGTTGAAGCGTTCTCCAACTGGTTTTTGAATGTTATAATTCTTGACATCTGATTGCTGTCCATTTATTCTTTTGCGTCGAGACTGTCCCGTTTGGCCAGTGTACATGGCAGAGGAGCATTGCTGGCACATGATGGCATATATCACATTGGTAGATGTGCAGGTGAACAAGCCCCTGATGGTATGGCTGATGTGGTTAGGTCCTAGGATGGTATCCCGTGAATAGATATGTGGACAGAATTGGCAAAAGAATTTGTTGCAGGGATAGGTTCCTGGATTAGTGTTTTTGTTGTATGATGTGTAGTTGCTGGTGAGTATTTGCTTCAGGTTGGGGGGCTGTCTGTAAGCAAGGACTGGTCTGTCTCCCAAGGTCTGTGAGAGTGAGGGATTGTCCTTCAGGATAGGTGGTAGATCCTTGATGATGCACTGGAGAGGTTTTAGTTGGGGGCTGAAGATGATGGCTTGTGGCATTCTATCACTTTCTTTGTTGGGCCTGTCCTGTAGTAGGTGATTTCTGGGTACCCTTCTGGCTCTGTCAATCTGTTTCTTCACTTCAGCAGGTTGGTATTATAGTTTTAAGAATGCTTCATAGAGATCCTGTAGGTATTTGTCTCCTGAGGGATTGGAGCAAATGTGGTTGTATCTTAGAGCTTGGCTGTAGACAATGGATCGTGTGATGTGGTCTGGATGAAAGCTGGAGGCATATAGGTAAGTACAGCGGTCAGTAGGTTTCCAGTATAGGGTGATGTTTATGTGACCATCGCTTATTTGCACTGTAGCATCCAGGAAGCGGATCTCTTGTGTGGACTGGCCCAGGCTGAGGTTGATGGTGAGGTGGAAATTGTTGAAATCCAGGTGGAATTCTTCAATGTAGCGCAAGTAGAGTAGGGATGCTAGGGGACAAGAGCTGAGGAAGCATTGTTCTAAGTCAGTTAGGGTGACCAGATCACAGAGGTGAAATATCAGGATACGGGGGGGGAGGGGCGAGCAAAAAAAAAAAATGGCCAGTGGCGGAGAAGGAAGAAGAAGAAGAAGAAGAAAAAAAAAAACGGCCACCGGAGCTCCACACCCCGCCCCGCACCAGCTTGCCTCTGCTCCGTCTCCACCTCCCCGCTCCCTCCAGTGCTTGCACCACCCTACAGCTGATCAATGCAAGCCTGGGAGGGACGGGGGAGGAGGAGGAATGTGGAGTGCTTGGGGAAGAGGCGAGGCCAGGGCGGGGATTTGGGGAGGGATCCAATGGGGAAAGGAGGGGGCAGAGTCAGGGGGGCTGTGAGCCGCCTCCGGGCTCCACTCCACCTGTGAGCGGAGGCAAAATATCGGGACAATTCATGTCCCGACCGAAGGTAGGTCGGGACGCAGGACAAATAAGCAAATATTGGGACCGTCGCGATAAAATCGGGACATCTGGTCACCCTAAAGTCAGTCATAAAAATGTTGGCCTCCTGTGGGGCGATGCAGGTACCCATAGCAGTGCCGCTGACTTGAAGGTATACATTGTCCCCAAATGTGAAATAGTTGTGGATGAGGACAAAGTTCAGCCACCAGGTTTGCCATGACATTATCAGGGATAGTTTTCCTGATGTCTTGTAGTCCATCTTTGGGTACGTCTTCACTACCCACCGTACCGGCGGGTAGCAATTGATTTATCCAGGATCGATATATTGCGTCTCGTTAAGACGTGATATATCGATCCCTGAACACGCTCACCGTCGACTCCATAGATTTATAGATTCATAGATTCTAGGACTGGAAGGGACCTCGAGAGGTCATCGAGTCCAGTCCCCTGCCTGCATGGCAGGACCAAATACTGTCTAGACCATCCCTGATAGACATTTATCTAACCTACTCTTAAATATCTCCAGAGATGGAGATTCCACAACCTCCCTAGGCAATTTATTCCAGTGTTTAACCACCCTGACAGTTAAGAACTTTTTCCTAATGTCCAACCTAGACCTCCCTTGCTGCAGTTTAAACCCATTGCTTCTGGTTCTATCCTTAGAGGCTAAGGTGAACAAGTTTTCTCCCTCCTCCTTATGACACCCTTTTAGATACCTGGAAACTGCTATCATGTCCCCTCTCAGTCTTCTCTTTTACAAACTAAACAAACCCAATTCTTTCAGCCTTCCTTCATAGGTCATGTTCTCAAGACCTTTAATCATTCTTGTTGCTCTTCTCTGGACCCGCTCCAATTTCTCCACATCTTTTTTGAAATGCGGTGCCCAGAACTGGACACAATACTCCAGCTGAGGCCTAACCAGAGCAGAGTAGAGCGGAAGAATGACTTCTCGTGTCTTGCTCACAACACCCCTGTTAATACATCCCAGAATCATGTTTGCTTTTTTTGCAACAGCATCACACTGTTGACTCATATTTAGCTTGTGGTCCACTATAACCCCTAGATCCCTTTCTGCCGTACTCCTTCCTAGACAGTCTCTTCCCATTCTGTATGTGTGAAACTGATTTTTCCTTCCTAGGTGGAGCACTTTGCATTTGTCTTTGTTAAACTTCATCCTGTTTACCTCAGCCCATTTCTCCAATTTGTCCAGATCATTTTGAATTGTGACCCTGTCCTCCAAAGCAGTTGCAATCCCTCCCAGTTTGGTATCATCCGCAAACTTAATAAGCGTACTTTCTATGCCAATATCTAAGTCGTTGATGAAGATATTGAACAGAGCCGGTCCCAAAACAGACCCCTGCGGTACCCCACTCGTTATGCCTTTCCAGGAGGATTGGGAACCATTAATAACAACCCTCTGAGTACGGTTATCCAGCCAGTTATGCACCCACCTTATAGTAGCCCCATCTAAATTGTATTTGCCTAGTTTATCGATAAGAATATCATGTGAGACTGTATCAAATGCCTCACTAAAGTCTAGGTGTACCACATCCACAGCTTCACCCTTATCCACAAGGCTCGTTATCCTATCAAAGAAAGCTATCAGATTGGTTTGACACGATTTGCTCTTTACAAATCCATGCTGGCTGTTCCCTATCACCTTACCACCTTCCAAGTGTTTGCAGATAATTTCCTTAATTACTTACTCCATTATCTTCCCTGGCACAGAAGTTAAACTAACTGGTCTGTAGTTTCCTGGGTTGTTTTTATTTCCCTTTTTATAGATGGGCATTATATTTGCCCTTTTCCAGTCTTCTGGAATCTCTCCTGTCTCCCATGATTTTCCAAAGATAATAGCTAGAGGCTCAGATACCTCCTCTATTAGCTCCTTGAGTATTCTAGGATGCATTTCATCAGGCCCTGGTGACTTGCAGGCATCTAACTTTTCTAAGTGATTTTGAACTTGTTCATTTTTTTTTTATCTGCTAAACCTACCCCCTTCCCATTAGCATTCACTATGTTAGGCATTCCTTCAGACTTCTCGGTGAAGACCGAAACAAAGAAGTCATTTAGCATCTCTGCCATTTCCGAGTTTCCTGTTACTGTTTCTCCTTCACTAAGCAATGGGCCTACCCTGTCTTTGGTCTTCCTCTTGCTTCTAATGTATTGATAAAAAGTCTTCTTGTTTCCCTTTATTCCCGTAGCTAGTTTGAGCTCATTTTGTGCCTTTGCCTTTCTAATCTTGGCCCTGCATTCCTGTGTTGTTTGCCTATATTCATCCTTTGTAATCCGTCCTAGTTTCCATTTTTTATATGACTCCTTTTTATTTTTTAGATCATACAAGATCTCGTGGTTAAGCCAAGGTGGTCTTTTGCCACATTTTCTATCTTTCCTACAAAGCGGAATAGCTTGCTTTTGGGCCCTTAATAGTGTCCCTTTGAAAAACTGCGAACTCTTCTCAGTTGTTTTTCCCCTCAGTCTTGATTCCCATGGGACCTTACCTATCAGCTCTCTGAGCTTACCAAAATCTGCCTTCCTGAAATCCATTGTCTCTATTTTGCTGTTCTCCCTTCTACCCTTCCTTAGAATTGCAAACTCTATGATTTCATGGTCACTTTCACCCAGGCTGCCTTCTACTTTCAAATTCTCAACGAGTTCCTCCAGAACTCCACCAGAGCGAGCGGCGGTAGCGCAGTCGACGGGGGAACCACGGCCGTTGATCCCGCGCCATGTGGACCCCAGGTAATTTGATCCAAGATACTTCGACTTCAGCTACGCTATTTGCATAGCTGAAGTTGCGTATCTTAGATCGATCCCCCCCCCCGCCCCCCAGTGTAGACCAGCCCTTTGTGTGGAATGTTGGTGTAGAGGGCTGTAGAGTGTAGAAGCAATCAGCCTGGATGGGCCATTAGGGAGAACAATAGGTCTTTGAAGATGATGATCTCCCATCTTCCTTAGAAGCTTCCTGGGATGCTGCTTTGACACTGGTCATATGATCATGTCACCTGGTACTGGACTATTAGTATTTTCCCACTAATAGGGGGTGGGGATCAAACTAGGAAACAAAGGATTCCCGCCATATGTGAATCCTATTGAGGGCAGGGAAGTGAGTTAATCAGGTTTCATTCTTCACAGAATCCGTGCCCAGGATGACTGCCGGAAACATCTTAGGCCCTGTCTACACTGGCAAGTTTCTGGGAAGTAAAGAAGCTTTCTCCACTGTAACTCCTGAGGTGTACACACTGCCAGGCCACTTAGTGCACAGAAACTGCACCACTGTAGCACTGTAAACCCCCCCCCCCCCCCCCAACGAGAGGCCTACGGGTTTCTGCGCTGGAGGTACAGCGCCGCAGTGCCAATGTAGACACCCTGGTCGATTACAGCCCTGTGATTGGGCTCCAGGATGTGTCCCACAAAGCCTGTTCTCACCTATCTGGTCATCAGTTTGAACTCTACTGCCCTGCCCTCAGGTGACCAACCGTCATCCCCATCCCGTAAATTGCTTTGGAATTTTGAAAGTCCCCTTGTCATAACTATAAGGGGAAGGGTAACAGCCCTCCTGGATACAATACTATAAAATCCCTCTTGGCCAGAGGCACCAAAATCCTTTTACCTGTAAAGGGTTAAGAAGCTCAGGTAACCTGGCTGACACCTGACCCAAAGGATCAATAAGGGGAGAAGATACTTTCAAATCTTGGGGTGGGTGGAAGGCTTTTGTTTGTGCTCTTTGTTTTGTTTGTGTTCGCTCTTGGGACTAAGAGGAACCGGACATCAATTCATGTTCTCCAAAACTTTCGGAACAAGTCTCTCATATTTCAAACTTATAAGTAACAGTCAGGCAAGGCGTATTAGTTTATCTCTGTTTTCTTAACTTGTGAATTTTACCTTTGCTAGAGGGAGGTATCCCTGTTTTGCTGTAACTTTGAAACTAAACCTAGAGGGGGTTCCTCTGTGCTCTTTGAATCTGATTACCCTGTAAAGTTATTTTCCATCCTGATTTTACAGAGATTAATTTTATCTTTTAATAAGATCCTTCTTTTAAGAACCTGACTGATTTTTTCCATTGTCCAAAGACCCAGGGGGTTGGGTCTTTGATCACTTTGTAACAAATTGGTTAGGATATTATTCTCAAGCCTCCCCAGGAAAGGGGGTGTAAGGGCTTGGGGGTATTTTGGGGGGAGAGGAACTCCAAGTGGTCCTTTCTCTGTTTCTTGTTAAATCACTTGGTGGTGGCAGCATACCAGGTTTTAACCTAAACTGGTAGAAATAAGCTTAGGGAGCTTTCATGCAGGTCCCCACATCTGTACCCTCGAGTTCAGAGTGGGGAGGGAACCCTGACACCCCTTCCTGTTTCCTTGCTGATGCATGCAGTAGTCTCAGCACATCTTTCCAGGTGGCCATGCCTGCTCCATGCACCAGGCGATCTCCCACTTGGAGAAATGCCAAGCTGCTGGAACCCACCAGTGGCGGTTAAGAGCTTCCGGGCAGCAGGGGTACCCTGCAGCTCCCGGTCGCCTCCAGACGGCTGGAGCCCCTGGAGCTACAAACCGGGAGGGGACAACCACTGAGCCCCTGTACCTAGGGGCGCCCTAAGTATAAATCCAGCCCTGACAATGGTGGGTTCCTGGTCTTTGTTCCTAATACACACAATAAAAGACCCAGTTGCCCTGCTCAAAAGTCCAGATCTCAACTAGAATCAGCTAAAAATATGAACAGGGATCCCAGCTGGGGCTGATTTCCCAGAACACCAGGTTTCTGCATTTTTAATTCCACCATCTTCAGGGCCCTGACTGGCCCATTGGCACAGGATTGTCAGGGTGGGGGAGGCTGGGGGTGTGTGCAGCTGAGTGGCGGTTACCATCTGCCCATGGTGCCTTACCCTGTCTCTGCCTTCCAGGGCTCTGCATCGCCCTGTGCCTGGGGGGCACCGTGGCCCAGAATCATGGCATACAAGGTAAGGCTGACTCCTCCTGGCTAACCTTCCCCAGTACTCTCGGCTGCCCGGGGTCTCCGGCCTCCGCCCCCTCCGGTCCCTTTCACTTGTAGGAGGAGAGCAGAGTCGGGGGTCCGGTGACCCAGGAGCAGCTCCTTTGCATGGACATCTTGGGGTGTGTTTACAGAGCACGGTGGGTGCATGCAGGGGAGAGGAGAAGGCGCCCTGCGTAGCCCTCCCCTTCTCTTCCCAGCCCCGTGGCCAGCAGAGAATAGACACTGGGGCCCAGGACTCTACACTGGGGGCTGGAGTGAGGGGCAGATCCCCTTTGTAGCCAAGGGCCGTGTTATTGACCAGCCCGAATCAAAGCCCCTGATGGCTCAGACGTCAGAAGTGGCATTTGTAAGGGCCCCCCCACTCTAAAATCAGGCTGAACTGAAACCTGGGACCCACGTGCTCAGCTGGGGGGTATCTGGGATCCGGACTCTGCACCCCAAGCCCAGCTCTGCTGTGAATCCCAAGATGGGATTCAGGAAAATTCCCACTGGGGTCCCCCAGTGCTGCTCCCACCCTGCTCCGTCTGCTCCCATCCCAAGCCCTGCAGCCGGCTAAGCTGCGCTGGGATCCTTCCCCTCATGCTGGCCAGAGGGACGGGTCCCAGCGGAGCCCCAGACACCGGGCAGCTAAAGGATCCAGGAGCCCCCGTAGGCAGGTCACAATCTGGGTCATGGGAGGCAGCTCAGGATCCAAACTAGCCTCGGGCCCGACTCCGCTCTCAGTCAATCCAGAGCAGAGCCGGGCAGGAATTTCCCAAGGAACCGTTTTTTGCCAGAAAATGCCGATTCGGTTCAGAGGAATGTTTGGTTTTACTCAGGAAAAAATTGCCTGGGGAGGGTGGGGGGAGATGAAATAATTTTCAAAAAGAACAATTTCTGGTTCGAAGCGAGGTTTTAGTTTGAAATTGACGCTAATGAGAGTAACGAGGACAGCAAGAAAAAGGAGAAAAATTGGGTGAGATCGAAAACGTTTCACTTGCACCGACGCCTGGTTCCATAGGCTCTTCCTGTCTGTGCCGGGGGCTCCCCAGGGAGCAAAGGCCCCTGTGCAGACGAGGGCAGCTTGTTGCCAGGTGGTGGATGGCGTCGGAGCTGTTTGCCAGGCGCAGAGGGCTGAAAATCACCAAATGGGGCATCTGAAAGGAGTTGATCCAACTGTGTGTGTGGGGGGGGGGGGGGAGCCGCTCTGCACCGGCTGACCCTGCCCAGTTGTTCCCGCCCCTGCAGGTACCACTGAGGACTGCAACAACCATGTGCTATGCCCAGCAAACGCCAAGTGTGTGAACAACACCCACTGCACCTGCCTGGATGGATACCAGACAAGTGGGAATCACCCCGTCTTCTTCACCGACCCAATGGAGATCTGTGACGGTAACGGGGCTCCCACGCTGTCCTGGGGGGGCTGGGACAGAGCAGGGCATTAAGGGATGGAGCAGCCAACTCCACTGACTGCAGGGCCTGTTGGGGGGCTCAGCCCAGCTGGGGAAGGAGGGGGGGCAGCAGCACGGGTGAGCGCCGCCCTCCTGGGGATCGAACCGGGGCCTCCAGAGTGAGCAGCAGGAGCGGCTGCAGCAAGAGCCAGGAGTGTTGGGCTCTGTGGATTGGGCACAGGGTGGGGGGGCCCATCACACTGACCCGTCTGAATCCCAGCCTGGGTACTAATCAGCCCCTGGGTGTCCAGGGGCACAGGGGCCCCACACGAGCAGAATGGGGCAGCCCTGGCTATACTCACCACCACCAGCCCGCAGGGATCCAAGAAGGGAGGGGGCAGAGGAGAGGCAGCCTGTCACCCCCCCCAACACACAGGGAGCCTGGAGCCCCAAGGGGACGTCTTCCCCCCCCCCTCCCCTCACATGGGGGATCTGGTGTTTGAGGGGCTGAACCCCCCGTACCTGGGACAGGAGGCTCGGGGGGGCTGTTTCCGACTTTCCAGCAGCAGAAATGGGTAACTGAGAATCAGGCCCTTAATCACTAACCGCTCAGGGCCCCGGTTGCCTGGGTCACATCACCCAGCTCAGTGCGGGGGCTGGGGGGTGATACGGGGAACGTCTCCCTACCAGGACTGAACAGAGCGTCCCCTCTTCCATTACAGATATTAATGAGTGTCAGGGCCCAAGCCGGCCAGACTGCGGACGCAACGCAAACTGCGCCAACGTGCCTGGGAGTTACTACTGCACCTGCACTGATGGCTACGAGCCCAGCTCTGGGAAAGCCAACTTCACAAACGCGAGTGAGAACACCTGCCAGGGTGAGCTCTCCCCTGGCTCCCACCTGCTGAGACCCCCCCTCGCACACACAAATGCTCATTCCAGGCCTGGCGCTGCATCGGGGCTGCTGCGGCTTTGGCAGTGGCCCGAGGCCGTCAGCGAGGCTCTGATGGGACATGACCCTCGCCTGCTCCCGCAGAGCCTGGGGCCGGGCTCACCCCTGTGCCTGGCACTTGGACAGGGAATAAACCCTTCGGGCTAGAAACAGACTCACGGAGCAAACTCCTTGTGCTGCAGAGATGTGCTGGGGAGAGGGGAGGGGACCCTCGCTGGCCCCAGCATGCAGCATCTGAGCTGCTAGTGCCCCACTGAGCCTGGGAAGTGGCCCCGGGAACAGCTCTGGGAATTGGACTAAAGTGTTCTTGGACAGCTCCAGTCTACTTTTCTACTATGGCTTTAAAATTAGAATTTGAGTCATTTAGATGGCAAGTTGCTTAACCCTTTCTGGCTCAGTGTCCCACAGGGCCAGACTTTTGCTCAGAGCATCACTTTTTCTGACTTGGGTTCGGGCCTTGTACCAGACCCCTGCTCCAGGCTCTCTCTGCTCCAGCTCCATGTCGCTCCCCGAGGGCAGCACTGTGAGGGGTATGTGCTGGGACTGGCATTGCCAGCCCAGCCCCAGGCTTCCCTGAGACACCCTGCTTCCAGCGGCATGACACGGGGACACACAGGCAGTCTGTGGATTGAATTGAATTGAAAAGGGGGCAAATTCAAAGCATATACAAGGAAAAACTCCTCCACACAGGGAAGTAGTAGCCTCTGGAACTCACTGCTACCGTGGCATGGAGGCTGTGAATGTGTCGAGTTTTAAAGAGGGACTTGCTGTTTCTATGGGGAACAACAATGTCTGGAGCTGTGCTAGTTAATGGACAATAATTCTGGGAGGGAAAAGCTCCCATTTCAGATCTTAAACCAACCTCTGACTATTAGAGACCAGAAGAGACCTTCATGGGGACAGATTATCCCCCGGCTCCTGCTATGGGACTCTTACACCTTCCTCTGTAGCACCCATTGCAGATGGGAAACCGGGGTACATGGGCCTTGGGTCTGACCCAGGCTGGCAATGCCTGTGTGTTCCTCTCTGATTGAAACCTGAGGGGGATTTCTGCCAAGTCCCAGTGTTCCCACCCCTTGGGCAACTCAGCTTCACACGTGGACTCCTAAATCTCCCCAAATCTTGGCCCCATTGGGGCTTGGCCCATAGAGGCCACAGTGGCTGTTCAGGGGTCGGAAGGTCCTCTTCCCTCTGTTATGTTCCCGGCACACACACAGTTAGAAACAAAGCATCACATCCTCTCGCTGGCAGGCTGCAGCTCAACACAGGGTTATTTCTTTGAATCCAGAACCCCAGCACATGAGGATCCCGAACAGAGAGAGACAAAGCAGGCTGCTCCTGAAGGCAGACGGGCACAACTAACCCCACTTTCCTCTAGGCTGGGCTCTTTGGCAGACACACTGCTGAAAACCCAGATCACATGCTTGTCACCCGAGCCAACAAGCAGGTCCAGGAAAGCCCCTTGCAGATGTAAAGTGAGAGCTTGTGATGCTAACACAGTTTTCAATACACCATATTCTCGAGTGGCCGTTCCGCTGCCAGAGCAGCCTAGTGTGGCCTGAGTGTAGCTGAGACTCAGGCCTGTGACTGTTAAGCTCCCAGGGGCCTGGTCACCTGGGTCCCGTCACCCAGCTCAGCACAGGTGGGTGACACAGGAACGTCTCCCTGCCAGGACTGTACAGAACATCCCCTCTTGTGCTGCAGATATTGACGAGTGTCAGGGCCCGAGCCCGGCAGACTGCGGAGCCCACGCAAACTGCGCCAACGTGCCTGGGAGTTACTACTGCACCTGCATCGATGGCTACGAGCCCAGCTCTGGGAAAGCCAACTTCACTCACGCGAGTGAGAACACCTGCCAGGGTGAGCTCTCCCCTGACCCCACCTGCTGAGACCCCCCCTCGCACACACAAATGCTCATTCCAGGTCTGGCGCTGCACCAGAGGCTGCTAGTGCCCCTGAGCCTGGGAAGGGGCCTCGTGTATGGTCCACATACAGTACAGTGCGCTCTGCCCCCTATGGGCCCTGGGGAGCAGGGAATAGCCCCAGTGCAGGGCACCCCGGCCACACCCCCAATCTGCCCCCTCCCTCAGGGCTGGGAGCAGAGCCTTTTCCAGCCCCACACTGACAGGGAGCCCCCTGGATGGGAGGGTGTTTCCTAAGGGGGCTATTATGTCCCCTTAGGCAGCCAGGGCGGCCTGACCGGAGAAGGGGCCGGGGCGTTCCAGGCCCTTGGTTGCGACGTTCAGCTGGTAGTTAGAGCTTGTATCAAGTCCTAGCCGGCCGTTCCCATGGAAACCGCCCTTTACACCCCGTTTGGCAGAGCACCGGGCCCATCGAACTGGGAGAACTCAGGAGCCCATTGGTTCAAACGCTTCCCCTGGCAGAGACCTCGCCCAGCCGTTCCTGCGCCCAGCCCCCGGCCGCGTGGGATAACCCCAGCCAGTGTCCTGGGGCGGGTCTAGGCGCAAGAAGAAATCAGCACCATGGGTATCTCAGCCAGCATCCCGGGGATTGTCCGGGGATAGCTGGTATCGGGAGCCGTGCGGAGAATCCCTAGGGCTTGTCCCCAGGGGGAATTGATGGCGATCGCTGTTCTCTTTGGAAGCGCACTGATTATTCCAGACCAGAGTGTCCGGATGGGGAGCGATTCCACAGGAGCTGTTCCCGTCAATTTCCCCATGGACTTAAGCCCCTAGAGACACCCAATCTCAGAGCTCCCTGCAGCTCAGAGCGAGTTTGGAAGCCGTGGGACACCCGTGTGCCCGAGGGAGGGGAGAGCTCTGGCTGCACCACTGAGAACCGAGCGCTTGGCGCCCCTTCTATCACTGACTGATATCCAGGCATTAGACTAGCCCTCCTGTTATTTTCTATCCCCTTCCTCCAAAGCAGCTCCCCATTTGTCCCTTCCAGGGGTGGACGGCTCATTCAGGCATTGCCGTCTGCACTGGTATGGCAGCATTGGGCATCGCCAGATCTGCTTAGTAGCTTTAGCAAGCAGCCGGCGCGTGTCCTGGCAGGGCTGCTTTTCCCTTCCCAGCTGGAGCGGCTCATTCCGGACAATAGCCAACTCGCTCCCGGTCGCTGACCCCAGTCACTGAACTCCTGGCTCTAACCAGCCCCGTCTCCCCAGAGCACGGTGCATGTCGGACACCTGGATTATCCCCCAGCAGTGTCACCCCAGTGCCCAAGGTACAGCTCCTAGATCAGCCTGACCTAGCGCTTTCTCTCTCCTTGCAGACATTGACGAGTGCCAGCGAAACACCATCTGTGAGCCCCACGGGAACTGCTTCAACATGCCAGGGAGTTACATGTGTAAATGCAGTTGGGGATTTGGGAAGAGTCAAAAGGATTCGTCTAAGATCTGCACAGGTACAATGGGAGCTGGAAACAGTCGTGGGAAAGGCATGATGTTTCTGGCTTTTCTGCAGTGTTGCTAACGCGTGGCTTTTCCTTAAAGCCCCACCTCCCGGAGTCATGTGATTCTGCTTTTGGCTAAAATCAAAATTAGGGCCTGGAGGAAAAACTGCCAAACGTTATGCTGGGGCGATCGACAGCTCCCAAACCAGAGTCAAACAAAACGAAGCCAAAATGAATTTTTTTAAAAAAATCTTGTGATTTTTAAACTAACCTCATGACTTTTCGGCAGCCTGGCTCACGGTTTGGGGCTTTTATTGATTGCTTGGCGTTGGCGATGACGTTAATGCACGGCCACTGAGCTTACCCAGGATCTCTGAAACTAACCCGCTTGCCTGAATGGGGAAACTAACCAGGTTGCCCTGAGGTCTCGCTCTTTCTCTGCGCCACACCCGGGCAGTGTCTGTTCTGGCTCCCAGCCTGTCTTACACATTGGAAACTGAGCCCGGGGACTGAAGGTCGCCATGTCCCTTGACATGCTGCTTAATTCCCCTGAGGGACCAGTGTAGGGCGTTGGGGATGTCATTAGAAGCTGCAACATCCCCCCAAACCTCCAACTGCAATCAGAGCCCAAGATGCTCTTTCGTAGCAGAGCTTTGAGGTGGGGGCAGGTCAGGTCTTTGCAAAGCAAACTGGGCTGAGACGGAGCCGAGGACTCTGTGTTGGATCAACCTTTAATACAGCTTGGGCTCAACAAGCCCATTAGTTTCTGGAACCCCATTAACCGAACCCTCAGCAGCTGCTAAGGCAGGGGAAGGAGCTGGCATCATAAAGGAACTAGTTTGTGTCATTAGCACGAATCAAACCTAGGACCTGTCTGCTGAAGGTACGCAGCTCGGCTGCTGGAGCTAAGGGAGTAACTCCATTAGCTAGTCATTGTAGCAGGCTATCTACTTATGGAAACCAGCCACTACAGCAGGAAAAATGTGCTTTCTCCTTAAGGGGGGAAGGGAGAGCTCAGTGGTTTGAGCATTAGCCTGCTAAACCTCAGGTTGTGAGTTCAATTCTTGATGGGGCCACTTAGGGATCTGGGGCAAAAATCAGTGCTTGGTCCTGCTAGTGAAGGCAGGGGGCTGGACTCAATGACCTTTCAAGGTTCCTTCCAGTTCTAGGAGATAGCCTATCTCTACTTATTTATTTTTGTTCCATGGCTCAGCGGGCTTTGCTAGAGGCTGGCACATACAAGCCCCCTCACAGGCATGGCATATGCCCGTTCCCTTCCAAGAGGTTTAACAATGGCGCAAAAGTTGAGTTTCCTGTCAAAGAAACAAGGGATTTTTTCCAGCCTTGATGCACTCCCAGCTGTGAGCCAGGAGACACAGAGCTCCTCTGTGAGGGGGAGCAGAGGGTAAAATCTGCCTGGTGAGGCAGGGGAGACGCATTCTTGGCCTTCTATGGAAGAAACAAGCTGAAAGTGGCAGGTCTAGTGGGTCGGGTATGAGATTGGGACTCAAGAGACTTGGGTTCTATTCCCAAATCTGTCGCTGCTGGGTGTCCTTGGGCAATTCCCTGCCTCAGTTTTCTCTCCCACCTCTTGTCTATTTAGACTAGAAGCTCTTTATGGCAGTGTGTGTGCAGCGCGCTGGGTGCTGCCTTTATGCAAATAACGACCGAGGGGAAGGGGTGTAGCGGGAAATAGCAAAACGCTGTCACGGGAAAGAGAGAGAAGGGGAGTCTGAGACAGAGCTGCTGGAACACGGCCCAAGGGAAGGATCTGTGAGCGCTCTTGACTCTCCCCGCTGATTGACTTGTTTGCTGATGTCCAGGTGAAGGGGATTTTAGCCACAAGGATTTCTGTGAGGAGCAAATGTGTTATGGATAAATATCGGGGAGAGCTTAATGGCCAGAATGAGTGTGTCTCTGCACGTACAAGCCTGGTCCCTAGGTAGAAAACCCCGCTCCCTGCACGGGGTGAGTGACCCTGCTGCACTATGGAGCACCGACATCCTCCGTGTATCCCCCCTTTGCCCGGCAGCTGGCACGTTGGCAGCCAGGCGGGTGCACGGCCCTCCAGCGTTTGGCTAGATCACAGCAGGGCTCTCTGTGCCCGGGCAGGGCGGGGCCTGTCTGTCAGATCAGACTCTCCACAGCGGTGAAAGGCCCCAGGAGGCAGCGAGGGCAGTAAAGTCCCCTCCGTTTGGGGCCGGATTGGTGACCCGCTGGGTGGCGACTCCGGCTGGGGCTATGCTGGGGGTCAGGCTGGGTGCGTTTCTTCCAGCTTCGGCTTCCACAGGCCGGATCGGCAGTGAGTGTCATCTGTCTCTGGGCTCGGTGGATTCGCCCCGCGGGGCCCTGGGCCTGGGGGTCACAGCAGGGTCCGGGAATGGACGTTGTCGGGCCACTGCTCACTGCGCAGTGTTAGGAGTAGGGGGATCCCCTGGATCCAGATGGATTCCAAACAACCCGTTTACCAGCCGTGCAGGGCCTGGCCGCATGTGGGGGTCTGTGGGCTTCTGCCATCAACCCCCATGAGCGCCACCAGAGAGCAAAGAAACTAGTTTAAAGGGACAGCCCCCAATTCCCCTGCACTCTCCTGGGCACAGCCCACCCACCTTCTCCTAGTGCTCCATGGGAGGGGTGGTGCTGGGGGTATCCCGAACGGGGAGGGGACCCATCGGGCTGGGGTCTGTAACTCTGAGCATGGCGCCCCCTTCTGGCGACCAGCTCCAGTTCAGCGCCCCCTTTCTTCCCTTCCATTCATTAATGATCTGGAGGATATCATGGACTGCACTCTCAGCAAGTTTGTGGATGAAACTAAACTGGGAGGAGTGGTAGATACACTGGAGGGTAGGGATAGGATACAGAGGGACCTAAACAAATTAGAGGATTGGGTCAAAAGAAATCTCATGAGGTTCAACAAGGACAAGTGAAGAGTCCTGCACTTAAGTTGGAAGAATCCCATGCACTGCTACAGACTATGGACCGAGTGACTAGGCAGCAGTTCTGCAGAAAAGGACCTAGGGGTTACAGTGGACGAAAAGCTGGATATGAGTCAACAGTGTGCCCTGGTTGTCAAGAAGGCTAACGGCATTTTGGGCTGTATAAGTAGATGCATTGCCAGCAGATCGAGGGACGTGATCATTCCCCTCTATTAGACATTGGTGAGGCCTCATCTGGAGTTTTGAGTCCAGTGTGGAGCCCCACACTACAAGAAGGATGTGGGAAAATTGGAAAGAGTCCAGTGGATTGCAACAAAAATGATTAGGGGGCTGGAGCACATGACTTATGAGGAGAGGCTGAGGGAACTGGGATTGTTTAGTCTGCAGAAGAGAAGAATGAGGGGGGATTTGATAGCTGCTTTCAACTACCTGAAGGGGGATTCCAAAGAGGATGGATCTAGACTGTTCTCAGTGGTACCAGATGACAGAACAAGGAGTAATGGTCTCAAGTTGCAGTGGGGGAGGTCTAGGTTGGATATTAGGAAACACTATTTCACTAGCAGGGTGGTGAAGCACTGGAATGGGTTACCTAGGGAGGTGGTGGAATCTCCTTCCTTAGAGGTGTTTAAGGTCATGCTTGACAAAGCCCTGGCTGGGATGATTTAGTTGGGAATTGGTCCTGCTTTGAGCAGGGGGTTGGACTAGAACCTCCTGAGGTCCCTTCCAACCCTGATATTCTATGATCATAGCTCCCGGATTCTTGGCTTCCCCGTGTCTCTGGCGTCCGGCCAGGTCACACTGTGATCCCCGTTCTGCGGGAGCCTTTCAAAGTCAGACCCCCTCTCCTATCCCTGCTAGCGAAACTCTTCCTCCGGGGCTCCTAGCCCCCCTTGACTCAGGCCCCCACCACTGGGCCCAGCCCTCGGGCTGTAGAGAAGCCCCACCTGTCCCCTCCCAGGCGAGCTTCCTTCTAGCTAGCGCCCTGCATGCAGCCTAAGTCACTTCCCCTTTGCAGCTTCACTAGCTGATCGCCCCCCCACCGCCTTAACCCTCCTCTGTCAGGGCTGGTGCAGGGAGGGGATCGCAGGGTCCTGGTCTGGAAAAGGTTGGGCCTCTCTGATCTGGTGGGTGGGGGAGGGGTTGCTCCGCAGGGATTGGGGCACTGCACGTAGCAGGGAAGAAAGGAGAATAGAATAGGGGTGTAGATGGAGTAGACAGACTGACCGACAGACCATGCCCCCTGCAATCGGTGGGGGGTACCTCCATGGTCATTCGCCCCCCGTGCGCCCCCAGCCGTGCTGTGAGTGACACACACACACACACACCCCGCTTTCCCCTCTCAGACATCGACGAGTGCCGCAAGACCCCAGATATCTGCGGTCCCAACGCCACGTGTATCAACACCTACGGAAGCTACTGGTGTGAGTGCCGGGCCGGCTACGTCCCCTCCAACAGGAACAGGACCCTGTGCGAAGGTGGGTCCTGCCGCGGGGGGCATGGAGGGGGCACCTGGGGGGGCTGGGCAGGGCCTGGGGTTACACAGACAGAGGTCTTGCTCGAGCGGGCAGTGAGCTGGGAACTGGTCTGGGACGGTGCCAGCCCTCCTGCCCCCCATGGACGGGAATCCCACTGGGTCTCAGCCCTGGCTCGGGGGAGCTCAGCCTCTAGGCCCTCACCTCCCACCAGCCCAGCCTGTCCATCCACTGGGGTGTTTCTGGTTGTCTCAGAGCCACAGCCACCAGTGTGCCCGTGTCTGGCTCTGGGAGCGGAGCAGGGGTCACTCCAGGGATGCCAGGGGCCGGGCATCTCTCCCCCTCCCCCAGCAGTCCCTGTATTCCTGCTGCATGGCTGGAGTCTCTGCCCTGGGAAGATGGCGGCAGAGGGCGCAGTCTGTGCCTAGAGGCCACTGTGGGGCCAGCCCGGGGCTCCCTGCTGGATTCACTCCCCCACCAACACACACCAGAACCACGCACAGCTGTGGGGGAGAGGGTTGAGGGGAGATACGGCTGGGATGATTCCACAGCCCCCGCCCCACCCCACTGCGGCTCAGTTCCCCTAGGACTGGGAGCGGGGAGGGATCCTTTCACAGAGACCAGCTTGTGGGCAGAGGATGGGGACAAGGGGCTGGGCACATGTGTGGGGCTGAGTGTGTGTGTGGGGGGGTGGGGAGTGTCACTGCTCCCCCTGCTGGAGGGAGGGAGTCCTGCTCTGTGTGCCTGGCTCTGGTGCATGCACCTACCCAGCCAGACCCCACATTTCCCCCACCCATCTCTCACTCCTCCTTCCTTTCCATCCCCAGAGCTCACCTGCCCCTGGCTGCTGGATGGTGACAACTCTACCGAAGCCAAGGTGAGTGGGGCACAGACCCCGGGGGTGGGACAGACCCCGATTCCCCTTTAGTGCCACGTTGCTTTTCGCTGATCTCTCCCCACGAGGATTCTGGGGCCAAACTCGCCCCTGGGCAAAGAGCCAGTGGCCAGTCCCTGGAGCCCCTGCAGTCCAGCCACGGCCTAGGCCTTTGCCCCGGGGTGATTCTCACCCTCCAGGATCGGCAGCATCAGGCTGCTGCAACTCGCTTCAGCTTGCAACCGCCGTCCCCCCCCATCCCTTGCAAACGCCGGGCACCCCCTAGGGGCCAGACGGGGCATTGCCCGCGCTCCCTCTGGCGCCTGGCTTCTGAGCCGAGGGAGCCTCTCAGGACGGGGGGGAGGTGGGCTGCGATTCTGTGATCTCTTTTCCTGAGCCAGGCCTGGGCCTTGTTTTGCAGAACCTCCTGGGCAGCTTCCTGGCACAGATGGGACGTCTCTGCAAGGCGGCGCTGGAGGAGCTGAAGCAGATGAACTCTCAGAACGCCAAAGGGAAGCTGCAGGTGCCAAGCCAAAATTCGGGGCCTTGCTGGGTTTGTTCCCGTTAGGGGGAGGAATCGCTGCTCCTACTCGGATCTAGCCTCAGGGCGATCTATAGGGATGCACTGCCTGGAACAGGAGAGAAATAAACAGCAGCACTGCCCAGAAATTCCCACGCCTGACTCTCCAGGGGGCTCTGTGCCCAAGAAGCTGCTCTCCTAGGTTCCTAGGCTAGACGGGATCATTGTGATCATCTAGTCTGACCTCCCAGGCAGCAATGTCAATTGCAGGAGAACTTGTCTTTCCTTTCAGGGGGATTGTGGGAAGGCAGTGGAGGACTAGCAATCTAGGAATGGGGGGCGCGGCAGGGGATCAGGCACTGTGCACCAACACCCCCCACGTTTGCTTGGCCAGGGCTTCTTGGACATTCTGGAGAAGCAGATAAATCTGGTCGGGCAGCAGAGCGAGAGCGTGGAGTGGAGACACCAGATTGCAACGGAGCTGATGGCCATAGTGGAGAAGCTGCTGAGAACGCTGGCCCTGACCCTGCCTGACAGCACGATCAGCATCGCATCCACCAACGGCACAGGTCAGCACTTGGCCACGTGGCCCCAGTTGGGCTTTCATCACCCGCAGCCTACGCTCCCGCCCCACTCCCCATAGCGCCCTCTGCTGGGAGATGGGCGCTCCCCCCTACAGCCAGTGCTCCCGCCCCACTCCCCACAGCGCCCCCTGCTGGGAGACAGGAGCTCCCCCCCACAGCCAGTGCTCCCGCCCCACTCCCCAGAGCGCCCCCCCACAGCCAGTGTTCCTACCCTGCTCCCCAAAGCGCCCCCTGCTGGGAAAGGATGGGACTGGTGTAGCTAGAATCCCTCCCTGCAGCCAGGAAAGCACCTTGCCTGGCTACAGGCTTCCTCTCCATGTCTCTGTTGTGAGCCCTGGCTGGCATTGTGGTTGCAGAGCTGGGGCTAGCGGTCAGGCAGGCTGGGAACCAGAACCAGGAGACGGTGACGCTGCAGCAGAGCAAGACGCAGATGGAATTAAACTGGACCGGAGCCCCAGGGCAGAAAAATGAAGGTATGTGGTCATCGCCTGTGCTGGGGTGGGTATAGCGATGGGCACGGCCAGGGCATTGGGAGCAGCAGCACAGCACCCTTTGGTGCCAGGCTGGGGTGTGAAGGGGGACAGAGCACAGCCAGGGCATTGGGGCCGGCACCCCCAGCAGTCCAGTGCCCCCTAGTGCCAGTCTGGGATGTGTATAGCAATGGGACAATGCCAGGGCATATGGGGTAGCATCCCCAGCAGCACAGCGCCCCCTGGCACCAGTCTGCCCCAGGGCCCCTCCTGCCCCCCATTTCATCCGTCTCCTCTGTCTCTCGCAGGCTTCACGCTGGCCGGGCTGCTGACATACCAGGGGATGAGCCCCATCCTGGAAGGTGCTGGGTGGGTGGAGGGGCCCGAGTGGAACAAGATCGGCCAGACGGGGAAGCAGGCACAGGAGCCCGGGCGGCCCAGCTACCGTGTGCTGTCTCCAGTGGTGTCGGCCTTCATCAGTGACCCGAACCCCCAGGCACGCAGCCTCTCCGTCAGCATCCGCTTCAGCCACCCGGTGCCGGTGAGCCCCTGGGCTGGGCATGGCGGGAGGAGAGCCTGGAGCGCTGGGGGGCAGAGCCTGAGGCTATCTCTAGTAACACCCCCCCACCCCGGGCAGCAGGCGAATCCACCTCCCACCCAGGGACAAACTGATGCTCTGTGGCCCCAGGGCAGCCCAGCCCCTCGTACCCCCCCAGCCTGCCCTGTTGGGGCCTGGGGAGTCCTGGCCCCTGTGCAGCCCCAGCCAGCCCCCCACCCCACTCTTGCCCCCCCATGCACCAAGCGTCTCTCTGTCCCCAGGAGAACAAGACCGATCTGCGCCTCCTCTGCGCCTACTGGGAGCCTGACAGCAGGTGCTGGGCCACCGACGGCTGCACCCTGCAGAAGTTGAATGCCACCATCACCCGCTGCCAGTGCAACCACCTGACCAGCTTCGCCGTGCTCATGGCCTTCTACGAGCTGGAGGTAGGAGCAGCCCTCGCTGGGGCCTCTGGTCTGGTCTGGTTCTGCTCTTCCCCTCAGTCCTCCCCAGCAGAGCCGGGGGTCACTCCAGATCCCCCTGGAGTAAAGCCATTCCCCACTGCCTGGCGGGACCCTGGATCTCATCAGGGCACAAGCAGCCACCCCCCAAAGGGCACAGGGAGACTCCCCAAGTAGCAGCGACCAATGTGCCTGGCCAGGAGGTTGGGTAAGGGGGGCCCGGGCCGCGCCCCACAACAGCTCAGGAGCCTTCTGCCTGCAGCCCTTCCCCGCCCCCCATTCGGTGCACTTGCTGGGTGGGGTTTAGCTGTGGGGGCCAGAGCAGGGGGAGCAAGAGGGGAGTGTTGGAATTAATCCAGGGAGGGCGAGGGCCTGTTCTGCCTGTGTTGGAGCCGGGGGGAGAAGAGAAATCAGGTCCCCGCCCTCCCTGGATTAACTCCTGCTCCATTGAGAGCAGAATGTCCCGGCTCCATTGGGAAAGGGCCAGTGCTGAGAATCCATCCGGACCCCGGGGAAGCTGTCCCAGGGTTCATTTACCCTCCCTGCCGATTTCCAGTGTGACGGTCTCGCTTCCAGCCCTTTGGCTGCGAGACTGAAGAGCCCATGATCACAGTCCCTATAGACTGACCCAGTCACCCCTTCCCTGTCTCTGCTAATCCAACTGAGCTCCTGGAGTCTGTCACTACAGGGCAGGTTTGCGAATCCTTTCACCATCCTCACAGGCCTTACCAGTATTCATGAAATAATCTTGTTTATTATTACTGATCATTAGTACACAAGGAGACTTCACACATTAGAACAGAAGCACATGCTTAAAGTGAAGCACCTGCTTTACCATGGTGCCGATTCAGAATTCTTTCCCACACCCCAGGCAGGAGCTCCTCAACCTCTTGGGTTCTTTTAGTAAAAGCCCGGTTTAAAGTGCCCACATTCATTTTCTTTGACTTTGTCTCATTCCTCCCGGCTTGTCCTCTCTGTTAACCCCTGGAACGCTCTGCTAACGAGACGACGCACAACTAAAAAAACCAGCCCCGATTTGTTTATATATATATTTATGTCTACACATATCTATCTATCTATATAAAGAAGCTTTTTAACATTAGCAATAGTAATCTCTTGGGTATGTTTGTTTGGTTTTTGTTTGTTTTTTACTAACCACTTTAATATGGAATTTTATGTTATTTCTTTTTATTCTTTTTTCGTTCCTTTATTTCTTTTTTTCCAATAAATCCAGGGTTTGGATTCTTCTTATTTTTAAAAATTATTCTTATTTTTTTTCCTGCCTATTAAAAGAAATTAAATTAAGCAAAAGCTGCACTCATGGTCTTTAACTCGATTTGTTATTGCCAGAAGGGGCGGGGATGTAATCGATTTTATATATATATATATATATATATATATATATATATATTTGACCATCTCGGCCCTTTGTGGAGGTTTCTAGTTTAACATAATTACGAGGAACGGCAGGGAGAAAACGAGATTCTTCTAACGACCATTGAGGCTGTCAGAGGCAGCAGTAGGAAGCCAGTAAATTAACAAATTGATAATTGCTCAAGAGACAGCAGCAAATATAAATAAATAAATAAAAGAGGAGACTAAGGGGGGATATGATAGAGGTATATAAAGTCATGAGTGATGTGGAGAAAGTGGATAAGGAAAAGTTATTTACTTATTCCCATAATACAAGAACTAGGGGTCATCAAATGAAATTAATGGGCAGCAGGTTTCAAACAAATAAAAGGAAGTTCTTCTTCACACAGCGCACAGTCAACTTGTGGAACTCCTCGCCTGAGGAGGTTGTGAAGGCTAGGACTATAACAGGGTTTAAAAGAGAACTGGATTAAACTGATAAGAACAGATTTAAATTTTATTAGAGAATATTTAGAAAAAATAAACGATACAGAAAATTTGAAGCGTTAGTCATTGGTCATTGGGGGTAACATGCAGAGTAAGGGGGTATGTTGGTGTTTTGGGGCTGGGCAGCACACATAGTATATACACACTGCAATGTCCCCAATGAGGGGTGGGTAACCGGTGGGCGGGATCAGGAGACAGTCGATAAGCGGTGAGGGTCTATCACCCATATGGGAGGTAGAGACAGTCATGGGTATAAGTAAGCGGGCTGGGTAATGGGGATGGGGTGACCCTCACGTGGCGGGATTCAGCCAGGTTTGGTGGGTTCAGGGCTCAGGGGATAAAGTCCAGCAGGGAGTGTGTGTGGGTGCACGAGGTCTCCCCGGCTCACTCTCGGTATTGGCGGTGGCTGGTGATGTGGTCGATGTAGATGTCCCGAGACCAACAGATAGTGTCCGAGACCATTAGGCGTCTCATGAGCCGTGCATAATGACGGCCCACCCCACAGGTCCTCAGCACGCGTTCGTTACACGGGTCCCAGGGCCCCAACGAGCAGAGCGTCGACGTGCACCTCGTAGCCCTTAGTCCGCAGGGTGTCAGCCAGGGGGGAGTATTTTTTGAGCTTGCGGGCTCGGGCTTCGCGGAAAGCCGGGGTCCTGTTCTCAAACGGAATCGCTACGTCGACCAGGATGATCTTTTTTCCCACCTCGTCCGTGACGACGATGTCTGGGCGCAGCGGGCTGTCGGTGCCGGGGACGGTGCGGTTGACAGTGATCTCTCCCAGACGCGGGTTGATGGCCTTCACTAGACGGTCCTGGACGGCGTTGTGGCGTAGCTGCCAGGCTCTGGTGTGGGGCTTGCAGCAACATAGGACTTGGGGCAGGGTTTCGTTGACGTACCCGCACTTCCTGCAGCGTTTGTCCCGGTTCCCATGGTGGATGGCACCGTTGAGCGGGACGCAATTCAGCCGGGCGCGGTGAATGAATCGCCAGTTGGCAAACCGGGTGAAGCTGCCTGAAATTCATGGTAGTTAAGTCCATTAATGGCTATTAGCCAGGATGGGTAAGGAATGGTGTCCCTAGCCTCTGTTTGTCAGGGGGTGGAGATGGATGTCAGGAGAGAGATCACGTGATCATTACCTGTTAGGTTCACTCCCTCTGGGGCACCTGGCATTGGCCACTGTCGGTAGACAGGATACTGGGCTGGATGGACCTTTGGTCTGACCCAGTATGGCCATTCTTATGTTCTTGTGTTCTTATGGGGTAAACCCAAATCTGGAGCTAGGGTTAAATCCAGCCAATGCTCTGAGAGTCGAGGGAGAGCTGCACTGGGAGATGCAATCAGAGTGGGTGTGTGGTGTATGTGCTCCTGTGTATGCGGGCATGTTTCACTTTCTCCACACCACTCATGATTTTATATACCTCTATCATATCCCCCCTTAGTCTCCTCTTTTCCAAGCTGAAAAGTCTTAGCCTCTGTGAGGTTGTGCAGTCTATATGGTTTTATAAAAACTTGATAATAAGTGAATATAATGTAACTGGGATATGCTTCATGCAAAAGGTCTCTTGTAAGGTATCATTACAAAGCTTATAATCTACTGAGTGTGATCATCTGATTTGTATAAATGTACCACTCTTGTATCTAAAACTAGAAATATAAAATGTAACTCTGAGGGCCTATTGTAATTGTGTAAAGTGTGGGCCATTAATGATGGTTTGGAATCTTGATGACTCCCGTTAACAAGGACCATTGTCTGCAGATGGCTGTGTTTACCTGTTAGTCTTCCTATATATGTGTGTGCTGGCAAGTGGGCAATGAAGTCTTGCAGTGACATGTGATCATGTCACCTGAACTGGAATCCATCTTCAACCTGATGCTTTTCCAGTGAGGGGGGGTGGAAACCCAGAGGGACAAAGGGTTACCGCCTTATGCAAAAGATATATAAAGGGGGGAAGAGAACAGAGGGGAGAGAGGAGCCATCATGAAGAATCCCCTAGCTATCACCTGAGCTGGAACAAGAGCTGTACCAGGGGAAAGAATTGTGCCAGACCTGGAAGGTTTCCAGTCTGAGAAAAAATTTACTGAAGCATCTCCGAGGGTGAGATTATCTGTATTCAGTTTGATTAGACATAGATTTGCGCATTTTATTTTATTTTGCTTGTGACTTACTTTGTTCTGTCTGTTACTACTTTGAACCACTTAAATCCTACTGTCTGTATTTAATAACCAGGGGCGGCTCCAGGCACCAGCGCAGCCAGCGGGTGCCTGGGGCGACAAGCCACGGGGGGCGGCGTGCCGGTTGCCGTGAGGGCGGCAGTCAAGCAAAATACATACCGGTAGAGCCACCCCTGGCAGTATAGCACCTCTGAGGAACAACAACAGTTCTGAACACTAGAGGGCGCATGTGGGTGGACAAACACAAATGTGCACTCACACCAGTAGGGGGCATTTGCACGCAGACACTGGAGCCGCCCCTGTATACTGCTAACCGTTAATGGGGATTCTCCTTCAACTCATCTGTCAGTGACCTGAGTTTTTCAGGCAGCAGGATCTGGGCTCTGTCCCTGCCCTGCCAGACATTTCTGAGCAGCTGCCGGATGCAGCCTAGAGACAGCTTAGGCAGCCGTGGGCTTGTGACAATGTTGTTCCCTGGCATCTGTAATGGAGGGATGGGGGAGCAGGAGCGAAGAAGGAAGAAAAAGGGTTCTAGTCCCACTTGGCTTCAGGTCCCAGTGGGGCCCTGAGTCAGCCTCAGTGGACCCCCTTTGTAAAGGGCTCCCCCTCTGAGAGCACTGCAGCCCCCTGAACTGGGAGAGGCTGTGATGCCTGATGCCCCCTGGGAACACACGGGACGTGGCACCTGAACCCCTGGACTCTTTTTGCTCCCAGGGCTTTTCCTTTCCTGTCCCCAGGAAGCGACTCTCAGTCTCAACATCATCACCTACGTGGGACTGACCCTCTCTCTGCTGTGCCTCTTCCTCGCCATCCTCACCTTCCTCCTGTGCCGCTCCATCCGCAACATCAGCACCTCCCTCCACCTGCAGCTCTGCCTCTGCCTCTTCCTGGCCGACCTGCTCTTCCTCGCTACCGTGACCCACCCCAGCAGTCAGGTACGTCCTGATTCTCCCCTGCTCTGTTCCTCCACTCGCAGCAGGGCTGGGGTGTGTGGCTTTGAACCCCTTTGTGCTCCCTGGATTCTGGGCTGTGCAGGACACAGTGGGGATTTCCGGGGGGATGTTTCCACTCCCCGTTAGATCCCTTCACACTGGGCACAGTGCTCTGAGTGTCCCCAACCCCTGGAGTTCAGCCAGTTCTATCCCTATGTCACAGGCTCCCTGTGCCTCGATTCCTCTCCTACGTGACTTCCCCCTGGTCACCCAGGGACTCTGTGGCAGGGCTGTGAACAGAAACTGGATCCCCTGAGCCCTGTTCTCCTGCTCTAACCACTAATCTCTGCTCCCTTCCTGCATCAGCAATGTGCACCTGCAGGACCCTCCATAGACCGAGGAACCTGCCGTCCCTGGGTCACAGAGCGCTATAACTGGAGAGCTCTGCTAACAAGAATCCCAGTGTGACCACCCCTGGCAGGTCTCCCCCATGCTCAGCATTTCCCTTCCCCACCGCAGTGTCCCTGGGCTCTCTGTCTCCCCCAGATGGCGTGTGCTGTCATTGCTGGGCTCCTACACTACCTCTTCCTGGCCTGCTTCTCCTGGATGTTGCTGGAGGGGCTGCACCTCTTCCTCACCGTCAGGAACCTGAAGGTCGTGAATTACACCAGCGCCAGCCGGTTCAAGAAGAGATTCATGTACCCGTTCGGCTACGGATTCCCAGCCCTGGTGGTGGCTATTTCTGCAGCGGTGAATCCTGATGGCTACGGAACTTCCAAACAGTACGTGCAGCGCCCATCCCGAAGGGGAGCTGGGATGTGGCTTCCATGCACTTGTCCGGCTCACCCCAGGTCTGACTTGAACCGAGATTTCCCGGCTCACCCTGCCTGGGAGCTGAATGTCCCCCTGGGACCCTTCCCATCCCCACGGACACTAAGCTGCCCCGAGTGCTGTAGTTGAGTTGCCCACCTATCAGACATCTACACTCCTCACCCCACTGATGATGCAGAAGAACAAGCCAGAAAGATCCCAGCTTGACTCCCAGCTCCCAGGCTGGGTTTATAGGGCTGGTGGGCAGGAAACAAATGCACCTTCTTCCCGTGTGCAGATCCCTGAGGATCCCCTCTCTAAAGTGAGCGACTCACTAAAACAGGGCGTGGCGTGTTCTAGACACCCCAGGCCAGATCCTCAGCTGGTGTAAATCAGGGCAGCTCCACTTCCTTCAGTGCAGCGAGGCCAACGTCCATCCGCTGCATGTCTGGCCCTCCAGCAATACTGCGCCCATCCACCAGAAAGGGTCATTTGAGGAGGTAGAAGAGGAAGTGGTGGCTGAAAGCAGGAGATGCTGAGGTACATGGGAAGGGCTGTTTACCTGCTGCCCGCAAGAGAGTCGGCCATGTCCCAGGCAGGCTGAGATCCATCTCGCTTTTGAGAGCCAGCTGCCCTGTGACCCCCCCTCTCTGCCCCGGGGCTGAAAACGGGCAGTAATCCCATTAAATCACCTTCTTCTTCCTCCCTCCCGCTAGCTGCTGGCTCAGCCCGGAGAGAGGCTTTCGTTGGAGCTTCCTGGGTCCAGTCTGTGCCATAATCCTGGTGGGTACCTCCCAGAACCACAGGGCCCATTCTCCTCTCACCTCTGCGACGCCATTGATTTCAGTGAAGCAGGGAGGAGAACGTAGCCCATAAAACACAAGGAAAGACCCAGTTAGGTCCCACCTGGCTCATCTGCTGTGGTCAGTCCCGGGATGAGTCCCTGTGCTGTATCCCCAGGCCTACAGCCTTTACTCGGGCACAGCTCCCATGGACGTCAGTAGGAGTTTTGTCAAGTGAAGACAGAAGAGTTTGATCTAGTCTAGTTACTGACCCAAGGAACGAGGAAGGGAGAGGGCTACACTCTGCAGTGGTTTTTGTAGGGGGGGAAACAAATGTCCCTACATATTCCTCCCAACCACCTGGGGAAGTTGGGGGGGGGGGGCGGGATTTCTTACAGCGTGAACGTGGCAGGAAGTATTCTAGAGACAGAATCTGGAATCTCTGAGCCAGACCCTGCTCTCAGTTACACCAGTGTAAACCCAGACTAACTCCTGCCTCCAGTGGAGAGGCTCCATATTTAACTCTGAGCAGTATCTGGCCTCTGTGATCCCATTGATCCATCTCAGCCCTGGCTGTGCTGTCAGCTCCACGCATGGGGAGGGACCGAGAGCTGCCAGGGGATATTACAGGAGAGGGGATGATTCCCACCGGAAATGAGCAGTCCCCGGTTCTGCAGTGTTCGGCTCGTTCCCCTGGGATCGTTCTCTGCCTCTGCTGGAGTCACCGGCCCCGGATGGGATGTTTTACAGGAAATATTTCCCACTCATCCCACAGATAAATATAACGTTCTTTGTGCTGACCCTGTGGATCCTGAGAAACAGTCTCTCCTCCCTCAATGCAGATGTGTCCACCCTCAGAGACCACAGGTGAGAAGGCAACAAAACAATCCTGGAGGGTCAGATGTCTTGGTTTGGAGGGTCCTTGGCACTGGGAGGGTGTGAGGGATTGCAGAAGGGGAACAGCATATCTAGGATCCATTGGAACAAATTCCCATAGTGTTTGCATTGACAGTAAACCTGTCCCACACAGGAAAGCCAGGGACGGTAGCTCCATCCCACTCTGCCCAGATCCTCCCGACCCAATTGCTCTCCATAGGGTTATTGTAACGGGATCTCTCCATCTGCCTTTATCCAGGTTACTGACCTTTAAAGCCATCGCCCAGCTCTTCATTCTGGGCTGCACATGGAGCCTTGGTCTCCTCCAAGTCGGCCCAGCAGCCACGGTCATGGCGTATTTATTCACCATCGTCAACAGCCTGCAGGGAGCCTTCATCTTCCTGGTGCACTGTCTCCTCAATCGCCAGGTAATGCCCACGCCCCGTCAGCTCCCACCCAGCACCTTCACTGGCCTTGCGGTGGCCATGTCTGATCTTCTCCGAGTTAGTTACATAGTGCAGTGACCGTGTCCCTCCCTCTCCAGGTGAGAGAGGAGTACAGGAGATGGATCAAGGGATTCCGAATGTTCAGCACGAAATCTCAGACATCCGATCTATCCATGTCTGCTGTCCCCACCACCAGCACCAAGACGGTAAGAGGTCCTCTGCTCTGTTCCAGTATCAGCCTGTGACACAGTCATCTCTAGCTGGGTCTCATCACTGCTGTAAAGGTGATTTGCCCCCGAATGATGCAGGATGGTTATGAGCCAACTGTGAACATCACTGCAAGTGTTAGTGAGTTGGTCACTGTCGAGGAGTATCCTAGATGTCTTGGGCACCAGAACAGAATGTCCTGTCCTGGCATCTCCGCGTTCCCTTCCCTTGGCTCTCCTGAGAGCTCCAGGGGTCACTCACTGTGGACTAGGCAGGCATTGGCTCTTGCAGTGTAATGATCTGAATAGATTTTCCCCTGGGATTGAATCCTTGTCAGTGCAGACGGATCATCCCCAATGAGCAGTCAGCACTGTGAAGAATTTCCCGTGGCTCCATTATCCCTATGGGTCAGGCTCCAGGGGCTTTGTGTGTCGCCTCCCAGATACAACCCGCCAGTTTGCCCATTACACTCTCAGTGGTCTTGGAATCTATTGTCATTTTTCTGCTTTTCTTGCCAGGAGTAACCCTTCTGCCAGGTGGAGTCAGCATCAACCAGGGCTGGGTTCAACACCTAGGGGATTCCAATACAAAACAGAACCAGCTGGAGCCCCCTGTGATGTTGCACTCCATATGCTTTATGGAAATATGCTTATGAATATGACATAATTGAAATATACTTTACGCTAAATACCCCTTGCATGGTGTTTTTAGAAAGCTTATCATCTGCTAAGTGTGTTCATCCTATTTGTTTGCATGTGTTATTTCTATATCTGAAGTTAGGAGAATAAGATATAAACTTGTATCACTGAAAAACATACAAAGTGTGTATGCACCCATTAAGGGTGCTCCAGAAACAATCAGTTGTAAATGGCCTTAGTTATTGGAAAGCCTCCCTGTGTACGTGTGGGCCAGCCCATGGGGAATGGAGACGAGGGGTCTTACAGTGACTTGTGCCCATGTCACCTGATAACAAAATCCATCTTAAATCTGGTACTTTTCCATTTAGCAGGAGGGGTAGGGACCCAGAGAGACAAAAGATTCCCCTTTGTGCCAAAACTATAAAAGGGGGTGGAGCAGGACAAAGCGCTGCCGGTCATGAGAAAACCCCTGCTTACCACCTGAGATGTCTACTGGAACTAACAGAGACTGTACCAGGGGAAAGGATTGGGCCCAGACTAGGAAGAAGTCTGTGAAAGAAACTTATTGGAACATCTTTGAGGGTGAGATATTACATTAAGAAACTGATTACAGGTATTAGGCTGAGACTTGTGTAATTTGTTTTATTTTGCTGTGTAACTTACTTTGTTCTTGGTTATTACTTGGTTATTACTTGAAACCACTTAAATGCTCCTCTTTCTAATTAATAAAATCACTTTTGTTTATTAATAAACCCACAGTAAGTGATTAATACCTGGGGGAGCAAACAGCTGTGCATAGCTCTCTATCAGTGATAGAGAGGGTGAAAAAATGATGAATTTACCCTGTATAAGTTGTATACAGAGTAAAACTGATTTATTTTGGGTTTGGATCCCACTGGGAGATCGGTGTCTGGGTGCTGGAGACAGGTAACCTGCTGAGCTGTTTTTAATAAAAATCCGCAGCTATGGGGACATGGCCCAGACCCTGGGTCTGTGTTGCAGCAGGCTAGTGTGTCTGGCTCAACAAGGCAGGGTTCTGGAGACCCAAGCTGGCAGAGAAAAGAGGCTCAGAGGTAATTTCAGCAGATCAGGTGACAGTCCCAAGGGGATCACTGTGATTGAACCCGTCACACCCCCACCCAGTAATCTGGGAAAACTTCAGACCACCCCAGGTGCCTCTAAGAGGCAACACATCCCCTCTCACAAGCACTGAGTCTGTGTATAACAAAGAACTTTTAATAAAAAGGGGAAAGGAACCTGGCAGTAATCTGGGAAACCCCACAACCACGATTCGAAAGCTTCTGACCATGAATAAGGCTAAGATATTTTTAGTAAAAATTACGGCCATGTTGCAGGCAATAAACAATTCACGGAAGCCTGTGACCTGTCCTGACTGTCACTAAAAATATACTGACAAAATGGGGAGGCGGGTTCAGCTCAGTGCCCACTGCTGCTGGAGCTCCGGGGTCCCCCACTGCCGCTGCCCCACTTCAAAGTCCCCCGCTCTCCACGGCAGCTGAGCAGTTGTGGGGGGGTCCCACTACCTACGGCAGCAGGGAGCATCCCATACCCGCAACACTATGCGGTCCCACCAGTCTGTGCTTGTTTGCCGGGCCCAGAATCGGCGTTCCACTGTATCAACCTGCCCCACTGCCGCCATGATGTCCCAGTTGTCACATCCCGTGCTTTCAGGAACGTCTGTGTCCGTGTCCTCCTCACAATCGTCCTCGTGCTGACAGCTCCTAGCCAGGTTCTGCACATACTGCTGGATAATGTGCAAGGTGTTTACAATGCTCACAACAGCAGCGCTGAGCTGAGCGGGCTACATGCTTGGTATGCTATGGCGTCTGCACAGGTAACCAAGAAAAAAAGTTGTGAAATGATTGTTTGCTATTGTTTTCAAGGGGGGAGGGAAGGGAGACTGACGACATGTACCCAAAACCAACAGCGACAATGTTTTTGCTCCATCAGGCATTGGGGACTGAGAGATAGCTACCCACAGTGCACCACTCCATGAGTCAATGCTAGCCATGGTATTGAGGACACACTCCACCAACCTACTGCGCTTAGTGGGGACATACACGATCGACTGTATAAAATCGCTTTCTAAAGATCGACTTCTATAAAATTGAACTAATTTCATAGTGTAGACATGCCCTGAGTGTAGCAAATACCTTTTAATAAAGGAGGGACACAATGTGGCATCTTGTTGGGGAAACACCACAAACAGGATTCATAACACAAACCATGAGCAAAAGACCCCCAGGTAAGTTTGGCAGTGTTCTTAAGTCCAGCAACCCAGAAGTCACCCAACTCACAGTTGCTGTCCTTGGTCAGTGCAACCCCGGAGTTCAGAAGCTTACCGCCCAGCCTGGGTTGAGGGGGAGGTATGGAAGCATCTTACACTTTCCACCACTGGGGCCCTTGACAGCCTATTATCACACCCCTCTGCAGGGTTCTGCTCCAGTCCTCTCCACTAGCCATCCTACCGGCTGCTCACCAATATGTCCTCAGGCCCCCCCATACTTAACACAGCTCTTGGTGAGTTCAGCTGTTAGTAGGGGAACCTCCCTGCTGGCACGCCTGGATAGTCTTCTTGCAGCAGAACAACTAGTACAGACTAAGGGTATGTCTACACTACGAGATTAGTTCGAATTTATAGAAGCCGGTTTTATAGAAATCGGTTGTATACAGCCGATTGTGTGTGTCCCCACATAAAATGCTCTAAGTGCTCTAGTCGGCGGACCGCGTCCACAGTACCGAGGCTAGCGTCGACTTCCGGAGCATTGCACTATGGGTAGCTATCCCACAGTTCCCGCAGTCTCCGCTGCCCATTGGAATTCTGGGTTGAGATCCCAATGCCCGGATGATGCAAAACAGTGTCGCGGGAGGTTCTGGGTACATGTCGTCAGGCCCCTCCCCCTCCGTCACAGCAACGGCAGACAATAGATTCGCGCCTTTTTACCTGGGTTACCTGTGCAGACAACATACCACGGCAAGCATGGAGCCCGCTCAGCTCAGCTGAGCTCACCGTCACCATATGTCCTCTGGGTGCCGGCAGACGTGGGACTGCATTGCTACACAGCAGCAGCTGCTAACTGCCTTTTGGCGGTAGACGGTGTAGCATGAGTAATAGCCATGGGGCTGGCAGCCATAGGGCTGCATTGCACCAGCCCCTTGCCCTTTGGTAGAAGATGGTATGTTATGACTGGTATCTGTCGTCATCACACTGCAGTGGCTGTCAATCATGGGCACCTGGGCAGACATGCTACTGTCTTGATGATGATGGCTATCAGTTGTAGTATACTATTTTCTGCCAATTGCCCAGTATTGTCTGCTAAGCACCCAGAAGAGGCCGAGGGCGATCTGGGTGCTGGCAGACGTAGGGCTGGCAGACGTGGGGCTGCATTGCTACACAGCAGCAGCCCCTTGCCTTTTGGTAGACGATGGTATATTATGACTGGTATCCATCGTCATCGTACTGCAGAGGCTATCACTCATGCTGCACCGTCGGCTGCCAGCTTAAGATGTAAAAAATAGATTTGTTCTATATTCATTTGCTTCCCCTTCCTCCGTGAAATCAACGGCCTGCTAAGCCCAGGGTTTTCAGTTTAATCTTTGGGGGGACCATTCTGTGTGACAGTTGTTTGTGTTTCTCCCTGATGCACAGCCACCTTTCTTGATTTTAATTCCCTGTACCTGTACGCCATGTCGTCACTCGGCCCGCCCTCCCTCCTTCCCCTAGTCCGTCAGATACTAGTTTCGCGCCTTTTTTCTGACCAGGCGCCATAGCTAGCACTGGGATCATGGAGCCCGCTCAGATCACCGCGGCAATTATGAGCACTATGAACACCATGCGCATTGTCCTGGAGTATATGCAGAGCCAGGACATGCCAAGGCGAAACCCGGACCAGCCGAGGAGGCGACTGCAGCACAGCGAAGAGAGTGATGAGGAAATTGACATGGACATAGACCTCTCACAAGGCACAGGCCCCAGCAATGTGGAAATCATGGTGTCACTGGGGCAGGTTCATGCTGTGGAACGCCGATTCTGGGCCCGGGAAACAAGCACAGACTGGTGGGACCGCATCGTGCTGCAGGTGTGGGACGATTCCCAGTGGCTGCGAAACTTTCGCATGCGTAAGGGCACTTTCATGGAACTTTGTGACTTGCTTTCCCCTGCCCTGATACGCCAGGATACCAAGATGAGAGCAGCCCTCACAGTTGAGAAGCGAGTGGCGATAGCCCTGTGGAAGCTTGCAACACCAGACAGCTACCGGTCAGTCGGGAATCAATTTGGAGTGGGCAAATCTACGGTGGGGGCTGCTGTGATCCAATTTGCCAGGGCAATGAAAGACCTGGTGATATCAAGGGTAGTGACTCTGGGCAAAATGCAGGCAATAGTGGATGGTTTTGCTGCAATGGGATTCCCAAACTGTGGTGGGGCCATAGACGGAACCCATATCCCTATCTTGTCACCAGAGCACCAAGCCACCGACTACGTAAACCGCAAGGGGTACTTTTCAATGCTGCTGCAAGCCCTGGTGGATCACAAGGGACGTTTCACCAACATCAACGTGGGATGGCCGGGAAAGGTACATGATGCTCACGTCTTCAGGAACTCTGGTCTGTTTCGAAAGCTGGAGGAAGGGACTTTCTTCCCGGACCAGAAAGTAACCGTTGGGGATGTTGAAATGCCTATCGTGATCCTTGGGGACCCAGCCTACCCCTTAATGCCATGGCTCATGAAGCCGTACACAGGCAGCCTGGACAGTAGTCAGGACCTGTTCAACTATAGGCTGAGCAAGTGCTGAATGGTGGTGGAATGTGCATTTGGACGTTTAAAAGCACGCTGGCGCAGCTTACTGACTCGCTCAGACCTCAGCGAAAAGAATATCCCCATTGTTATTGCTGCTTGCTGTGCGCTCCACAATATCTGTGAGAGTAAGGGGGAGACATTTATGGCAGGGTGGGAGGTTGAGGCAACTCGCCTGGCCGCTGATTACGCGCAGCCAGACACCAGGGCGGTTAGAAGAGCACAGCAGGGCGCGGTGCGCATCAGAGAAGCTTTGAAAACGAGTTTTGTGACTGGCCAGGCTACTGTGTGAAACTTCTGTTTGTTTCTCCTTGATGAACCCTCCAACCCCCCCACCCCCCGACCCGGTTCACTCTACTTCCCTGTAAACCAACCACCCCACTCTCCCCTCCCCAATTCGAGCACCGCTTGCAGAGGCAATAAAGTCATTGTTTTCTCACATTCATGCATTCTTTATTAATTCCTCACAGAAGTAGGGGGATAATTGCCAAGGTAGCCTGGGATGGGTGGGGGAGGAGGGATGGAAAAGGACACAGTGCATTTTAAAACTTTAACTCTTATTGAAGGCCAGCCTTCTGATGCTTGGGCGATCATCTGGGGTGGAGTGACTGGGTGGCCGGAGGCCCCCCCACCGTGTTCTTGGGCGTCTGGGTGAGGAGGCTATGGAACTTGGGGAGGAGGGCTGTTGGTTAAACAGGGGCTGTAGCGGCGGTCTCTGCTCCTGCTGCCTTTCCTGCAGCTCAACCATACGCTCGAGCATATCAGTTTGATGCTCCAGCAGACGGAGCATTGACTCTTGCCGTCTGTCTGCAAGCTGACGCCACCTATCGTCTTCAGCCCGCCACTTGCTCTTTTCATCCCGCCATTCAGCCCGCCACCTCTCCTCTCGTTCATATTGTGCTTTTCTCATGTCTGACATTGACTGCCTCCACGCATTCTGCTGTGCTCTATCAGCGTGGGAGGACATCTGCAGTTCCGTGAACATATCGTCCCGCGTAATCCGTTTTCTCTTTCTAATGTTCACTAGCCTCTGCGAAGGAGAAACATTTGCAGCTGGTGGAGGAGAAGGGAGAGGTGGTTAAAAAAGACACATTTTAGAGAACAATGGGTACACTCTTTCATTACAAGGTCGCATTTTTCCTCTGCCTGCCGGTTTGGTATGAGAGATCACTCACGCAGTGCCCCAGGCAACATATTTCGGCTTTCAGGCAGCCATGGTAGGCCACAGTCTTTTGGCTTTTTTTAACCTTCTTAACATGCGGGGAAGGTTTCAAACAGCAGCGCATTTCCCATATCAAGGATGAATTGGGTTGGCCATTGAAAATCGGTTTTCAATGTAAAAGGAGGGGCTGCGGTTTCCCGGTTAACATGCGGCACAAACCCAAGTAAACCACCCCACACACACACACACCCGATTCTCTGGGATGATCACTTCACCCCTCCCAGCACTGCGTGGTTAACAGCGGGGAACATTTCTGTTCAGAAGAGCTGGAACAGGCACCTCTGAATGTCCCCTTAATAAAATCACCCCATTTCAACCAGGTGACCGTGAAACATATCACTCTCCTGAGGATAACAAAGAGAGATAAGGAATGGATATTGTCTGCATGCCAGCAAACACCGGGACCATACGCTGCCATGCTTTGTTATGCAATGATTCCAGACTACGTGCTACTGGCCTGGAGTACATGAAGGAGAGCTTTCTGGAGATGTCCCTGGAGGATTTCCGCTCCATCCCCATACACGTTAACAGACTTTTCCAGTAGCTGTACTGGCCGCGATTGCCAGGGCAAATTAATCATTAAACACGCTTGCTTTTAAACCATGTGTAATGTTTACAAATATTTACAAAGGTACACTCACCAGAGGTCTCCTGTGTGCCCTGAGGGTCTTGGGTGAGTTCGGGGGTTACTGGTTCCAGGTCCAGGGTCACAAACATATCCTGGCTGTTGGGGAAACCGGTTTCTCCGCTTCCTTGCTGCTGTGAGCTACCTACAGTACCTCCATCCTCATCTTCCTCGTTCCCCGAACCATCTTTCCTGTGTGTTTCTCCATTGACGGAGTCATAGCACACGGTTGGGGTAGTGGTGGCTGCACCCCCTAGAATGGCATGCAGCTCCGCGTAGAAGCGGCAAGTTTGCGGCTCTGCCCCGGACCTTCCGTTTGCTTCTCTGGCTTTGTGGTAGGCTTGCAGTAGCTCCTTAATTTTCACGCGGCACTGCTGTGTGTCCCTGTTATGGCCTCGGTCCTTCATGGCCTTGGAGACCTTTTCTAATACTTTGCCATTTCTTTTACTGCTACGGAGTTCAGCTAGCACTGATTCATCTCCCCATATGGCGAGCAGATCCCGTACCTCCCGTTCAGTCCATGCTGGAGCTCTTTTGCGATCCTGGGACTCCATCATGGTTAACTGTGCTGATGAGCTCTGCGTGGTCACCTGTGCTCTCCACGCTGAGCAAACAGGAAATGAAATTCAAAAGTTCGCGGGTCTTTTCCTGTCTACCTGGTCAGTGCATCTGAGTTGAGAGTGCTGTCCAGAGCGGTCACAATGAAGCACTGTGGGATAGCTCCCGGAGGCCAATAACGTCAAATTCCGTCCACACTACCCCAATTCCGATCCACAAAGGCCGATTTTATCGCTAATCCCCTCGTCGAAGGTGGTGTAAAGAAACCGGTTTAAAGGACCCTTTAAGTCGAAAGAAAGGGCTTCGTCGTGTGGACGTGTCCAGGCTTAATTTGATTTAAAGCTGCTAAAGTCGATCTAAACCCGTAGTGTAGACCAGGCCTAAATCTAATACTTAAAACTAGGTATTAGTGATTTCAGCTCTACTGCATGAAACAAGACTCTTACTTGACTCTAAATTAGCTCTGTTATTATGCAGCAAAAAGCACAGTCCAGACACGACACGACACAACACCCCACCAGCTCACCAGGGTTTGGAACCCATGTCCCTTGCCTAGCGAGAGCTGGTGAGTTCAGGGTGAGTCCCTGAGTCATAAAATGCCAAGTACAGTTCTACTGTCCTTGATTCACATAACCAGGATAACAACTCTTTATTACTCCTGCCCCAATAACAAAGAGACTGGGGATCTCTCAGCAGCCAAAGTGACCATTTGGGCAAACTGTCCCATCGTGCTAGGCAGGGTGGGTGTGTCCATGCAAAAGAATCAGCCCCTGAAGTCCTTTTCCACAGCTCACCACCAAAGGTCAGGGGAGAGCTCGTTCTGACTCTGCTTACATCTTGAATTATCCAAATGAACGCAGGGCTGGGGACAGTGTCACCTGCTATCAGAGCAGGCCTCGTTACTGGGTCAATAGGGGATAACAACCTACTACCAGTTAATGGAGCTGCTCCTTTGGCTCAATAACACCTAGCGTGTAGATAGTACCTTTCATCGGGAAGGAGGCAACTGTGTCCCCAACCCCCACATCAGCCCCATCCCACACATCACCCCCCCTTCGCTTCCCAGGAATGAAAATAAAAAAGAAGAAGAAAAGAACCGAAAATCTGCTGCTTCTACCCAGGGAGCACGTGACGCCTTCCCATTGCACAACCCAGGGACGTGCTGCCTGGTCAGCAGGACTCCGGAGCTGAAACGCGTCAGGCAGGACATGTATGTCTGGGCCTAGGAAAGCCACTGGGGACAAGGTTGCTGATGGCACGACCTGGGATGTGTATGAGAGCCCTGCGTGGGACAATTTTTTTAATCCTGCTCTAGTCCTGCTCTGCAATATGCAGGCCCTCCTGCTCCCGCATTGTTTCTTGCGTTTTCATCCCACTCCGACCCGTACAAACCTTAGATCCCGCAAATCCCACAAGAGACACAGATCCCCCAACGCTAAATAAAAACAAAAGAATAACAGTCAGGTAATATATATATATATATATATATATATATATATATATATATATACACATGAAATCCAGATACAACTTTTAGCACTAAAAAAAACCCAAACAAATCTTGCTTAATCCAGGTAAAAAATGGTTAACTTCTATAATAACAGAACTATTCCTTAACCTGATCATTCCCTAGTTTGGCTTGTGTTCCTTCCCCCTGGTTGTTAATATTAATTGTGCTGAGTATCTGGTCTCCATTAACCATTAACCTGAAGACTGAAGCAAAATAGGCATTAAACGCCATGTAAAAAAGACTTTAACTTCTGTTATAACAGACATCAAATCAGACTGAGAGAGGAGGAGGATGACCCTGAAAAACACCTGCAGACAGACTGGATGATGATCTGACTGAACTCGTGGTCACTGTTTACCTTCTCCAGACCTGAAGACGAGTTAGATGTCTCCAAGACGGCAGGGCTCAATGCAATTCATCCTACCTAAAGAACTAGCTGCTGAAGCAATCTCACAGCCATTAGCCAAGGAATGGTCTCTGTTGCTGCCTTATTGCGTATTTCTGGTTCCAAATGAAGTGTGTGGTTAACCGCTCTGAGGGTCTACTGTAGTGAAAACAAGAATACGTTTATCATCAGAGATTCCCATAATTGAGAGTGAGAATATTGGAGACAAATGGTCACTGTCAGGCTGTCTGGAGCGGCCCACAACCCTGAGTGCCAACCTCAGGGCAGAGACCCCAAACTGGTGGTATGGTCTCTGATTAGCTTTCACTGACCCAGTAAGAAGAGTGAATTACTGAAGCACTACAACAGTCTTACCGCGGAGTCACAGTCTCTGTGGGCATTCCAGTCTATCTTGCCAGGCAAGCTGGACCTTGGATCACACACCAAAGACAATGCTTGTAGCCAATCCTGTAATAAACTAACTAAAGGTTTATTAACTAGCAAATGAAATAAGAGAGTTAAAGCAGGCAGCAGGCACACAAAAATGAATTACATGCTATGGTTCCAAAAGGTGATAGAGTTGTAGTAACCTGTCAGAATTGAATGTCTTTTAGTGCTAACCCAGGTTGACCCTGGGGATCTCAGCTCCTGTTTTCTAGAGTGAGAGTCAAAACCACATCCCCTAACAGCTGTAGGCTTAATTGAAAGCAGCTTAAGAAGTGTTCCTCTCTTTAACACTCAGATGCCCAACTCCCAATGGGGTCCAAACCCCAGATAAATCCATTTTACCCTGAATAAAGCTTATACAGAGTAAACTCATAAATTGTTTGCTCTCTATAACACTGATAGAGAGATATGCACAGCTGTTTGCCCACTCGGGTATTAATACATACTCCAGGTTAATTAATAAGTAAAAAGTGATTTTATTAAATACAGGAAGTAGGATTTAAGTGGTTCCAAGTAGTAACAGACAGAACAAAGTGACCTACCAAGTAAAATAAAATATAACACCCAAGTCTGAGCCTAATACAGTAATAAAACTGAAAACAGATAAAACTTCACCCTCAGTGGTGTTCCAGTAAGTTTCTTTTACAGACTAGTCTCCTTCTAGTCTAGGTCCAGCAATCACTCACACCCACTGTAGTTACTGTCCTTTGTTCCAGTTTCTTTCGGTAGGGTTACCATATTCTGTGCCTCCAAATGGAGGACACTCCACGGCCCCCGGCCCCGCCCCCAGCCCCGCCCATACCCCCGCCCCAACCCCGCCCCCTCCCAAAAGTCTCCGCCCCCTCCCCTGCTTCCCGCGAACATTTGATTCGCGGGAAGCCTGAAGCAGGTAAGGGGGGTGTGGGGGGGAGGAGGCGCGGCCCAGGCTGGCCCCCCGGCGGCTCCAGCCTGGGTCGGCTCGGGCCCTGGGGTGCCGGCCCCGGCCGACCACCCCCAGCCCGCCCAGCACTGCCGGCCCCCGGCGGCCCGGCGCACCCCCGGGCTCCCCGCGGGCCCGGCTGACCTGCTCCCCGCCGGCCCGGCTCCCCGCGGGCCCGGCTGACCTGCTCCCCACCGGCCCGGCTCCCCGCGGGCCCGGCTGACCGGCTCCCCGCCGGCCCGGCTGACCGGCTCCCCGCCGGCCCGGCTCCCCGCGGGCCCGGCTGACCTGCTCCCCGCCGGCCCGGCTCCCCGCGGGCCCGGCTGACCTGCTCCCCGCCGGCCCGGCTCCCCGCGGGCCCGGCTCCCCGCCGGCCCGGCTCCCCGCGGGCCCGGCTGACCGGCTCCCAGCCCGGACCCCGGCCCGGCACCGCGCCCCCGGCTCCCCGTCCGGCCCCGCGCCCGGCACTGCGCCCCTAGTTCCCGGCCCGGCACCATGCCCCCGGCCCCGCACCGGCCCCGCACCGCCGGCCCCAGCCGAGCACCACCCAGCCCTCCCGATTTTCCCGGACATGCCCGGCTTTTGGGGATTTCCCCCCGGACGGGGATTTGAGCCCCCAAAAGCCGGACATGTCTGGGAAAATCCGGACGTATGGTAACCCTACTTTCGGGTATCCTTGGGGGTGGAGAGGCTATCTCTTGAGCCAGCTGAAGACAAAATGGAATGGTCTCCCAGGAGGTTAAATAGACTTTCTTTTGTGGGTGGAGACCCTCCCTCCCCCTGTGTAGAATTCCAGGTACAAGATGGAGTTTTGGAGTCACAATGGCAAGTCACATGTCCATGCATGACTTAGAACCTACAGGTAGCAGCCATGGTTCACATGCTACCTTAAACGCCCTCAGGTAGACTTCTTATGTGGATTGGAGCCTTCCAAGATCCATTGTCCCTTAAGTGCTTCTCGATTGGGCACTTAATTTGCACATTCCTTTCTCAGGAAACTGACCAAATGCTTTATTAAGGCTACTTAAAAATCAAGCAAGTACACAGCCAACATTCATAACTTCGAATACAAAATTGAGACATGCATACAAATAGGATGAATAGATTCAGTAGATCATAACCTTTACAGTGCCTATACACAAATGCAAGAAGCCTGGGAAACAAGCAGGGAGAACTGGAAGTCCTGGCACAGTCAAGGAATTATGATGTGATTGGAATAACAGAGACTTGGTGGGATAACTCACATCACTGGAGTACTGTCATGGATGAATATAAACTGTTCAGGAAGGACAGCAGGGCAGAAAAGGTGGGGAAGTTGCATTGTATGTAAGAGAGCAGTATGACTGCTCAGAGCTACGGTATGAAACTGCAGAAAAACCTGAGAGTCTCTGGATTAAGTTTAGAAGTGTGAGCAACAAGGGGGATGTCGTGGTGGGAGTCTGCTATAGACCACCAGACCAGGGGGATGAGGTGGACGAGGCTTTCTTCCAGCAACTAACAGAAGTTACTAGATCACAGGTCCTGGTTCTCATGGGAGACTTCAATCACCCTGCTATCTGCTGGGAGAACAATACAGCGATGCACAGACAATCCAGGAAGTTTTTGGAAAGTGTAGGGGACAATTTCCTGGTGCAAGTGCTGGAGGAACCAACTAGGGGCAGAAGTCTTCTTGATCTGCAGTTCACAAACTGGGAAGAATTAGTAGGGGAAGCAAAAGTGGGTTGGAACCTGGGAGGCAGTGACCGTGAGATGGTCGAGTTCAGGATCCTGACACAAGGAAGAAAGGAGAGCAGCAGAATACGGACCCTGGACTTCAGAAAAGCAGACTTTGACTCCATCAGGGAACTGATGGGCAGAATCCCCTGGGAGAATAACATGAGGGGGAAAGGAGTCCAGGAGAGCTGGCTGTATTTTAAAGAATCCTTATTGAGGTTGAAGGAACAAACCCTCCCCATGTGTAGAAAGAATAGTAAATATGGCAGGCGACCAGCTTGGCTTAACAGTGAAATCCTTGCTGATCTTAAACACAAAAAAGAAGCTTACAAGAAGTGGAAGATTGGACAAATGACCAGGGAGGAGTATAAAAATATTGCTCAGGCATGAAGGAGTGAAATCAGGAAGGCCAAATCACACTTGGAGATGCAGTCAGCAAGAGATGTTAAGAGTAACAAGAAGGGTTTCTTCAGGTATGTTAGCAACAAGAAGAAAGTCAAGGAAAGTGTGGGCCCCTTACTGAATGAGGGAGGCAACCTAGTGACAGAGGATGTGGAAAATGCTAATGTACTCAATGCTTTTTTTGCCTCTGTCTTCACGAACAAGGTCAGCTCCCAGACTGCTGCACTGGGCAGCACAGTATGGGGAGGAGGTGACCAGCCCTCTGTGGAGAAAGAAGTGGCTCGGGACTATTTAGAAAAGCTGGACGAGCACAAGTCCATGGGGCCGGATGCGCTGCATCCGAGGGTGCTAAAGGAGTTGGTGGATGTGATTGCAGAGCCGTTGGCCATTATCTTTGAAAACTCATGGCAATCCGGGGAGGTCCTGGATGACTGGAAAAAGGCTAATGTAGTGCCCATCTTTAAAAACGGAAAGAAGGAGGATCCGGGGAACTACAGGCCAGTCAGCCTCACCTCAGTCCCTGGAAAAATCCTGGAGCAGGTCCTCAAGGAATCAATTCTGAAGCACTTAGAGGAGAAGAAAGTGATCAGGAACAGTCAGCATGGATTCACCAAGGGCAAGTCATGCCTGACTAACCTAATTGCCTTCTATGATGGTCCCCAGACTGTAACAGTGCATGGGATTCTTCTGTCCTCAGTGCAGGACTCTGCACTTGTACTTGTTGAACCTCATCAGACTTCTTTTGGACCAATCCTCCAATCTGTCTATGTCACTCTGGACCCTATCCCTACCCGCCAGCATATCTACCTCTCCCCTCAGATTAGTGTCATCTGCAAACTCGCTGAGGGTGCAGGGAAGGGCTTAAGTTGGCAGCCTTGGGCTTGGCCGCCCTGCCCAGAGGAGGGGAAGGGCTTGGCGTTGTGGTGGGTCCAGGGAGGGTGGGGGAGGTGCTTGGTTTTCCCGGAAAGGATCGGGGAGGGAGGGTGTCAGGGTCGACCCTGCCTGGGGGGGAGAGGATAGTGGTGGAGGGATCATGGTGGGCCCTGCCCAGGGATGAGGGTGCTCTGACCTGCTCCAGACATTATTGACATTGGTGCATGTGGCAGCCACCCTTCGTCCAGGCTGTGAGACAATCGCTCAGAGAGGAGGGAGCTGCACGGTGCCTCTCACTGGGGCATTAACTCTGAGCCCTGCAGCAGGGGCTCTGCCAGCCCTCCCCGGCAGGGGGTTTTGTGGGGTGGGGGCAGGAGGGTAAGAGCCCAGCATGCCTGCCCCTCCCATACCCCCAGAGACCCCGAGGCTGCCGAAGTAAATAGGGGGAGGTCCCCACTGCCAGCTCTGTGGGAGAAAAGGGACGCTGCTGCTGCTGCTCCTGGGGGCTGGAAAGGGGGGCCCATGACCCTACCCCATCTGTCTGGGGCAGGAGGAGGGGGGTGTAATAAAGTGGTCTTTAGAGTTTCCACAGAGTTTTCCAGAATATTATGGGATGGAATCTTTCCCTACTCTGCCTTGAATTGCTAGCTCACAGCCTGTGCTATCCTGTACCACTTACTTTCTGTTTTAGTCAGTGGGTTTCCCTTCCCCCCACAATACCTCGTGCCCCCGTGGGAAGTCACGCAAACTCACATACACACAGGCGCCAACTTCCTCAGTTCTTGGTAGGGTGCTCAACCTCCACTCTACCCCTTCCCCCAAACGCCCACCCCCACCCCACCTCTTCCCGCCCCAGCTCTGCCCCAGGACCCGCCCCCATTCAACCTCTTCCCCCAAATGCTCACTGCACCTCTTCCCGCTCCCACTCTGCCCCTTCCCACCCCTCTCTGCCCCTCCCCCAGCGCCTCCTGCATGCCACTGAACAGCTGATGGCAGTGCACGGGAGGTGCTGGGAGAGAGGGGGAGGTGCTGATCCACGGGGCTTACAGTGGGTGCTGAGCACCCATGGAGTTGGCACCTATACACACACACATTCTGTGAGGATGCGGTTAAGTGAAGCAGCGAGTTCCCAGCAGGCACACTTGAGCACTTATTTTAGTTACACTGAGCAGTACCAGAATACAAGGGAGGTGAAGAGTTGTTCTGGTTCTCGGCCACAGACAAGTCGCTTCTATGAGCAACTGCATGTGACTCTTGCAGTAGCCAGCGGTTCTGCTTATCTTGTGGCTTGCAGGGAAGTGCATTGAGGGCTGTTTCTTTTATGAAAAGCTTTAGCCTTGCATCTCAAACAATGTCTGCACTGTCAATGCTACCCATCTGCTCTGCATTCTTTGCAGCTGAAACCTTGTCCGTGGTCGCATCCTCCACACCGGGACAGTGACTTTCCCAGACTAGAAGGTGGAAAAAGAAGACTCAGGAGGACATGTTCAATGAATTAATATGTGCCTCCGAGAGTGACAAGACCAAGCTCAGTGCATGGAGGATTGCACTGTTGGAGAACATGCACGATGGCTGTGAGGACAGGAGACCATGCAGGGAACACAAGCGTGATACGCAGGACAAGATGGTGCAGATTAATTATGAGGGAGCAAACAGACAAGTTGAGGCATCTGGTTGAGGTTCAAGAAAGGCAGCTGGATGCTAGAGTCCCACTGCACCCTATGCTGAACCTGCAGCCCCAGTTGCCAAGTTCCACATCCTCCTTCCCCACCCTGGGCTGCGAGGGGCAGCAGTTTAATAATACTGCATAGGCCCCATAAATCCTAAAGATGCCCCTGAACGCTGTGTCACATTCTAGCTGGGGTAAGAGGGTCCCCATAGTTGGGATGTGGGGCTGCAGAATCTCCCTTTAGTACTGGGGGTGTGGGCTGGGTCCTGGGAATGGGGCCAGGCCACTCACCCTGTGGGAGCAGAGCCCATAAAGATGGATGGAGTGGCCGCCTGTCCCCCATGTCTCCACCTATAGCTTCTGTTTTCATGTATGGCTTAGGTTTCCTGTGGAGTACCCACAACTGCTGTGGTTTGGCCTGTGCTCTGTGCCTGTAACCGCTGTGCCACAGCCCTCCAGTGCCCCTCCACCTGGCCCTATGACCTCTGCCTGTAGCCCCTCAGTGCCCCTCTGCCTGGAGCCCCTCTGCCTGTGCCCCTGGTCTGTACCTGCAGCCCCTCCGCCTGTGCTGTGCCTGTGCCAACGCTCTGCCTGTGACCCACCCTCCTGCCTGCACCTAGTCACTTGCTACATGGTGTCAAATATCAGAGGGGTAGCCCGGTTAGTCTGAATCTGTAAAAAGCAACAGGGGGTCCTGTGGCACCTTTGAGACTAACAGAAGTATTGGGAGCATAAGCTTCTGTGGGTAAGAACCTCACTTCTTCAGATGCAAGTAATGGAAATTTCCAGAGGCAGGTATAAATCAGTATGGAGATAACGAGGTTAGTTCAATCAGGGAGGGTGAGGTGCTCTGCTAGCAGTTGAGGTGTGAACACCAAGGGAGGAGAAACTGCTTCTCTAGTTGGCTAGCCATTCACAATCTTTGTTTAATCCTGATCTGATGGTGTCAAATTTGCAAATGAACTGGAGCTCAGCAGTTTCTCTTTGGAGTCTGGTCCTGAAGTTTTTTTGCTGTAAGATGGCTACCTTTACATCTGCTATTGTGTGGCCAGGGAGGTTGAAGTGTTCTCCAGGTTTTTGTATATTGCCATTCCTGATATCTGACTTGTGTCCATTTATCCTCTTGCGTAGTGACTGTCCAGTTTGGCCAATGTCCATAGCAGAGGGGCATTGCTGGCATATGATGGCATATATCACATTGGTGGACGTGCAGGTGAATGAGCCGGTGATGTTGTAGCTGATCTGGTTAGGTCCTGTGATGGTGTTGCTGGTGTAGATATGTGGGCAGAGTTGGCATCGAGGTTTGTTGCATGGGTTGGTTCCTGAGTTAGAGTTGTTATGGTGCGGTGTGTGGTTGCTGGTGAGAATATGCTTAAGGTTGGCGGGTTGTCTGTGGGCGAGGACTGGTCTGCCTCCCAAGGTCTGTGAAAGTGAGGGATCATTGTCCAGGATGGGTTGAAGATCACTGATGTTGCGTTGGAGAGGTTTAAGCTGAGGACTGTAGGTGATGGCCAGTGGAGTTCTGTTGGTTTCTTTTTTGGGCCTGTCTTGTAGCAGGAGGTTTCTGGGTACACGTCTGGCTCTGTTGATTTGTTTCTTTATTTCCTTGTGTGGGTATCGTAGTTTTGAGAATGCTTGGTGAAGATCTTGTAGGTGTTGGTCTCTGTCTGAGGGGTTGGAGCAGATGCGGTCAGGGCCGGCTCCAGCATTTCTGCCGCCCCAAGCAAAAAAAAAAAAAAAAAAAGCCGCGATCGGCGGCGGCAGTTCGGCGGCAGGTCCTTCGCTCCTAAAGGGAGTGAGAGACCTGTCACCCCCGAATTGCCTCACATGCCGCCCCTCTCCCTTGGCCGCCCCAAGCACCTGCTTGTTAAGCTGATGCCTGGAGCCGGCCCTGGATGCAGTTGTAAAAAAGAAACCAACAGAACTCCAGGGTTACCATTCATCCGGATTCCCCTGGACATGTCCGGCTTTTCTGAGTTAAAAATAGCGTCTGGGGGGAATTCGTAAATGTCCGGACTTCCCACCATGCAGAGCACGCGCGGCTGACAGGGCAGCCGGCCAGATCGAGCCACTCGCATGGGGCACCGGCACCCAGAGAGAGCCCCTCCTCCGCTTCCCCCTCCTCTCCCCTGCAGCTGAGATCACTCACTCCCTCCCTCTCTCCCTCCCTGCTTCGCAGATCGCTGGACATTCAGGCCTCCGGCAGTCTGGATCTCCTCCCCCTGCCCAGCGCACCGCTCCGCAGCACGCTGCGAGGGCGGGAACTGGGCTATGCGCTCCGTGGGGGAGTGTGGCAGCGTGTTGGGCTGCACGTGGAGCCCGACACGTTGTTCTGAGCAGCACAGTAAGGGGGCCAGGGGGTCGGAGAAGGGGCAGGGGGGTTCTGGAGGGGGCAGTCAAGAGACAGGGAGCAGGGTTGGATGGATCGGGAGTTCGGGAGGGGCTGTCTGGGGATTGGGGGTGTAAGGTTTTGGGCAGTCAGGGGACAGGTAGGGGGTAGAGTCCTAGGGGGGTAGTTACAGGGGGGGTGTCTCAGGAGGGGGCAGTTAGGGGACAAGGAGCGGGGGGGGGTTGGGAGTTCTGGGGGAGGCTGCCAGGGGGCAGGAGTGGGGAGAGGGATCGGAGCAGTCAGGGGACAGGGAGCAGAGGGGTTTAGATGGGTCAGGAGTTCTGGGGGGGGGCTGTCAGGGGGTGGGGGTGTGGATAAGGGTTGGGGCAGTCAGGGGACAGGTAGGGGGTAGGATCCTAGGGGGCCAGTTAGGATGGGGGGGAAGGTCTCAGGAGGGGGCAGTCAGGGGACAAGGAGCAGGGAGGCTTAGGTAGGGGGTGAAGTCCTGTGGGGCACTTAGGTAGGATTACCATACGTCCAGTTTTTCCTGGACATGTCTGGCTTTTTGGTCCTCAAATCCCCGTCCAGGGGGAATTGTTAAAAAGCCGAACATGTCTGGGAAAATAGCTTTTCCGGCATCCCTGCCCCAGTCCCCTGCTTACCTTGCGGCTCCCGCAGGCTGCAAGCTGCAGGCGGATTCCCCCGCGGCAGCTGCTGCTGCTCCCCCCAGACACCTCAGCTCTGTGTAGCTGAAGAGCGGAGCTGCCCCAGCACTACTGGCTTCACGGTTTGCCGGGCAGCCCCCAGACCTCCAGACCCTGCGCCCCTGGCCGGGTGCTTCCCCTTCCGGGCTCCGGCTGCCCCTCCGGCTGCCCTGTAGGTGGCGGCAGCATGGAGGAGGGGAGCGCCCTGCAGCAAACTCAGCCCGCGTCCTTCCCTCCCAGCCGACCAGAGCGGCGCAGTGGGAGGGGCCGCGTGGCGAGTGCCCTGCTGAAGCCCTGGCCGCCCCCCTTCTCTCTCTCCCCCCCGCTCGACTGGGTGCGCACTCCGCTGCATGTCTGCAGCACAGGGAGTCCCCCTGCACCCTGGTTCCGGCCGCCCTGCAGGTTTGTTTGTTTTTTTGCTTTGCTTTGCCGCTCCGGCCACCCTGCAGGGTTTTTTTTTTTTTCTGCTTTGCCGCTCCGACCACCCCACGGGTTTTTTGTTTGTTTGTTTTTCTGCTTTGCCGCTCCGGCCGCCCCGCAGGTGTTTTGTGTGTGTGTGTGCTTTGCCGCTCCGGCCGCCCCGCAGGTGTTTTGTGTGTGTGTGTGCTTTGCCGCTCCGGCCGCCCCGCAGGTGTTTTGTGTGTGTGTGTGCTTTGCCGCTCCGGCCGCCCCGCAGGTGTTTTGTGTGTGTGTGTGCTTTGCCGCTCCGGCCGCCCTGCAGGGCTCTGCCTCCTTCCTGCTGCAGCTTGCACAGGTGTGCTCCTGGATTTTGCACTTTCTCAACTCACTCACGCACCACTCTTCCCTTCACTTGCTTCTCACATCAAAGACAAAGAGCCAGGCCTTAAGCAGCAACTGGTGACCTCTCCGACTGGGAAGTTCCCATGTTTATTAAGCTCCCTGCTGCAGTGCATCCTGGTCCTCCCAGGTGACTGTAGAGAACCAGGAGCTCAAGACCCACTCCACACTAACCACTAGATCTCACTTCCCTCCCAGCACCGGGGATAGAACCCAAGATTCCTGGCTCCGAGCCCACCTTTGCTCTAACCACTAGCCTCCACTCCTCTCCCAGAGCTGGGATAGACCCCAGGAGTCCTGGCTCCCAGCTCCTTTTGTACACCACTAGCCCCTTCAGAGCAAGGGAACAGCTCCCTGCACCCTCTGCTTGGGACACCTACACGGCTGTAGCCTCGTTATCTCCATGAGGGAGGGGAGAAAGGAGTTGTAGTGTAGGATTTGAAAAGTGATGGAGGTTCAGTGAGGCCAGGAGACGGTGAGGGCCCGACCCAGGAAACGGAGAATGGGGGGGGGGGGTAAGGCGCTTTCACTGGAAGCAGCAAAGAGGGAGAGGTGCCAGGATACCTCAGGCAGAGCTAGGATGTGGGTGAGATTCAGCCCTGGCAAAGGGCCAGCACAAGAGCTCTGTGACAGGTTCAGTCACAGAGATCCCCTTGGGACTGTCACCTGATGTGCTGAGATTACCTCTGAGCTCATTTTCCCTGCCAGCTTGGGACTCCAGAACCCTGCCTTGTTGAGCCAGACATGCTAGCCTGCTGCAACACAGCCCCAGGGTCTGGACCATTCCCCCATAGCTGCAGACTTTAACCAAAAACTGCTCAGCAGGTTACCTATCTCCAGAACCCAGACACCCAGTCCCAATGGGATCCAAACCCCAAATAAATCCATTTTACTCTGTATAAAGCTTATACAGGGTAAACTCATAAATGGTCCGCCCTCTACAACACTGATAGAGTGCTATGCACAGCTGTTTGCTCCCCCAGGTATTAATCACTTACTCTGGGTTTATCACTAAACAAAAGTGATTTTCTTAAGTATAAAAAGTAGGATTTAAGTGGCTCCAAGTAATAACAGACAGAACAAAGTAAGTTAAGTAAAACAAAACACGCAAGTCTAAGCCTAATACATTAAGAAACTGATTACAGGTAAATCTCACCTCAGAGATGTCCCAATAAGCTTCTTTCACAGACTAGACTCCTTCCTAGTCTGGGCCCAATCCTTTCCCCGGTACAATCCTTGTTAGTTCCAGCAGGCATCTTAGGTGGAAAGCCGGGGCTTTCTCATGACTGGGACCCACTTTGATCTGTTCCACCCCCTTTTAGAGCTTTGGCACAAGGCAGGAATCTTTTGTCTCTCGGGTCCCCACCCCTCCTTCTAAATGCAAAAGCACCAGGTTTAAGATGGATTCCAGTATCAGGTGACATGTTCATATATCCTGTGAGACCCCTAGTCTCCATTCTTCCAGGGTTGGCCTGCACGACCCCAGAAGGTTTGCAAATAAACAGAGCCATTTACAATAATTGTCCTAGTCAATGGGAGCCATCAAGATTCTAAACCACCATTAATGGTTCACACTTTGCATAATTACAATAGGACCTCAGAATTATAGTTCATATTCCTAGTTTCAGATACAAGAATGATACATTCATACAAATAGGATGACCACACTCGGTAGATTATAAGCTTTGTAATGATACCTTACAAGAGACCTTTTCTATAAAACATATTCCAGTTACATCATATTCACACTTATAAACATATTTTTTATAAAGTATATGGAGTGCAACATCACAAGCCCAACGGGCTGATGCGCAGGCCATGAGCGGTGCCCAGGGCTCGCAGCGGGGGGATGAATTTCAGCCTGTGTTCAGAGCCGGGGAGAGAGGACTGTTTACACAGTAGCGGCCCTTTCACAGATCCACCTGTAAGAGACACTACAGGGTTCGTCGTTCCACAGGCCGCTCTCCAGCAGGTGGGCACAGTCCTCGTCGCTGGTTCCCTTCAGGTTATTGGGCTCCCCTTTGTTCCACTGCCTGAACAAGAAGAGAGAGACGAGCCCTCAGAGACCTTAGCCCATCGACTTCCCGTCCCAGAGGAGACACACCCCCTGTAAGCTGGGCCCCACCCTCAGGCAACCGAGAGCAGCCTCAGGGTTCATTAAACTTATGCTCAGGCCCTGGTGGGGTTCTGGGAAGCTTAGAACAGCCAGAGCCCAGCAGGGCTCCAGCCCCACCTCTGCGCCAGGGGCTGTTGTGCCAGCTCTTCTCCAGCCCCTTTATGCTCCTTATATCCTGGGTGAGGGTGGGGGAGGAGATTAAATCTCCTTCAAAATCCCTTGATGCTACCAGAGCAGCGTAAAGGGCCTTTGAGCAATGGAGTATTGGGTCCATTCCATTGACTTTGGCCAGCACTAGGGGGGATTAAAGCAAGTAGAGGGAACAATATGGCTGCCCATGATGGCAGGCTGAATACTCTCTGCATGGGAATTTGCACCCCAGTCTCAAGGGTTTGTGACATTCCCCCTAGAGGAGACAGATCTTTTATTCTGAAGTATCCAAATGAACGTGCGGCCAGAGACAGCGTTACCTGCTCACAGGGCAGGTGTCATGATTGGCCCACTAGAGGATAAGAACCTACTACCAGCTAATGGCATAAGTGGGGGAAGGCTGTACTGTTGAAGGCCCTGGTGCAGGGGTACAGGCTGCTACCCATACACACCATAGCAGCACAAGTTTCCCCTCACCACAATGTCTCAGCCCAGCCCAGCCTGGGAGAGACCCCTCTGTAGGCTGAGAGGGACGCTCTGTCCCTGTGACCCATTCCATCCTTGGTCCATTGGCTGTGATGGCCAACGAGCACCCAGTGCGATCTGTGGATGCTTTTCCCACTGGGAACTGGGCTGAGACCTGGCAAGCTCGTTTCATACAGAGGTCACCCACCAGCAATGCCATTTGGTCACTAGAGACCTGAGCCAGATTGCAAACAGTGACCTGCGGGGACCGATAAATCCTCGAGTCGTTCAGTCCTCAGCGCATTAAATCAAACCCAAGTGGATCCATCCCTGGCCTCAGCCTTGCAGCTCCTGAGGTAGAAAGCGCCCTCAGGGGGAGCTGGGGAAGGCCAGGGGCAGGAAGGGGAGAGCAGAGGATTGCCCCATGCTTACGTAAATCCCACAGGAGTATTGTCCACCCAGCGCCAGACGCCTTCAGTCCCTTGGTCGGTGAAGCCGATCCAGTGACGAATGGAACTGGCTTTAATAGCCACGTAATTCTAGAGAGGATGACACACAGAGAGAAGGGGGTGGTTAGAACTGAAGCCAGATCCATGGCAGGAACTTACCCCAAGGGATGGCCTGGGCACTCCGTGCTGCACATGCCAGAGGAGGAGGCAAGGAGCCCGCGTCTCCTCATCCTCCAGTGGAGGGTGGGGGGGATGGAGAGATGTCAACGGAGGAGCAGGGGTTGGCGATGGTCTCGGTCTAGGGTGGGGAGAGGCGGCACCGAGCCTCAGGGATGGATGGTGTTGAAATGCGGGGGAGGGTATTGGGTCCTGCAGTGGGACAGAGGTGGCTGTGGCATAGATCACACCGCACCAAACAGATCCCAACCCTGCAGTCAAACTTGGGCACAACCCAGCAGGGGAGAGTAATGCACAGGGAGTCCAGGAGGCCCTGTTGTATTAATTTAGCTGGAATATACGGGCCTAAGGTGTTACCAGAACGCAGTCGTTGGCCGACATTAAACAGCGCTAACCCGGCCTGCTCAGTTCCCTTAAAAACCCTTTTAACCTTTGATCAAAGGCAAAGCGAAGATGGAAAAACAAGGGAAAGCCTTTGAACTGTAAAGCACTGAGCCAGGCTTTCAGTCCGACAGTCTCCCTTGGTCCCATCCCCTTGAGCGGCAGAGTTTTTAGAAGGAACCTGCCCCCCTTGTGTGACAGGCTCTTAGCAGGGCCAAATTAATCATTTGTGGGCCCTGGCATGCTGACTGTGGCCCCGCCCCCTGCTCCACCCACGCTTTGCCGCAAGACCCCGCCCCTGCTCAGCCCCTTCCCCTTCAAGGCCCCGCTCACCGCTTGCACGGTTGTGAGAGGGCAGAGAAGTGTGAGCAGCAGGTGGGGCCTCAGTGGGGAGAGGCCAGGTGGGGGCAGGGCATTGGCACAAAGCGTAGAGGGAATGCAGGGGGCAGGGCTACAGTCCGGGTGCCGGGGCCCCTTTTAAGTGTGGGCCCAGCGCCATTGTAAATGAATTTGTTGATCTCTGGGGTGCCACAAAAAAAATTGTTACAAGGAGGAGGGAGCAAAATTGTTGTTCTTAACCTCTGAGGATAGGACAAGAATCAATGGCTTAAATTGCAGCAAGGGCGGTTTAGGTTGGGCATTAGGAAAAACTTCCTAACTGTCAGGGTGGTTAAGCACTGGAATAAATTGCCGAGGGAGGTTGTGGAATCTCCATCATTGGGGATTTTTAAGAGCAGGTCGGACAAACACCTGTCAGGGATGGTCTAGATAATGCTTAGTCCTGCCTTGAGTGCAGGGAACTGGACTAGATGACCTCTCAAGGTCCCTCCCAGTTCTACGATTGAGTGAAACCCGGCACTGTCTCTTAGATGGTGTCAGAGCTGGTAACAACCATTCTTCTGCTGAGACGGGCTGGAGCAGCTGTTGTTGTTACAGTCCGACCCGTTTCATCCCAGCTGGTGGTTGGGATTAGCTGGAGCCGGTAGAGGTGACATCATCTGGGTCCCTCTCTCTGGACCTGTCTGGTCAGGACGTTTCAGGCTCAGGATGACACAGGTCTCGGGTCCCAGAAGATGTGGGGGAGGGGGGAGATATGATGGTGAAGTTCATTCCAGTAGTCTATTTTTCTCTTTCAGGGTCCCAAAAGGGAGCAATGGGTGGAGCAGCCCATCGTTCCTGTGGCCACCAAGTAGGTTTAATCTCCAAGACTGGATTCACTCCTTTCTGGTTCCACACGTTTCTTGTTTGCCAGGCGTGATCTGAACCCAGTCCTTGAGTTACAGCAGAATGCTCTTTTGTTTGAACTAACTCCGTCTGTCTCCCATTTGGGACCTTTTCTCATCAACCCTGGTTACTCTCGGTCATTGTGCCATCTCAGGAACGCTCAAACTTGTACAGCTCTGCGTTCACAGTGAGGGTAAATTTGTCAGGCCAGTTATTACGACAAGGTCCAGCAGGAGATAAGGGTGAGCGTTACGAATGCGCCGTCCGAGTTCCTCTTTCCTAAGGGCTGTTCCTTTGAAAGTGACTGTAAAAAGCCTGCCCCTAGACGGGTTTCCTCATCCCTGTGGGTATGAGCCAGAGCTGCTGGCCACAGGGACTAACCTAAGTCGTTCCTGCTTTTCCCTCCCATACGCCCAGCAGAGCCAACTAGAGCCTGGTCTGGTTCAGGCCTTATCAGAATTGTCACCCAAGTTCCTGTCGCAGGATCTTTGGGCCAGATCCCCAGCTGACGTCAATCAGGATCGCGCCGATGACGGCTGCAGTGCACCAGCCAGGGTGCTGGCCCATTCCTGGTGCTGGAAAGCACTAACCAAAGGAAATACATTCACTACCATAGATACCGACTCTGTGGGTGCCCTGGGGCTCTCAGGTCCCACCAGCCACCCACCCATCAGTTGTTTGGCCACACAGCCGCTGATCTGCTGTTCTGCAGCCAGCAGGAGGTGCTTGGTGGAGGGGACAGAGCAAGTATGGGATGAGGCGGGGCAAGGGCAGGGTCTTGGGGGAAGAGGAGTGGGGGCGAGAAGAGGTGGGGCAAGGGTGGGGCCTTGGGGGAAGGGGTGGGGTGTAGGCGGGGCTGAAGGGGGATGGAGCACCCACCCGGAAAAATTAAAGTCAGCACCTTTGGCACTACAGTCGAGTCCTGGTTCTTCTCTCCCAGCGGACACTCCTGAGCTCTGCAATCTGGTGGGAATCTTCCTCTGGCAAGATAGTTTCGTGTTCCCAGCCCACCGGGGGGTCTAACAACCCTGCCGGGTAACCACCTCTCTTATCTGCCGAACAGCTCTGCTTTCCGAGCCCTCTTCAAACCTCCCCACCGTTTGCTCCACATCGTCCTTTCTCTGTGCTACTGCCCCAAGTCCTTCCTGCCCTAGCCGGGCAAAATTCACCCCTGTGTGGGAGCCAGGGCTAGGCCTTATCACTGCTGGAGTCCTGCTCCAGCCCTGCACTGGGAACTCCCACCCTTCCTTTCCTCCCGTCAGGCCCAAACTGTGCCGAAGCCTCATGCCGGCCCTCTGTCCAGGGGTCATTACACCCCAGGGATGGGTTGGGCCGAGGCCTCGTACCTGCTCGCTTGGGTCGTTGATCACCACCAGATCAGCATTCTGGGCTAAGCAGGAGTGTCTCGCTGCCTCCCAGGACTGGTTATCCCGGGAGAAAAGGTAGCACCTCCCTTGGTCCTGGTCCCAGCCCGACTGGCACTGGGGAGCGCCTGCAGGAGACAACACAGCTGTGAGCCCCTCCCCCCCACGCACCAAAAAGGGGCCGATTCCGACCCACACGCCGACGAGGACCCGATCCCTAACCCCTCTCGTACTGACTTACGGGCCAATCCTTCCCCCACACACCAACGAGGAGCGGTTCCCCCAACTCATGTGCCAAAGAGGGACCAATCCCTCCCTCTCCCGGGCCGACATAGGGCTGATCCCCCCCACGGGCCAACATGGGGCCAATCCCCACACACACACACACGTTCCGACGAGGGTCCAATGCCCCCCCACGCACCACCGATGAGTCAATCTCCCCCCCACGTACCAGCACTCCTCCCCACATGCCGACAAGGAGCCAATCCCCCCACCCCACATGCCGACGGGAGGCTGATCCCCGCCCCCCCAACATGCCGACAAGGGGCTGATTCGACCCTCCCCACCAGCAGCAGCTCCAGGCACCAGCGCTCCAAGCGCGTGCCTGGGGCAGCAAGCCGCGGGGGGTGCTCTGCCGGTCCCTGCGAGGGCAGCAATCATGCAGCCTTCAGCGGCATGCCTGCGGGAGTCCGCCCGTCCCGCGGCTTCAACGGCAGGCACGCCGCTGAATCCGCGGGACCGGGGAGCTCCCGCAGGCATGCCGCCGAATCCGCGGGACCGGGGCGCTCCCGCAGGCATGCCGCCGAATCCGCAGGACTGGGGCGCTCCCGCAGGCATGCCGCCGAATCCGCAGGACCGGGGAGCTCCCGCAGGCATGCCGCCGAATCCGCGGGACTGGGGCGCTCCCGCAGGCACGCCGCCGAATCCGCGGGACCGGGGCGCTCCCGCAGGCACGCCGCCGAATCCGCGGGACCGGGGCGCTCCCGCAGGCATGCCGCCGAATCCGCGGGACCGGGGCGCTCCCGCAGGCATGCCACCGAAGGCAGCCTGCCTGCCGTGCTTGGGGCGGCAAAAAAGCTAGAGCCGCCTCTGCTCCCCACGTGCCGACGCGGGACCGATCCCTCCCCCACACACTCCGCTGAGAGGCCAATCCCTTCCACCCACATGCCGACGGAAGGCCGATCCGTCCCGTCACCCCCTCCATGCGCCGACGGAGGGACAATCCCTCCCCCCCATGTGCCGCTGAGGGGCCGATACCTCCCCCCCAGGCACAGAGCACAGGCCAAACCACAGCAGGTGGGGGTGCTCCACAGGAAACCTAAGACACACGTGAAAGCAAAAGCTACAGGCGGAGACATGGGGCACAGGCGGCCCCTCCATCCATCCTTATGGGCTCTGCTCTCACAGGGCGAGTGGCAGGGCCCCATTCCCAGCCCCCAGCCCCTGCACTAATGGGAGATTCCGCAGCCCCCCACCCCACCTAAGGGGAGCCCCCCCACCCCAGCTAGAACATGACACTGCATTTGGATTCTCCCCACTCTGCTCTTACTTGCTCTGCTCCCCTGGGTTGTGGGGCCAGGGACCTGTGAAACTGAGCACGGCCTGTGTTAGTCTCAGGACCATTGATAGGATACACCCTCCCACCCCCGCAGCGTGCTGCTCACCCCACCTCCCTGCACCCCAGAGGGTGATGCTGCAGCACCCCAACCCTGCCTAATGCCTGATCCCCACCTCCCTGCACCCCTAAACCAGATCAAGACTTTTCAGAATCTTTCTCCCCCACCTCATCTGCAGGCTGAACCACCCCTGATCCCAACACCCCTAAATCTGAAAGAGACACTGCAGAATCCCCAACCCCCATCCCCGCTCGCTGCTCATCCCCCTCCCTATGCCCCATGTGATGCTGTCCCAGTTCCCAGTGCGCAGGGTGGGACATTAAGGAAAGGAAGACTAGGAACATTCAACAGGAGCCCAGAAAGCACCTCCCATTTACCCCTTCCCCCAGCCCTGACCTTGCCGGCCGAGTGCGGTGGGGCAGGAATCCCAGCGAGGGGCCCCCCCGGCCAACTGGGGCTCTCACCTCCTCCGTGCAGGGATGAGCAGGATTTGGGGAGGGGGGGATCTCAAACCCTCATAATAATGCCTCCCCCTTCTCATCAGTCGAGCACACAAAGCACTTTGCGAAGGGGGTCAGGCTCATAAGCTCCATTTTACAGATGGGGAAACTGAGGCACGGGGCATTAAAGTGACTTGCCCAAGGTCCCGCAGCTAGAATAGAACCTTAGTCCCGTACTTTCTCTACTAGTCCATGCTGTCTCAGAAGGTGCCTAGCACACACCAGACCAGCTCTGGCTGGGGTAGGGGGCCCAGGTCATGGTGGATACTCACGGTAGAGGAGGGAGAAGACGACCAGGATCATCAGGAGCAATTTGATGGCGATAATGATCAGGGTGGTGATCACCAGCTGCCGGTTCGTGAGGGGGCGATCTGGAAAGGGGGGAAATGGCTCTGATATTCTGTCCTGGCCACAGGCTGGCTCTTATTCCACCACCACCACCACCGGTACTGAGTGGGACGCACTTTGGATCAAGCCTGACAATAATTAAAGGGGCAGGGATCTGTGTGTAGCATCTTTAGCTAAAAGAGCTTTTCTCCCCGCTGCGTCTCAGGCATTTGAATTTAATGCGCACCCGCAACAATTGAAAAGCATGAAGCCAAAGGGCCAAGCTCTGCTCCCCTGCACACAGTGTGACCCTGTCAGTCCTGCCAGCTCCCCAGTCACCCCTGTGGTTTCCAGGGATGGCAGGGTAAGTGAGACCCCCATTTCTGATCTGTTTTTGAAAAGAGGAAAAGCCAAACTGCTTTTTGAACTTTCTTCCAGCACCACGAAGGAGCAAAAAGGGAAGGAACCCGACTGCCACCCCCAGAGAATGAGCAACACACGGAGCAGCAGGTTCCTCATTAGCCAGCAAAGGAGCTGGCTTGTCTCACTGCAGGGAGGGGACAGACCCCAGCCCATGTTCCTGGGTCCTCCCCGTCCCACTAAGGTTCTCCAGGCAGGTTGGGCATCTGCTCTGCGTCCCCTCGGATCTCTCAGTTGTGCAGGCGTCTTCCTCTCTGGGGCCAAGGGTAGCAGGATGGGTGGGTGGCCCGTGTGCTCTGCTGTTAGCTCCTTCTGGACTTCTTATACACACGGTGAGTCAGGTGCTCCCGTGGTGCAGCCTGCGTGGACAATGTCAGAGCACCGCCCATCACCCTGCCTCCTGCGTCCGGCAGTGGTGACCCCGAGTGAGTCACAGCTTCAAAAAGGGAAGAGGTCCCTAGGTCCATCATCCCAGAGCAGCTCTGTTCTCCCCAGGCTAGTTTTAAAGATAACATAACCGGGCAGTTTGTCAGGAATAAACCCTGGACCTGAGGCAACGATACTCAGACCTCAGGGGTTCAGAAGCCAAATTAGCAATCAGCATTACCCAAGAGAGCCACAGTAGGGTGAATTCATTGTTTCATGTACTATAGGACTCTGTGATCATATTTAAACAGTACGTCCGTTTTATACATATATGTATTCTCACAACACAGTGACTGACCAAGTATCACTGTTTTATCAACTACGATTGGTTAATTACATAGTAAAAGCATCCCGGTAAGTTAATAGCTTAGATTGGTTAATAATTATGGAAGCAAGGTGTGAAGCAGCGTGTGATGAGCTGCACGGGGTGGGGAGGAGGTTTCAGGGCCAGACGGTCTTTACACAGATACACCTGCTCGGCCTGGGTATCCAGCAGACAGAGCTGCGTTGCCCACGTGATCCGTTTTGGCGGTGCTGGGTTACAAATCACTTTAGAACTCAGGGGACTGAAATGTTGTTATCCTGATGGTGGGAAGAACGGGCAGCAGAACTGTGCTTAACCAGCCCTGACTGACGGGGTCTCCCTCAGCCGAACTGAGCTCACTAAGCAGGGGGTTCGGATGCCGGAGCCCAGTGCGGAGGGAGAAGGGCCAGGCCGGGTCCTTGAACCTTGAGTCTAAGGTGCTAGTGCGCGCAGGGGAAGGGTCAGAGAAGAGGTGGGGAGGGGCCTTGAGGAAGGGGGTGGAATCAGGGCAGGGCAGACCAAAGGCAGGGCCCCCACACTCTCCCTACACATACCCCCACAGCCTCCTGCCGTGAGCCGCTCAGGGCATGGGGCTGGGGTAGGGCAGGGGGCTGGGAGCACCCCCACAACCCCTGCCCTGACTCCTTCACCCGCTCACATACCTGCTCTCCCTGACTCCTGCACCCCCGCCACATCCCCACCTGCACCCGTCGCACAAAACAGGAGCTGCCCTGGGTAAGCGCTCCATAGCCCAACCCCTTCCGAGACATTAGACAGACATTTAGAAACTTCACTCACAGACAGACAGCTATTTGCCACCTTCCCCAGGTTAGAGTCACCCCCTCCCTGGACATAACAAAACTAGTTAAACACAGACAACTGCTCAGAGTAATACAACATACCAACACTGTTATAAACTGGACTTTCAAGATGATAAAGTTTCTGCTGTTCTTCCATTGCTTTTTTGACTTGGAGCTTAAGTCTGGCAGTTTCTTGTTGCATCTGGTGCACTCAAGGCCGGTGCAACCACTAGGCGAACTAGGCAGTCGCCTAGGGCTGCAAGTGGTTGGGAGCGCCCAGGGCCATCCTCAGGCATAGGCAACTGGGTAGGGCACCTGAAAATTTGGGGCACCACTGGGTCTTAGTGTCCACCCAACTGGTTTTCCTATCCCTGTTCTGACCCTTCCTGCAGACTCCGAATCTTCCTGGGAAGGGGATCTACTAGTTAAAAGAGAAAGTCTCCAGCTGCCAGACTTATTAGCACAACACTGAAACTGTTAAAGAGCCATTCAAGGGGTAATGAAGCCATTTAACAGGGATTTGCCAACCCCCAGGTATATACCGTCAGTTTCTGAATGTACTGACAAAAACAGCTGTGCATGACGGTAATATTTACTCAGAACATGTCAGTCTACAGGACCTTAGTTTAAAATTTGCTGAAAAAATATTTCATTAGTGAGTTGGTGAAGATTATAAAATCACATCTCTAAAAAATCCTTGCATAGATTTTTAGATGCACAATCATCTTTAGCCTTAAATGCTTGGATCTTCAGACATAAATTATTCAAAAGACCCCCCTTATCTAAAATAAACATTTTAATTACTATAGTAAAAAACCTTACTTCCAAAGTCTTCCTGTCCTTTCTGTCCATCCATTTCTCCCTTCACCTTCCCTCCCTCTCCCCCCATTGAAAGAAGCAAAAGCCCTTTGCTTCCAGATAGCCAGACAAAGAGTTTCCCTTTCTTTACTTCTGACTATCTGATGAACTAGTTTTAAGCAAATTCAGTACTTTAGTTAGGGTTACCATATTTCAATACTGCAAAAAGAGGACACTCCACGGGGCCCTGGCTCCGCCCCAACTCCACCCTTCCCCGCCCCTTCCCCAAAGTCCCCGCCCCAACTCCACCCCCTCCCCTGAGCACCCCGCATTCCCCCTCCTCCCTCCCGCCCCCCGGCTGCTGCTGTGCTGGGGAAGTTGCTTCGGCCCCTGCTGCGGTGGAGAGCAGCGGGAGCCGGGAAAGTTGGAGCCCGGGGAGGAGGCGGTCCCTTTACCATGCCTCCCTATTTTCCCGGACATGTCCGGCTTTTTGGAAATTCCTCCCGGACGGGGATTTGAGAACCAAAAAGCCAGACATGTCCGGGAAAATCCGGACGTATGGTAATCCTACCCCAGAGCTGCCTCCCGCCCGCCCACCGGACCCCCCAGGCCTCACCCCAGAGCCGCCTCCCGCCCGCCCGCCGGAACCCCCAGGCCTCACCTCAGAGCAGCTTCCTCCCGCCCACCAGACCCCCCACCCAGGCCTCACCCCAGAGCTGCCTCCCACCTGCCTGACCCCCCAGGCCTCACCCCAGAGCCACCTCCTGCCCGCCTGCCGGAACCCCCAGGCCTCACCCCAGAGCCACCTTCCACCCACCCACTGGACCCCCCAGGCCTCACCCCAGAGCCACCCGCTCTCCACAGGGCCCATCCTCAGCCTTCTTCTGCCTCAGTGCCCCCTCTCCTGACAGCCTGCCTTCTGCAGCCCCCCCACTCTCCACAGCCTCTGCCTCAGAGCCCCCCACCCCCTCCTATAGCCCCCACCTTCCATAGCGCCTTCCACAGCACCCCCACCTCAGTCCTCCCCTTCACCTCCCTCCATAACCCCTACCCTTCATTTCCCCACCTCCTCCCATAGCCCACCCCCTCCTCAGCCCCCCACTGTCCACAGCCCCTGCCTCAGAGCCCCCCACCCCCTCCCATAGTCCCCTACCTTCAGAATCCCCCCCACCTCAGAGTCCCCCACCCTTCACCTCCCTCAGGGGAGCCTCCACCCCGCTCCCAGCCGGACCCGGCAAGGCTGCGGCAGCTCAGTCTGCGGGAGGCGCTGCAGTGCGGGCCCTTCCCGGGTGGGGGAACTCGGGCTCTCAGAAGCCGCCTCCGTGCGCCGAGAAACTTTCTCTGCGCCGGGACCCGCCCCCGGGCAGCGGCTCTGCTGGGGGAGGCAGCCCCGGCTGCATGGACCACTGGCGGGGGGGCTCCTTGCATGGCTGGGACGGACGGGGGAGACTGAGGCTCTGTCAAAGCCACGGGGGATGCTCGGAGGAGGGAGAAGCGGCCGCGGGTCCCCCGCGCCAGCAGCTGGCTGCAGAGACGCCACCGCTCCTAGCCATGGGGCGCAGGGTTTGAGCAGCACGGGGGGGTTGCAATCTGCAGGCTGAGCGAGCTGACACCCCAAGAGGAGGGGGGCAGTGGGTAGGGTTATCATACGTCCGTATTTTCCGGACGTTTTTATATATTTAAAAAATCCTCCCGGACGGCAATTAACAACTAAAAAGCCGGACATGTCCGCGGAAATACGGACGTATGGTAACCCTACCTTAGTAAGATCTAAAATCCTTTGTTATGCCTAAAATCTTTGGAAACATTAGTTGGTGAAATTTCATAAACATGTCTGTTGTTATGGAGGTATCACACAGTAAATGAGTGTTCCCTTTTTCTGAAAGCAATGAACATTGTTCTGACCACACTAAACCTCTGTGACTGATTCATTTAAAATAATGTCTTTGTTTCAGTGAGTTAAATATGTAGTCATCTGGAATGGTTACTTTATGAAGGCTTAAGAGTACATTTAAAATATAAAATCAGCTTAGAAATACTGAATAAGAAAATGTAAAACAGAGAAGCGCTGCATCACGTATTCCATAATATTTAATGTTGTATTCAGCAGGACAGATGACTCGCCCTTACTACAAAGTTTTTGCAAATAAATGTCTGACAAACTTCAGGGCATATCAAAAAACCCGTGACTGACATTTTTTATTCCCAAGTTTAGCGCTTTTAATTAGGTACCTTCTGCATATCCAGTCTGTGTGAGGGAGAGGGTGCAGGGGTCTCTGTGGGGAACTGTGACTCTCTGCCACCATGAGGATGGCCGGGTGTCTTGTTATTCTTTCTGCCTTGTCCCTCCGTCCCCGTCCCCGCCCCCGCCAGGCTGAAAGCTCAGGCTGCCGTCGGGCATAGGGGCACCCGTTTAATATTACGGCATAGGGCCCCATAAATCCTAAGGACAGCCCTGGGGGTGCCAAAAAGCGGTGCCCTGGCTCGGCAGGGAGGAGCCGCCTTACGGAGGCACCGGAGAGCCAGAGCGTCGGCTTGCAGGCAGCGAGCCCCAGCCATGAAGGAGCCGGCGCGGCGCAGGGGGGCAGGAGCCCTGCAAAGGCAGCGGCACCGCTAGCAGGGAGCAGCCGCGCCCCCCGCCCCTCCTGTCTGGGCTGCAGCCTGGCACCCCCCCGGGGGGCTCCTGCAAGATGCAGCAGATGCATGCGGGCAGAGGCCCCCATGCACCCCCCAGCTTCCCCCTCACCACGCTCGGGCTCTGTGGCTCCCGGGCATGTGAGCCACCGCCGGGGCCCTGAGCCTGCTCCAGGAGGGGCAGCAGCGGCTCACACTCCCAGGATAGCCCCAGAGCCAGAGCGTGGTGAGGAGGGAGCTGGGGGGGGCACACGGGGGCCTCTGCCAGCATGCATCTGCTGCAGGAGCCCCCAGGTGCTTCCAGAAGGCAGCTCCTCCCTGCCGAGCTGCTGCAGCGGCCCAAGCCCGGCAAAGCCAGTGAGTGGACTTGGGGCGGGGGCCACCAGGGTGGAGTGGGGAGGGCTCACGGCGGGGGGGGGGGCTGTGCACCCTCCAGGGGAGTTAATTGACCTGGTTCTGTGGATCTTGCTGACTATGCCCTTTGGCGGGACACTACGGAGAGTATCAATTCAGGACAAATTGCTTAAAGCGGGGCAGTCCCACCCAAGGCTGGGTGTCCTTTATTATTAAGGCACCCCAAACCAGCCAAACAGAGAGGACTTTGGTTTTACCCCACTGGCTAACCAGAAGTCATATAAGCAATTCTCTTAGGGTACATCTACACTACAGGGGGGAGTCAATTTAAGATACGCAAATTCAGCTACGTGAATAGCGTAGCTGAATTCGACGTATCGCAGCCGACTTACCCCGCTGTGAGGACGGCGGCAAAATCAACTTCTGCGGCTTCCTGTCGACGGCGCTTACTCCCACCTCCGCTGGTGGAGTAAGAGCGTCTATTCGGGGATTGATTGTCGCGTCCCCACGGGATGCGATAAATCGATCCCTGAGAGGTCGATTTCTACCCGCTGATTCAGGTGGGTAGTGTAGACCTAGCCTTAGACACTCCAGTTTCCCAGTATCACCAGCAGCACCGCTCCTTATGGGGATGAATGGTTATGAAAACCAATACCCCAGTTAAAGAAAAAAGGTTCTCTCGATCCCAAAGGACCAAGCCCCAGACCCAATATACAAATCAGATCTTACCCACAAATCACGCTGTTGCCAATCCTTTAGAATCTAAAATCGAAAGGTTTATTCATAAAAAGAAAGAAATATAGATGAGAGTAAAAATTAGTCAAAGTAATCAATTACATACAGTAAAGGCAAAGTTCTCGATTCAGGCTTGAAGCAGCGATGGAATAAACGGCAGGTTCAAATCAAGTCTCTGGAACATCCACAGCTGGGATGGGTTATTCAGTCCTTTGTTCAGAGCTTCAGTTTGTAGCACAGTTCCTCCAGAGGTAATGTTGCTGAAATATAGGGTTCGCCTAGCTGAGAGCCAATAACAGCCAGACAGGGATAAGGAAAGGTTGTTTATTTTGCAGAAGAAAGGAGAGTTTCGCACCTTGGTACAAAAAACTTTGTCTTACACACATTTTACAGATCCTTTATACACATCCAGACAAAGGCCCTTGCCATGTTAACACTTGATTGGTGGTTACCAGACCCGTTCTTCTGCTCTCTGGTTAGTGAAAACCAGTTTGGGACCAGCTTTAACTACCTCAAGGCCTTGAAAGGGAAGACAGTTGAAAAGTTTAACAAATTTATTAGAGCATAAGCTTTCGTGGACTACAGCCCACTTATGCATCCGAAGAAGTGGGCTGTAGTCCACGAAAGCTTATGCTCTAATAAATTTGTTAGTCTCTAAGGTGCCACAAGTACTCCTGTTCTTCTTTTTAGGTTACTGTGTACTTGAGGTGTCTGCTTCCCCCTAATGGCCACTGGCTGCCATAACGGCTGCTAGCTATTAAGGGGGTTGGGGGTTGCTGCTGACTGTCATAGTAAGAAGAAGGACTGAAGATAAAATGAGGGGGTTTCCAGGGTCTTTTATATCCTCCACCAAGTGGAAGGACACCCCTTTTCTCTTACTGTGGAAAATCACAGCAGCAAGGTGGAGTTTGGAGTCACATGGGCAACTCATATGTGGATCGGAGTCTCCCAAGCTCCATTGTTAGTTAAGTGTTTCTTGATTGGGCATTTAATCTGAAGAGTCTCTTCTCAATAAACTGGCCAAATGCTTCACTGATGCTACTTAGAATCAAACACATTGAGATGCAAGTACAGAGCCAATATTCGTAACTTCAAATGCAAAAATGATACACATGTACAGACAGCATAATCATAACCAGCAAATTACAACTTTTTCAAAGACGCTTTACTAGACCTCCTTTGTACAAGATTTGGAGCCACTATAAGACCTCGGTTGCAACAATGATCTATACGGTCACAGTTCAAGTCAATAACGTCACACAGGCCTCGTGGGCCGGGGTACATTTCAGCCGGTGCTCAGAGCCAGGGCGGGACTCCGGCTATTTAGCAGAAAGAAGCAGCTTTTTCGCAGATCCACCTGTAGTGCAAGTGGCAGCCTCGTCATTCCACTGGCCACCCTCGTGCAGGTGGGCGCAGTCCTCATCTCTGATGTGAAAACTGTACATGTTATTGGGTTCCCCTGTGGCCCAAAACCTGAAAGGGAAGGAAGAGAAGATCCCTCAAGCCACTGGGCCACCGGTTCTGGCTGAGATGCTCCCATCTATGTGCTGCCTGGTAACCGGGTCCCCCCTCAGCATAACCTAGAGCAGCCTCAGGGTTGGTCTAACTTACGCTCAGGCCCTTGCGGTGTTGTGGGCAGCCAAAAATAGCCAAAGTCCAGCCGTACTCCAGCCCCACCCCTACGTATGGGGCTTTTCTGCTCTTCTCCAGGCCCTTGAGCCTGGGGCAAGTGTGCGTGTGGGAGATTACATTGCCTTTATAGCCCCTTGATGGGACCGGAGCTGCATAAAGGGGAGTCAGAAAAAAGGAGAGAACAACATGGCCTCCAAGGAAGGCAGGCTGCCCTCTCCCTGAAAGGGGGTTTGGTGCATTTGCACCCCAAAACTCAAGGGTTCATTAAATTCCCCCCACACACACAAACAACAGACAGATTTTTTATTTTGAATTATCCAAATGAACGCAGGGCTGAGGAGTGTCACCTGACAGCAGAGCAGGCCTCGTTACTGGACCACTAGGGGATAACAACCTACTACCAGTTAATGGAGCTGCTCCTTTGGCTCAATAACGCCTAGCATTGAGATAGTACCTTTCATCAGGGGAGAGAAAAGCACTTTACAAAGCATTATTTGGCCATTTTGCTGAAGGGGAAACTGAGGCACAGAGTGGGGCAGTGACTTGCCCAAGGCCACCCAGCAGGCCAGCAGCACAGTTGGGAATGGAAGCCAGCACTACTGAGTCCCAAAGCAGGGCTCTAACCACTGGGCCACCAGTCGGGCAGGCGTCAGGACATGAAATCAAACCCGAGTGGTGCTGTCCCAGGCCTCAGCCTCGGAGCTACTGAGGTGGAAACAGGGGCAGCTGGGGAAGGCCGGGGGCAGGAAGGGAAGAGCAGAGGATCACCCCATGCTTACGTAAATCCCACAGGAGTATTGTCCACCCAGCGCCAGACGCCTTCAGTCCCTTGGTCTGTGAAGCCGATCCAGTGACGAAAGGAACCAGCTTTAATGGCCAAGTAATTCTAGAGCGGATGACACAGAGGATTGGGTGGTTAGAACTGGAGCATAAGCTAGGCCTCGTGGCGACCCTCTGCATGGGTACATTTTACCCAATGGGGGAAGTCTGGAGCACATGACTTATGAGGAGAGGCTGAGGGAACTGGGATTGTTTAGTCTCCAGAAGAGAAGAATGAGGGGGGATTTGATAGCAGCCTTCAACTACCTGAAGGGGGGTTCCAAAGAGGATGGAGCTCGGCTGTTCTCAGTGGTGGCAGATGACAGAACAAGGAGCAATGGTCTCAAGTTGCAGTGGGGGAGGTCCAGGTTGGATATCAGGAAAAACTATTTCACTAGGAGGGTGGTGAAGCACTGGAATGGGTTACCTAGGGAGGTGTACTCCTGTTCTTCTTTTTGCGGATACAGACTAACACGGCTGTTACTCTGAAACTAGGGAGGTGGTGGAGTCTCCTTCCTTGGAGGTTTTTAAGGCCCGGCTTGACAAAGCCCTGGCTGGGATGATTTAGTTGGGAATTGGTCCTGCTTTGAGCAGGGGGTTGGACTAGATGACCTCTTGAGGTCCCTTCCAACTCTGATATTCTATGATTCTATGAAGTCGGGGGGTCGTACCTGCTCCGTTTGATCGTTGATCACCACCAGATTGGCAGTCTGGCCCAAACAGGATCTTCTGGCCACCTGCCAGCGCTGGGCAGTCGAGGAGAAAAGGTAGCACCTCCCTCGGTACTGCTCCCAGCCAGGCTGGCACCAGGAAGTGCCTGTCGGAGAGAACACAGCAGAGCCAGCGCGTGACTAGGGAGGTATGAGCAGGAGGGGCTCCCCACCCTGGATAAACCCAGCAAATGTCTTCAGTGGCTGCCAGGTACTGCGGGAGCTTTCTTCAAGCAGGCCCTTCCCCAGGAAAGCATTTCAGCAAGGGCTCAGCTGAAAGATCACTGGGAGACAGGGCCGGCTCCAGGCACCAGCGAAGGAAGGAGGTGCTTGGGGCGGCCAATGGAGAGGGGCAGCACGTCCAGGTCTTCGGTGGCAATTCGGCGGTGGGTCCCTCAGTCCCTCTCGGAGGGAAGGACCTGCCGCTGAATTGCCACCGAAGAATGAAGCAGCGCAGTAGAGCTGCCGCCGAAGTGCCGCCGATCGCGGCTTTATCGTTTAAAAAAAAATTTTTTTTTTTGCTTCGCTGCTTGGGGCAGCAAACAAGCTGGAGCCAGCCCTGCTGGAAGAATATTATTCACCCATTTATGCTTCTTCCAAATGTGGAGGATATTCGGAGTAATTTCCCGATGGAACAAATCACTGTTTCTATTCGGAGCTTGCCAGCAGGGTTTTAGACACTTAGCTAATGAGAAGAGAGAGACAGATGGGTAGATACGATGGAGACTTTGCTTAATAAGCAGTGAAGTAGGACTAGGTGCTGTACGATCCCAGATGGTCGGAGAAGAACACCCAATCCTCCACCTTAGTAGGAAACTCCTCCCAAGGGAACAGAAATATGCAGTGGTCGAGAGGGAATGCCTCACCGTTAAGTGGGCCCTGGAAACATTGTGATACTACCTGCTAGGGAGTCAGTTTGTCCTTCTGACTGATCATGCCCCTCTGCAATGGATGCAGCGGAACAAGGAAAAAATGCAAGGGGAAGTGGCCCAGGGAATAAGCAGCATCAGTGGTGAAGGGAAAGCCGCCAACAGCTGCTACCATTGGGGTCCCTGGGCTGGAGCCCGGAGTAGAGGGCAGGCCCAGGTTCCCCCCTTCCCACCATACTCTACAGAGATCCCTTTGAGAGGGGAAGTAGACCTTGGCCCAGGCCGGAGGCCAAACTGCCCCTTCTGAGCTCAAAGGAGCAACAGAGACTGTGAGTATTCCACCTTCCCACCTCCCATATTGGCCTGTGATGAAAGTAGTTCAATAAGTGGTGACTTTTGCTGCTAAACTGGGAAAGGGAGGTCATGTTGAGGGCCTTAGCAAGCTTCTGAGGCCACTGGATCCACCTGGAAGCGCGGGACCCACCAATACAGGCTCGGAGCTTTGTCACAGCAGCTGGAAACATTAAATGGACTCTTAAAGCACAATCCTTCATATAACTCTGAGGGAAGAGCGCCCCCTAGAATCGTGCTGGGTGATTGCAGTTAGCACTCACTGCGAGGGAAGAGCGCCCCCTACGGATCCCCCCCCTCCCTATGGCTTCAATGAATATGGAGGCCCCCAATGTTCGTGAAGGGAGGAGAATTATTCAGTTATTATCTGTATTACCGTAGCCATCCCCCCCTTCCCCCGCCCCGATCAGGCCCCGTTCTGCCAGGTACTGTACAGATACAGAACAGAAAACGATCCCCCTGCCGTGAAGAGCGAGCTGAGGCTGGCGTGCATCTCACTGTTCCCTTTCTGTGCATTATCCAGGATCTTGTAGGTCTTGGCCCTGATGTCATCTCTGTCATGTTTCGCTTTGGCCAGATCCCTGGACACTGGAAACAAAACTCTCCGTGGTGTCTGGGAACTGGGTCGCATCCCTTTAAATCAGGGGTGGGCAAACTACTGCCCGTTTAAAGCCGGCTGGGGAGCGGGGTTGGAGTCTGCACCACACAGCTCGGCCCCAGTCCGGCTGGGTCGTGGGCTGCACCACACAGCTCCCAGAAGCCACAGCATGGCCCCACTCCAGCTTCTACGTGCTCCAATGGCCCCCTCTGGTGCTCCAATGGGAGCTTCAGTGGTGGTGCCTGAGGATGGGGCAGCATGCAGCGCCGTCTGGCCGCACCTCTGTGTAGGAGCCGGAGAAGGGGCATGCCACTGTTTCCGGGAGTCACTTGAAGTAAGCGCCGCTTGGTGCCTGCACCCCTCAGCCTCTCCCCACGGCCCCAGCCCTGATCCACCTCCCGCTCTCCAAACCCCTCGATCCCAGCCTGGAGCACCCTCCTGCAACCCAAACCTCTCATCCCCAGCCCTACCCCAGAACCTGCACCCCTTCCTCCACACTTGCCCCAGTTCTGATCCTCTGAAACCCTCTATCCCAGCCCAGAGCATCCTCCTATACCCCAAACTCTTCATCACCAGCCCCACCCGAGAGCCTGCAGCCCCAACCAGAGCCCTCACCCCCTCCCACACTCCAACCCCAATTTTGTGAGCACTCATGGCCCACCATACAATTTCTATTCCCTGATGTGGCCCTTGGGCCAAAAAGTTTGCCCACCCCGGCTTTGGTTTGGGAGTCTTGAGTGGCGCTCACCATGTTCTGTGTGTCCGAAGCTGCCAGAAGGTAGCCAGAGCCGCGGGTGTGTGCAGCTCGGCCTGGCGTGTCTGTGTACAGACCGTAAACACCGGGCTTTGGGGCCTGGCTGTGACACTGAAATGGGGCCCCTTTCTCAGCAGCGGGAGGCACCGAGCTTGTTACAGTCGGTCCAATACAGTCATTAGGGACTGGAGCCTGGCTGAACACTCCAGCAGGAACCCAACCTTTCACCAGGGTCAAATTTATTCAGCTCAACCCAGCCCAGCCTCACAGGAACAAAGGACACTGGCCTAGGCAACCTCAAAGAATCTGTTGGACCCTTGAGTGAGTCACCCCCCTTCCTTTCGTTAGTTTGGGACTGTGATGAGGTAATGTTCATCTGACTCCGGGGGGGGCGGGGCGGGAGGGGAAGGCAAAGCCAAGAGGGAAGAAAGCACATGATACAAGGGAGAGACTTTGTCATGCTCTTCCTCTCTCTTCCACCTCCATCTACAGACATCACCACCAAGCGACTGAAGTGCTGATCAAAAGGGAGAGCCTGGCTGAAGGGCAACCAGCCAGCCTGTGTTGAGAAACATCTAAGTTTGTAAGGGCACTGGAAGTGTTAAGATCAGCTTAGAATGTGTTTTGCTTTTGTTTCATTTGACCAAATCCGGCTTGTTGTGCTTTGACTTATAATCATTTAAAATCTACCTTTGTAGCTAATAAATCTGTTTGTTTATTCTACCTGAAGCAGTACGTTTGGCTTGAAGCATGTCAGAGACTCCCCTTGGGATAACAAGCCTGGTACAGATCAATTTCTTTGTTAAATTGACACACTCACATAAGCTTGCAGTGTCCAGCAAGCATAACTGGACACTGCAAGAGGGAGGTTCCTAGGGTTGTGTCTGGGATTGGAGATATTGGCTACTGTCATTTGGTTGCACAATCCAAGCAGCTTACATGCTGGAGGCTGTGCGTGAACAGCCCAGGAATGGGGATTCTTACAGCAGAGCAGGGTAAAGCTGGCTCCCAGATTCAAGGACTGGAGTGACCTACAAGATCACCGGTCCAGATAACTGCAGAGGGGACTGTCATAGGGGCCCAGCACAGGCACCAGGAAATGCAGCAGGGAAGGTGTTTTCACTGGGAGCAGCAAATGGAGAGAGGGGCCAGGATACCTCAGGCAGAGCAAGGATGTGTGTGAGATTCAGCCCTGGGCAACGGGTCAGCACAAGAGCACAACGGGCTGATGCGCAGGCCGTGAGCCGTGCCCAGGCCTCATGGCGGGGGGATGAATTTCAGCCTGTGTTCAGAGCCGGGGGATGAGAGGGCTGTTTACACAGTGGTGGCCCTTTCACAGATCCACCTGTAAGAGACACTACAGGGTCCGTCGTTCCACAGGCTGGTGTCCAACAGGTGGGCACAGTCCTCAGTGCCGTTGCTCCTTGTGAGCAGGTTATTGGGCTCCCCTTCATTCCAGTACCTGAACGAGAAGAGAGAGATGAGCCCTTAGCCCGCCGACTCCCCGTCCCAGAGGAGATACACCCCCAGTAAGCTGGGCCCCACCCTCAGTGTAACCTAGAGCAGCCTCAGGGTTCTTAACTTATGCTCAGGCCCTTGGTGGGGTTCTGGGAAGCTTAGAACAGCCAGAGCCCAGAAGGGCTGTAGCCCCACCCCTGCACCAGGGGCTGTTGTGCCAGCTCTTCTCCAGCCCCTTTATGCTGCTTATATCCTGGCAAGGGTGCGGCAGGAGATTAAATCTCCTTCAAAATCCCTTGATGCTGCCAGAGCAGCGTAAAGGGCCCTTAAGCAATGGAGTATTAGGCCCACTGTGATGTTGCACTCCATATGATTTAATGAAAATATGCTAATGAGTGAATATAATATAACTGGAATATGCTTCATGCAAAAGGTCTCTCGTAAGGTATCATTACAAAGCTTATAACCTACTGAGTGTGGTCATCCTATTTGTATAAATGTATCATTCTTGTACCTGAAACTAGAAATATGACATGTAACTCTGAGGTCCTATTGTAATTATGCAAAGTGTGGGCCATTAATGGTGGTTTGGAACCTTGATGGCTCCCATCAATTAGGACAATTGGTTGTAAATGGCTCTGTTTACTTGCAACCCTTCCTGTGAGTCAGGCCAGGCAGAATGAAGGCTTGGGGTCTCACAGGACATGTGACCCTGTCACCTGGTACTGGAATCCATCTTAAACCTGGGACTTTTCCATTTAGAAGGAGGGCTGGGGTCCCAGAGAGACAAAAGAATCCTGCCATGTGCCAAAGCTAAATAAGGGAGTGGAACAGAACAAAGGAGTTTCCAGTCATGAGAAATCTCCTAGTTACCACCTGAGCTGGAGCTAACAAGAACTGTACCAGGGGAAAGGATTGGGCCTAGACTAGGAAGGAGTCCCGTCTGTGAAAGAAGCTTATTGGAACATCTCTGAGGGTGAGATTTTATCTCCACTCAGTTTCTTAATGTCTTAGGCTTAGACTTGCGTGTTTTGTTTTATTTTGCTTGGTGACTTACTGTGTTCTGTCTGTTATTACTTGGAACCACTTAAATCCTACTTCTTATACTTAAGAAAATCACTTTTGCTTATTAATCATACCTGAGGAAGCAAACAGCTGTGCATATCTCTCTCAGAGTTATAAAAGCGGACAGTTTATGAATTTACCTTGTATAAGCTTTATACAGAGTAAAACGAGTTCATCTGGGGTTTGGATCCCAGTGGGAGCTGGGTGTCTGGGTGCTGGAGACAGGGGCTCTTCTTAAGCTGTTTTCAGTTAAATCTGCATCTTTGTGGCGTGTGGTTCAGACCCTGGGCCTGTGTTGGAGCAGACTGGCATGTCTGGCTGAACAATGCAGGGTTCTGGAGGCCCAACCTTACAGAGAAAATGGGCTCAGAGGTAGTCTCAGCACATCAGGTGACAGTCCCAAGGAGGTTTCTGTGACTAAACCAGTCACTCCCATTCCATTACTTTAATCCAGCGCTAGGGGGGATTAAAGCAAGTAGAGGGACCAATATGGCTGCCCATGATGCTGAATACTCTCTGCATGGGGAGTGGCGGGGTTGAACAATTTGCACCCCAGTCTCAAGGGTTTGTGACATTCCCCCTAGAGGAGGCAGATCTTATTCTGAAGTATCCACATGAATGTGGGGCCAGAGTCAGCGTTACCTGCTCACAGGGCAGATGTCATGATTGGCCCACTAGAGGATAAGAACCTACTACCAGCTAATGGAGTAAGTGGGGGAGGGCTGCGCTGTTGAAGGCCCTGGTGCAGGGGTAGAGGCTGCTACCCACACACACCATGGCAGCACAAGCTTCCCCTCACCACAATGTCTCAGACCAGACCAGCCTTGAAGAGACCCCTCTGTAGGCTGAGAGGGACGCTCTGTCCCTGGGACCCATTCCGTCCTCGGTTCATTGGCTGTGATGGCCAACGAGCACCCAGTGTGATCTGTGGATGCTTTTCCCACTGGGAACTGGGCTGAGACCCGGCAAGCTCGTTTCATACAGCGGTCACCCACCAGCAATGCCATTTGGTCACTAGATACTTGGGCCAGATTGCAAACAGTGACCTGCGGGGACCGATAAATCCTCGAGTCGTTCAGTCCTCAGCGCATTAAATCAAACCCAAGTGGATCCATCCCTGGCCTCAGCCTTGCAGCTCCTGAGGTAGAAAGCGCCTGCAGGGGGAGCTGGGGAAGGCCAGGGGCAGGAAGGGGAGAGCAGAGGATTGCCCCATGCTTACGTAAATCCCACAGGAGTATTGTCCACCCAGCGCCAGACGCCTTCAGTCCCTTGGTCGGTGAAGCCGATCCAGTGACGAATGGAACCGGCTTTAATAGCCACGTAATTCTAGAGAGGATGACACAGAGAATGGGGTGGTTAGAACTGAAGCCAGATCCTGAGGCGTCTCCCGTGGCAGGAACTAACCCCAAGGGATGGCCTAGGCACTCGGCCCATCAGCGAGTGCGCTCGGTGCTGCAGATGTCAGAGGAGGAGGCAAGGAGCCCGATTCTCCTCTCCTTCCAGTGGAGGGTGGGGGGGATGGAGAGACAGTAGGAGGATCAGGGGTTGGCGATGGTCTCAGCCTGGGGTGGGGAAAGGAGGCCCCGAGCCTTGGGGATGTTGGAAGGCGGGGGGAGGGTATTGGGTCCTGCAGTGGGGGCTGTGGCATAGATCACCCACACACCGCACCAAACAGATCCCAACCCTGCAGTCAAATTTGGGCACATCTCAGCTGGGGAAGGTAATGCACAGGGAGTCCAGGAGGGCCTGGTGTATTAATTTAGCTGGAATATACGGGCCTAAAGTGTTACCAGAACCCAGTCGTTGGCCGACATTAAACATCGCTAACCCGGCCTGCTCGGTTCCCTTAAAAACCCTTTTAACCTTTGATCAAAGCGAAGATGGAAAAACAAGGGAAAGCCTTTGAACTGTAAAGCACTAAGCCAGGCTTTCAGTCCACCAGCCTCCCTTGGTCCCGTCCCCTTTGAGATGCAGGGTTTTTTTTTTTTTAGAAGGAATCCGCTCCCCTTGTGTGACGGACTCTTAGCAGGGCCAAATTAATCATTTGTGAGCCCTGGCACCTGTACTGTGGCCCCGTCCCCTGCCCCACCCACACTTTGCCACAAGGCCCCACCCCTGCTCAACCTCTTCCCCGCCAAGGCCCTGCCCACCGCTCGCACAGTTGGGAGGGAGCGGAGAGGAGTGAGTGGCAGGCAGGGCCTCAGTGAGAGGCCGGGTGGGGCATTGGCACAAAATGTGGGTGGAACACAAGGGGCAGGTGTGATGAAGTGTGTGGGGGGGTTCTTGGTTTTTCCTTGTGTGTTTTTTTTTTTTTTCCCAATGATTTGCAGGCAGAGGGAGTGGGACTCAGTTTCCCTGGGTTTTACTGGTTTAATGAGGTGATGGGAGATGGAGTTTGTTGTTACAGAGGACCGGAGAATGGACACCCCAGCGACTGGTGACCTGGGGTTGTGGTCACCGGGAGACCCAGCTCAGGAGTCCAGCTGGTTCTGGCCAGTGGGAGGACAATGGGCTGTGAAGAGAGGACCCCGGTGACCTGACCAGCCGGTTCCAGCCAGAGGACAGGAGAGGAGAGGAGGCCCAGGCGACCCTGTTTACCTGGAGAGAAGACAATGGACAGAGGCGGAGCTTGGGGGAGGTGATATTGGATGCCCAGCTGGGAAGCAGGGGGGCTCTGGGCTGGAGAGGAGAGCAGGCAGAGCCCACCTGGATGCAGGGGAGACTTGAATGTGCTGGATTGAGGGAGGCCAGGCCCAAGGCCCTGAGAGTTTCCTGTGCTATGTTCAGATGCTCAATAAAGCCTTCTGTTTTAGGAGCCTGAGAGTGGCTCCGGTCTAGAGAACAGGGTTGCATTATTCCCTCTAGGAGTGGAGGCCCTGGGGGTCCAGAGCAAATAGACTCCCTGAGGGCACCCACGTGCTAAAGCTCAGAGAAATGCAGTTCCACAAGGTGGAGGGGCTTAACCCCCAAGAGAAAGTGGACCCCTGAGAAGGGCTGTCACACTGAAGGGGGATCCCCCCAGGGACTGCACAGGGCCAAGAGAGGGCACGACCTGTGACTCCGTGACAGCAGGGCCATAGTCCGGGTGCCATGGCCCCTTCTAAGTGTGGGCCCAGTGCCATTGGTGCCATTGTAAACCCGGCACTGTCTCTTAGATGGTATCAGAGCTGGTAACAACCATTCTTCTGCTGAGACGGGCTGGAGCGGCTGTTGTTGTTACAGTCTGACCTGTTTCATCCCAGGTGGTGGTTGGGATTAGCTGGAGCCGGTAGAGGTGACATCATCTGGGTCCCTCTCTCTGGCCCCGTCTGGTCAGGATGTCTCAGGCTCAGGATGACAAAGGTCTGGGGTCCCAGAAGATGTGGGGGAGGGAGGAGCCATGATGGTGAAGCTCATTCCAGAGTCTATTTTTCTCCCCAATGTCTCTTTCAGGGCCCCAAAAGGGAGTGATGGGTGGAACAGCCCATCCCCTTGTTCCGCTGGCTACCAAGTAGGTTTAATCTCCAACACTGGATTCACTCCTTTCTGGTTCCACACGTTTCTTGGTTGCCAGGCGTGATCTGAACCCAGTCCTTGAGTTACAGCAGGAGGTTCTTTCATTTGGACTAACTCCCGTTTGGGACCTTTTCCCATCAACCCTGGTTACTCTCGGTCATTGTGCCATCTCAGGAACGCTCACACTTTTACAGCTCTGCGTTCACAGTGAGGGTAAATTGTCAGGCCAGTTATTACGACAGGATCCAGCAGGAGATAAGGGTGAGCGTTACGAATGCGCCGTCTGAGTTCCTCTTTCATAAGGGCTGTTCCATTTTGAAAGTGACTGTAAAAAACCTGCCCCTAGACGGGCTTCCTCATCCCTGTGGGTATCAGAGCCAGGGCTGCTGGCTGCAGGGACTAACCTAAGTTGTTCCTGCTTTTCCCTCCCATATGCCCAGCAGAGCCAGCCAGGACCTGGTCTGGTTCAGGCCTCAGCAGAATTGTCACCAAGTTCCTGTTGCAGAAACTTTGGGCTGGATCCCCAGCTGATGTCAACCGGGATCGCGCCAATGACGGCTGCAGTGCACCAGCCACGGTGCTGGCCCATTCCTGGTGCTGGAAAGCACTGACCAAAGGAAATATATTCACTACCATAGATACTGACTCTGTGGGTGCCCTGGGGCTCTCAGGTCCCACCAGCCACCCACCCATCACTTGTTTGGCCACACAGCCACTGATCTGCTGTTCTGCAGCCGGTAGGAGGTGCTTGGGGAAGGGGGCAGAGCAGGGGTGGGATGAGGCAGGACAAGGGTGGGGTCTTGGGGGAAGGGGCAGAGGCGAGACTAGGTGGGGGAAGGGGTGGAGTGGAGGCGGGGCTGAGGGGGGGTGGAGCACCCACCTGGAAAAATGAAAGTCATCACCTGTGGCACTACAGTCGAGTCCGGGCTCTTCTTTCCCAGCAGTAACCTATGGGCTCTGCAGTCTGGTGGGAATCTTCCTCTGGCAAGATAGTTTCGTGTTCCTAGCACCCCAGGGAGTCTGACAACCCTGCCGGGTAACCACCTCTCTTATCTGCCAAGCAGCTCTGCTTTCTGACCCCTCCTCAAACCGCCCCACTGTTTGCTTCACGTGGTCCCTTCTCTGTGCAGCTTCCACAAGCCCCTCCTGCCCCACCCAGGCAAAATTCACCCCTGTGTGGGAGCCAGGGCTAGGCCTTATCACTGCTGGAGTCCTGCTCCAGCCCTGCACTGCGAACACCCACCGTTCCTTTCTTCCCGTCAGGTCCAAACAGCGCCGAAGCCTCATGCCGGCCCTCTGCCCAGGGGTCATTACACCCCAGGGATGGGTTGGGCCGAGGCCTTGTACCTGCTCCCTTGGGTCGTTGATCACCACCAGATCAGCATTCTGGGCTAAGCAGGCGTGTCTCGCTGCCTCCCAGGACTGGTTAGTCCGGGAGAAAAGGTAGCACCTCCCTTGGTTCTGGTCCCAGCCCGACTGGCACCGGGGAGCGCCTGCAGGAGACAACACAGCTGTGAGCCCCTCCCCTGTTACTCGCCGACGAGGGGCCAATCCCCTCTCCCACATGCCGACGAGGGGCTGATCCCTCCGCCCCACGTGCCATGAGGGGCCGATGGCCCTACCCCACGTGGTGAAGCGGGGCCGATCCCTCCCACACACGCGCCGATGAGGAGCCGATCTACCTCATCTCACGTGCCAACAGGGGGCCGATCCCTGCCCCACCAGGTGCCGACGAGGGGCTCATCCCTCCTAGGGTTACCATATGTCCAGGTTTCCCGGACATGTCCAGCTTTTGGGTCTTTAAATAGCCGTCTGGGGGGAATTTGTAAAAAGCTAAAATGTCCGGGATTTTCCCCCGGACGGCTATTTAAAGACCCAAAAGCGCTGACAGGGCAGCCGCGCTGGGGGAACCGCGGCAAGCCGGCGCCGCTGCTGCCACTCACCTTTCCTCCCTGGGCCCTGGGGCAGCGCGCAGCTTAGAGCTCCCAGTGTGGTGGTGTCAGCCCACGGGGCCCGCGCAGCCCTGCCCCTGCCCTGCCCTGCCCCTGCCCCGGCCCCGGCACACAGAGAGGCAGCGAGGAGGTCTCGCTCCCCTGCGTGCTGCAGCGGGGCAGGGCTTGTAGACTCGGGCAGAGAGACCCCCCCGCCCCTGCCCCCCTCCCCTTGACCCGACCCAACCGTAGGAAGGAGCCAGAGGGACTGGGAGGGACCTGCCTGCTGGATGCTTCCCAGGAGCCGCTCCAGGTAAGCACTGCTGGGCTCACCTGGCCCCCCTGGCTCCCCTCAGCCCCACTGCCCTCAGCCCCCACCCTGACCCTGTTCCCTCAGCCTCCCCCGCAGTTCCCCCTGTACCTCCCACCCCGCACCCACTGCCCTCTGTCCCTGCCCCCGTTCCAACAGCCTCCCCCACAGTCCCCCTGCCCCCCCAACCCACTGCCCTCAGCCTTGCCCTACCCCAAATCTCTTCTTCAGCCTCCCCCATCATCCCACCCCCATCGCTCCCCCTGCTGTCCCACCCCCTCAACTTCCCACCATTCCAGTACTGCTCCCCTCTGTCTCATCCTCTCCAGACCCTGTCCCTCTCTCCAACCCCCCAACCCTCCCCAGCACAGCCCCATTGTCTCCCCTGCCCTGCCCCACCCCACTCTACACAGCTCTCTCTACCCTGTTCCATTCATGCTCCCCTCAGCCCCTACCCTACTCCCCCCATCCCAGTCCTGTCCCATCCCCCTCAGTTCCTCCATCCTGCTTCCCCCGTCCATCCCCACACACCCACCGATTCCCTCAACCTCCCTCCCCCCCGTCCCACTCAGGACATGCATGAAAAAGAAGCAATGGGCTTAAATTGTAGCAAGGGAGATTTAGGTTAGACATTAGGAAAAACTTCCTAACTATGAAGGTAGTTAAGCACTGGACAAATTACCTAGAGAGGTTATGGAATAGCAGTCATTGGAGTTTTTTAAGAGGTTAGACAAACACCTGTCAAGGTGTTATTATTCAGTCCTGCCTCAGTGCAGGGGTTTGACTAGATGACCTGTTGATGTCCCTTCCAGTCCTACATTTTTGTGATTCACACTGAATTGCCTTGTGCCCCTGTCTAGTAGTAGTGGCACACAGTTCTCTGACATGCAGGTTTATAAAACTGTAGTTAATATACAGTTTAGAGCAGAGCAGTTTTAAAGCTCTGCATGTTCAGACCAACTGAGCTGAAAATTGTGAGCTTGTATTCAAAACGATTAAGATGTGGGCTGAAATAAAATCAGCCTGAATTGCTCAACAATATCAATGGAATCAGCATTGCGCTGCTATCTTTGTAAAACATTACAGTGAAATCTTGCAAGTATTCCATAGCACGCCGCCTTGCCCAAGTGGTAACTAAGCAGAACATCTTCCTGTTTCAACATTCTTAACTTGTATCCCTCCTAGAATTGGGGTTTTTTCAAACACTGAATGCTGCTAAGTTGTGAGTTTTAACAGTTTTTTTTTTCTTTTAAACCACAGCACTGAATGTTATTCTAAAATTGTTTTCCAAATAGTCTTAAACTCCCGTTTGATCCCCCGCTGATGTTCATTGTGAAAAGTATTGCAGGTCTAATAATCTAAACATCCCATCTAAGAAACTGAGCAGAGCCCCCGTGGGAGCCTCAGGGACATCACACGACTCTCCCAGTGGGTGGGTTGACAGCTTCTCAGTCTGGTCTGTCATCTCTGTAGTTGGGTGGGGCTCCCCTGGCCCCCTGGGGCTCTCACCTTCTCCGTGCAGGGATGAGCAGGATTTGGGGAGGGGGGGAATCTCAAACCCTAATAATAATAATGCCTCCCCCCCTTCTCATCAGTAAAGCACACAAAGCACTTTGCTAAGGGGGTCAGGCTCATAAGCCCCATTTTATAGATGGGGAAACTGAGGCACAGGGCATTGCTATGACTTGCCCAAGGTCACATAGCTGGAATCGAACACTGGTCTCCTAAGGCTTGGTCCCGTACTTTCTCTACTAGTCCATGCTGTCTCAGAAGGTGCCTAGCACACACCAGATCTCATCTGGTGGGGGTAGGGGACCCAGGTCATGGTGGATACTCACGATAGAGGAGGACCAAGGTCATCAGGAGCAGTTTGATAGCCATGATGATCAGGGTGGGGATCACCAGCTGCCGGTTCGTGAGAGTGGCGATCTGGAAAGGGGGGAAATGGCTCTGATAACCCTGTCCTGACCACACCCTAGATCTTACCCCACCTCCACCCCTAGCACTGAATGGGACACAATTTCGATCAAGCCTGACAATAATTAAAGGCGCAGGGATCTGTGTGTAGCATCTTTAGCTAAAAGAGCTTTTCTCCCCGCTGCGTCTCAGGCATTTGAGTTAAACGGGCATCCGCAAACATGAAAAGGATGAAGCCAAAGGGCCAAACTCTGCTCCCAGTTACACCCGTGTAAATCTAGACTGAAGGCCACAGTGCGACTCAGGATTCACACTGGTGTAAGTGGGAGCAGACGTTGGGTCAAGTAGTTTCCAAACCTTTGGAGGAAAATAATCACGTCGCCTGCCAGGCAGTGAATTTTCCCCTGCACAGGGTGTGACCCTGTCAGTCCTGCCAGCTCCCCAGTCACCTCCGGGGCTTCCAGGGATGGCAGGCTAGGTGAGACCCCCCCCATTTCTGATCTGTTTTTGAAAAGAGGAAAAACTAAACTGCTTTTTGAACTTTCTTCCAACACCACAAAGGAGCAAAAAGGGAAGGAAACTGACTGCCATGCACAGGAAACAAGCAATACCCAGAGCAGCAGGTTCCTCATTAGCCAGCAAAGGAGCTGGTTTGTCTCACCACGGGGAGTGGACAGACCCCAGCCCATGTTCCTGGGTCATCCTGGTCCTGCTGAGGTTCCCCAGGTGGGCTGGGCATCTGCTCTGGGTCCCCTCAGATCTCTCAGGCGTGCAGGCGTCTTCCCCTTTGGGGCCAAGGGTAGCAGGCTGGGTGGGTGCCCCGTGTGCTCTGCTGTTCGCTCCCACTGGGCTTCCTGCCCCATAAGGCGGTGTCTTATACACGCAGTGACTCAGGTGCTCCCGTGGTGCAGCCTGCGTGGGCAATGTCAGAGCACCGCCCAACACCCTGCCTCCTGCGCCGGGCGGTGGTGACCCTGAGTGAGTCACGCCTTCAAAGAGGGAAGAGCCCTGCTAGGTCCCATCTGGTCCATCATCCCAGAGCAGCTCTGTTCTCCCCAGGCTAGTTTTAAAGATAACATAACCGGGTGGGTTGTCAGGATCAAACCCTGGACTTGAAGCAGCGATACTCAGACCTCAGGGGTTCAGAAGCCAAATTAGCAATCAGCATTACCCAAGAGAGCCACAGTAGGGTGAATTCATTGTTTCATGTACTATAGGACTCTGTGATCATATTTAAACAGTACGTCCGTTTTATACATATATGTATTCTCACAACACAGTGACTGACCAAGTATCACTGTTTTATCAACTACAATTGGTTAATTACATAGTAAAAGCATCCCGGTAAATTAATAGCTTAGATTGGTTAATAATTATGGAAGCAAGGTCTGAAGCAGCGTGTGATGAGCTGCACGGGGTGGGGAGGAGGTTTCAGGGCCAGACGGTCTTTACATAGATACACCTGCTCGGCCTGGGTATCCAGCAGACAGAGCTGCGTTGCCCACGTGATCCGTTTTGGCGGGTGCTGGGTTAAAAATCACTTTAGGACTCAGGGACTGAAATGTTGTTATCCTGATGGTGGGAGGAACGGGCAGCAGAACTGTGCTTAGCCGGCCCTGACTGACGGGGTCTCCCTCAGCCGAACTGAGCTCACAAAGCCCGGGGTTCGGATGCCAGAGCCCAGTGGGGAGGGAGAAGGGCCAGGCCGGGCCAGGCCAGTTCAGTTTAGAGATAGAGGTACCTAGACTCCATCAGGTCCAAGGGCTGCTTAGATCTGCTGCGGGACAGCATTTCTGTGGAAGAGGCAGCTCGGCCTGCACTAGCGGTGAGGTTCCCCCGCTGAGTCACAGTAGAGAGGCAGGAGACAGCAGAAGGGGACGGCACAGGGCCAGAGGCGACGGAGCAGAGGATGGCCCAGTGCGGTGACCGGTGACACGAACAACAGCAGCGGAGGGAACGACACACAGCAGCAGCAGCAGGCAGTGAAGGCGTTGCTCGATGTGTCCTCCCCAGTGTGAACTCACGTGAAGGCACCACTGGACTCTGGGTCTTCACAGACCAAGGACAGCAGCTGTGAGTGGGGTGTGGCAGAGAGAGAGGGGAGTGCATGTTAAAGGGACATTTGTTTGTCGGACTTTCACACCACAGTGAAAAATGGAGGCAAAAGACACGGCCCAATGTCCTCTGGGGTGGGAGTTTTGCTCATGGTCAGATGTGTTCGAATCACGGTTGTGGGTGTCCCCCAATTAATGCCGGGTTCCTTCCCCATTTTTATTAAATGTTTTCTCTGCCACGCACAGATTCAGTGCTTGTGAAAGGGGAAGTGTTGCCTCTTACAGGCGCTCGCGGAGATTGATTTTCCCAGATTACTGGGTGTAGGCTGTGGCTATTAAACACGGCCCTGGTGGCTGCCGACTCCAGCTGGCAGAAGGGCACAATTCGATCACACCGTGTTTTATATCACGTGCTGCAAAGAGACGCAGGAGACGCATTAAAGAGCCTTTGTCTGAATAAGGGTTGCCAGGTGTCTGGTTTTCAACCGGAAAGGCTGGTCGCAAAGGGAACCTGGCAGTGTCCGGCCAGCAGTGCTGACTAGCCACTGACAGCCCAGTTCATCGCAATAAGCAGCCACCGCCACCGGGGGCAGGACGAGCAGAAGCTGCTGAAACCTGGAGACGCATATGGGAACGGGAGAGCGGGGTACTGGTGGCTCCCCCGTCCTGCCCCAGTCACTCCCTGACTGCAACTTCCCCTCCCTCATCCTGTCCCACTCACCTCCCGACTGCGGCTCCCCCTCCCCCATCCTGCCCCACTCACTCCCCGACCATTGGAGCGTGGGTTTTCCTCCCTCGTCCTGCCCCATCCTGCCCCACTCACCCCCAACCCCAGAGCACAGCTCCCCCTCCCCACCCCACTCAGCCCCCAACCCCCAGAGCGTGGCTCCCCCTCCCCCATCCTGCCCCACTCAGCCCCCGACCCCCAGAGCACGAGTTCCCCTGCCCTGTCCTTCGCACTCACCCCCGACCGCGGCTCCCCCTCCGCCATCCTGCCCCACTCACTCCCCGACCATCAGAGCGTGGGTTTCCCTCCCTCGTCCTGCCCCATCCTGCCCCACTCAGCCCCCAACCCCCAGAGTGTGGCTCCCCCTCCCCCATCCTGCCCCACTCACCCCCCAATCCCCGGAGCATAGGTTCCCCTGCCCTGTCCTTCCCACTCACCCCCAACCCCAGAGCGCAGGTCCACCTTCCCCATCCTGCCCCTCTCACTCCCAACCAGGGGGCAAGGATCCCTCTCACCCGTCCTGCCCAACTCACCTCTTGATCCCTGGAGCATGGCTTCACCTCCCCTATCCTATCCCAATCACCCCCCACCCCTGGAGCTCAGTTCTCCCTGCTCTGTTCTGCCCCACTCACCCCCCGACCCCCAGAGCACGGCTCCCCCTCCCCTGTCCTGCCCCACTCACCCCTGACCCCTGGAGCATAGCTCCCCCTCCCCCACTCACCTCCCCACCCTGGAGCGTGGCTCCCCCTCCCCCGTCCTGCCCCATTCACCCTACACCCTTGGAGCAAGGTTTGAACGATGGGTTGCCAGATGTACGGTGCAGGGGTGGAGGGAGGCAAAGTCTTTAAGTGGGTGGATCCGGTTGGAGCCGGGTCCACCCTTGCCCGAGGGCTGGGCGAGAGGAAATCACCCACGTGCAGATGGTGAGCACTGCTGCTCGAGGAAAGGGCCACCCACTGGGACTGCTCGAGGGGAATCCAAGCCGCTGCACCTGGCTCTCCGAAGGGTTTCAAGCTCCGGAAGTCTGAACAGAGACCAGCCACTGCCCCAAGCCTGGGGCGCCTAGGCTCACTCTCAGGGCACAGATGTTCCCTGTAGCTCCCCCTTCCGAGCGGTGGACCCTGCTGTCCAGCTGTCTGCCCCAGTCTGGCCACAGCGCTGACCCTTCAGACTCCTGTACTTAAACCCAGCCTCCCCCAGAACTCCACCCAAAAGGTGCCATGCTTCTGACCTACAGCTTAACCCCCTCAGGGACACGCCTCTGTTGAGAAGCAGTTACACACGCACACACACGCACACACTCTCTTTGTTCAGTCTATCAGCTTTATGTTCGTTATATTTAATCATGTAAAGCCCAGGAGAGCACAACTCACACAAAGCAACGAGAAACAAAGGGGGGCGAGGTAATATCTTTGACTGGACCAACTTCTGGTACAAGTTTTCGTGCAACTCTGAGCTCTTCTTCAGCTCTGGGGAAGGAGGCAAAATACAAATTGGCACAGATTGTTAAGCAGAAGGGGTCATGCGTGGTGGAGGCGGTCACTGGAAATGAGTGTAATGCATAAAGGGTTTGAGGTGGGCAGCATGGTGTGTTACGAACTGTTGTAAGGAGCCATAAAACCAGTGTCCCTGGTAAGTCCATGGCTTTTGGTGTCTAGCAGACTCACCTGTTGAAGGCGTTGTGCCGTTTGCCTTTGAGGACAAGTATGGAAAGGTCAGATATGGAGCGATCGCTTTGAGAAAAGCGTTCCCACACGGGTGATACGGTGGTTTTGCCTTTGATCATTTTTCCGTGTGAGTTCATTGGCAAAAACGAGCAAGACACATATAAAACAGCCTAAAAGCAGACACTAAATAGTATAGGGGGGGAGGGATAGCTCAGTGGTTTGAGCATTGGCCTGCTAAACCCAGGGTTGCGAGTTCAATCCTTGAGGGGGCCACTTGGGGATCTGGGGCAAAATCAGTACTTGGCCCTGCTAGTGAAGGCAGGGGGCTGGACTTGATGACCTTTCAAGGTCCCTTCCAGTTCTAGGAGATGGGAGATCTCCATTAATTATTATTATTATAGTCAGTTGCTTGCCCGCGCTTTGGCTCGTTATGAAGTATATTCAAGAGACCCAACAATCAATATCAGTCAGGTTTATTGCTAAAAGCCAGTGATCACATAGTAGAGGAAGAAAGGTTGAACAATGGACTAGTTTCTGGGCAGCCACATAGTACAGCACCGGGAGGGCCTATCCCATCGCTAGAGGAAATCAACCTACCTGAGATGGGTAGCGCGAAGTCAACGGAAGGATTATTCCACCTACCGAGCTCTCCACACCTGGTGTTAGGTCAGCTTAACTACATTGCTCAGGGGGTGGATTATTCACCCATGTAGGTGGGTCAGTCTGATTTTCTAGTGTAGACCAGCCCTTAATCTGATGCAAGGTGGCTCTGTCCCCGAGAAAGCTCCCCCCAGGTGTCCCTTTCTAAACTCCTGCTTCTTTTGTTCTGCCTTTTGGTAACTTTCCATTACTTCCAAGCCTCCCTCACCTTGGACAAGAGCAGAAAGCGGCATCTCCCAGGCAGAGGAAACTCATTGTCCCACGGTGTTTAACGTAATCTTGCATGCTGGTCCGTCCCCATTGTATCTGGCCTGGCAGAGACATGCCGACCCTGCTACCTCCTGGGGCATCCACACACACGTAGGCATTCCATGACCCAGTCATGTCGTGGTACTGTGACATACAATCATCCAAAATTCAGAAGTGATACAGCCTGAGCCCTTCCAAGGGGAAACTGAGGCACAGGGAAGGGAGTTGTCCAAGGTCCCAGGATGAAGCAGGGAAGAGAACTCAGGTCTGCTGTGCTCCAGCCTGGTGTCCTACCCACTAGGAAACACCATCCCTCCCCCCAGGGATTCGGAACAACTCCTAGCCCCCAGAAAGAGCTGTGCGACGGGGAGCATCACCAAGAGAACACAGCTTGGGGTGACTATCCCATGAGCGATCTGGAGGAGGCAGGGCCTGGTCCCGCTGGTCAGCCCGTGGCTCAGGAAGGGCATGAGCCGGCGGTCGAGCCGGGCTCTAGCAGAGCCAAGGCTTTTCGCAGATCCAGTAGTCGGTCATGTAGCAGTTTATGTCGTTCCAGCGCCCATCGATCGTCATGGTGCCGCAGTCCTCGTCGCCGGAGTCATTGGGCTCCCCGCTGCTCCAGAAGCTGTGAAGAAGAGCAAAGCCCCATGGAGAGCACAGCGGGGAGCAAGGGGTGGTGCATGGGGGCATGGAGCCTTTCACCCCACGTACCTGAGTTTCAGAGGGGAGCCATCCACCCAGAGCCATTGATTTTCCACTTTCTTGTCACTCAGCCCCAGCCAGTACGCCCGGGACTTTGGGCGGTTCTTCACCAAGAACACCTGCAATAGACAAGAACAGAGTAAGGGGGTGAATGAGTGGGGGATAGGCCACATGCTTTGCCAATGCCAGGAAGGATGGCCTGGTGGGCAAGGTGCTGGTCTGGGACTCAGGAGACACAGGTTCAAGTCCCAGCTCTGCTATTGACTCCCTGCATGGCCCTGGTCAAGTCCCTGCATCTCTCTATGCCTCAGTTTCCCCCAACTGAATAATAGCTCTGCCCCTGAGGGTGCTAGCAGGATAGCAACATTGAAGAGTGTGATATGCTGGGGGGGGGGGGGACCTTAAATGCCATAGATGTATCCCCACCTCAAATCCAGCAGGAACTGAGGGCTGTTCCTGGCTGGTGGGTAGAATGAGTGGGTATGGTCTCAGTCCAGCTCTCAATCCAAGCAATAGGAGGCCTGAAGGAGGGGTGTGGGGCCTGAGCTCCTGGGGAGGAAGGGATGGATGCAGGGAGGAAACATGAACTGGCATTGGGGGAAGATACAGGGGTTCAGGGCAGAGCCACTGAAGGTTTGTCTGGCTGATCGCTTGAAAACATCCCGGCAATGCCCCTCCCAACAGAACTGGCAAAAACTCCATGGGGAGTCCAGCCTGTTCTTACAACCCTCCAGTTCAAACCCTGCCCCCGCTTGTATTTTCCGGTTCTCGCAGGTTTTTGCCGCGCTATTTAAGCTTTTGTTCTGGCATTCTCAGGCATCAATATTCCTCTGCTGGGAATATTAACCCGGGGTGGCCTCAGCGCTCACGGTGGGTTGATTAACACGCGGCACGTTGCGTGTGCTGGTTTGCAGAGTGCCGGGCTCCCTTTGAGACCCAAGCCCGCATGTGGTTTTGGAAAGAACCTGGTGACCCTTAAAAGAGCCGTGTTTTAAGAGCCAGGCCCAGTCGGTCTCACCTGCTCCCTGGTCCCCTGGGTCCCACCCGCTAGGAATTCCCAGGGTAAACCTGCAGCTGTTGCTGGGTAGCTGTGCGATTCCCTGGCCTGGTCGGGGTACACCAGGAGGGTGGCAGGCGGCTTTACCTGCTCCTCTTTGGTGTTAATGATCACCAGCTGTGCCCCATAATCCAAACAGAACTGCTTGGCCTCACGCCAGGTTTTGGTAGACTCTGAAAAGTAGTAACAGGTTCTCTGGAACCAGGCCCAGCCCCAGGGGCAATGGCCGCAGACAGAATCTAGGAAGCAAAACCCAGAATAACCCAGTTCAGGGCCAGGCAGGGAATCTGGCAGAGCCAAGAAAAGGACCCAGGAGTCCTGACTCCCAGCCCCCTGTTCTAACCCCATTCCCCTCCAGGGCCTAGGGGCCCGAGTGCAGCCCCAGCCGTGGCGCCAAAGCAATAGCCATACGGCTCTTTTTAGCATGCCAGAGCGAGCCCTGCTAGCCCCGCTCTGTCGACCCGGGTGCGAGGCTCCCTCCCAGGACGAGTGTAGACATACGGAGACAGATCCACAGGGGATGGCTGTAGCCAGCAGCCTCAGTGGGCCTGGGGTTGGCTCAAAGAATCCCCCACCCCGCAGGTCCCACTGAGAACAACAGAGAATCCCGCAATGGGAGCTGCCGTGTGCTGAGAGCTCCCTTGAGCATCTGGCCCTGCGGGCCAGCGTCTGCTGCCACCTCCCTCTGATTGCAGCCCTAGCGTGGGCACGGCAGCTGGCACTGTGCTCCTCACCTACTGTTTTCTGTAACGCCGTGATCTGCTCTTGCATTTTACTGTGAGACTCCTTCACAGCGGCCAGCTCCCCAGACACCGAAAGATGGACAGCGTCTGGATTGGTGGAGGAAAGGAGGTTAGCAGCCAAAGCGCAGCATGGTCATCTCAGAGCTTCCTACACGGTCCCCAACGTTGGGCCAATTACAGACGCTACAGGCCCTGCTCGAAGTCTTCTCTGCGATGCCTGGAACCTGGGCCCTGGTGACAGTCAGAGCAGCCTCCGGGCTGCTCTAATTCACTCTCTGCCTCCTCTGGGAAGCAGGGAATACCCATGGTGCAGCGCACTCCAGCCAAGCCCCTGATCCATCCCTTACACCGGTTAAAATGTCCAGGGGCTTTTTCTCCCTCGCCTCCCTCCCGCCCTTCCATGCAGAGTGCGGCTGCTGATCGGGCGGCTGGGCCGATTGACCTGCTCCCATTGGCCTCCAGCAGCCAGAGCCCTCCCCTGCTCCCCCCTCCCTGTCTGCAGCCCTGTGTAACACACAAACCGACCCACCGGGCAGCGTGTTTTGCAAACACGTGGAGCCAGAATGGTAAGGGGAGTCCGGGGGGGCAGTCAGGTAGCGGGGGAGTGTTGGATGGGTCCCCAGCCTCCACCTGCCACCCCCCCTCTGCGTGTTGCCGCCCCCCCGTGGACCTCCCCTCTCTGCCTGCCTCTCCCTTGTCTGCTTGTACTGTCAGAGCCAGCAGCAACTGCTGTCTGCTGCCCCCGGGTCCTAGCGTCTCCCATCCACTAATGGGAAGACAGGCTTCCCTTACCCTGCCCTTCCACCTTAGCCCTGAGCCTCTCCAACGCCTCAAGCCCCTCAGCCCCAGCCCTCATCCCCCCACACACTAATCCTCTGCTCCATCCCTGAGCCCCCTCCAGCATCATGAACCCCCATCCTCAGACCCACAGCCCTCACCCCTGCATCCCCTCCTATCCCCAAACTCCCTCCCAAACCCCCTCCCTCCTTCCCACACACCCCCTCCTGCCCTCAAACTCCCTCCCAAAGCCTGCACCCCCTCCCTTTGCACCTCCTCCCACCCCCAAACTCCATCCCAGAGCCTGCACCCCTCACCCCCTCCTGCACACCCACCCCCTGCCCCAGCCCAGAACCTGCACCCTGCACCCCTCCTGCACCCTAATCCCCAGCCCAGAACCTGCACCCCAGACCTCCTCCCCCCACCCAACCCCCCTCCCAAAGCCTTAGGCAGGTGGGGGGGGTTCTGGGCACCACCAAAATTTCTACAACCCTGCCACCCATGCGAGTGGATAAGGGTCAGGGCAGTCAGGGGACAGGTAGTGTTCTAGGGGGGCAGTTAGGGTGGGGGGTTCTCAGCAGGGGGCAGTCAGGGGACAAGAAGCAGGGGGGGTTGGAGTTCTGAGGGGGCATTCAGGGGGTGGGAAGTGGGAGGGAGTGGATTGGGGCGGGGCTAGGGCGGGCTTCTGTGCATCTGGGCTGGCTCCTGCATCGCCCAAGCCAGAGAAAGTCAAAGACCTTCTCTGCATCATCCCTGCAGTGTTCTGAGAGCCCCAGCTGGGCAGGCCGGGAACAGCCACAGAGCCCTGAGTGGCTACAGACTCTCCATGCCATGGCCACCTGGGTCCAGAGACATGACTTGCTTAGGCTGGAAGCATTTTGGTCTGTGTTTCTACAGGCTGGGGCTCCTTGGAGCAACTGCAAAACACCTAATTACGTACAGCACCTAGCGCACTGGGGTCATGAGCCATGACTGGGCTCCAAGGAGCTACCATAATACACCTAATAAAACACTTGCCCAAGTCCATAGCCCCAGGTGGATACAGAGCCCACAACCCCGACCTCACAGCCCCTCACTCTTACTACTGATGAGAGTCAGAAGCATCTCTGTGATTCTCTCACCTACTGTTTTCTGCAGTGCCGCAACCTCTGCTCGGATCTTCTCCCAATCCGCCAGGTTCTGGGACACTGCAAACAGAAACACACTTGGGATCAGGAAAAGGGAAAGGTCGCCACAACCAGGCTGGTGTCCTGAGTGACCATGTGGAGCCCACCTGTAACAGGGTGACAGCTGTACAGGGGAGCCCACCTGTAACGCTAGGGGATGGTCTGTCTCCACGGAGAGGAATAAGTTGGTAATGGAGGGATTTGTTGCTGACTGGCAGCTGGTGCGTGGCCGGATCCATGTGAGTTCCCAATGTGGCCGTTTTCATACTGGGACCCCACATCAGCGAGTCAAAAGCCTGAGAGATGCCATTAGGGTTGCCACCTTTCTAACTGCTGGTAACTGAACCCCCATGGCACTGCCCCTGCCACGCCTCTTCTCCAAGGCCCCACCCCCATAACTCGCTCCTCTCCCTCCCCCGCCCCCTGTCGCTTGCTGGGTCCTCCCACCTGCAGATAGGAGGCTGCCCCAGGCATGCGCTTGCTGCCCTGGTGCCTGGAGCCGCCCCTGCACCCTGCCATAAGCAGGCTTTTGGTTTGCCATTTAGGGTTGCCAGGTCCTGAAAACCAGTCACCTGACAACCCTTAATAGCCCCCTGACACAGAAGCCAAAAACCAGATTGTGCGGGTAAAAACCAGACAGGTGGTAACCCTAAATGCCATGGGAATCAGCGTAAGGATTGATTCGCAGCTCCCAGCTACAAATGACCAGCAAATCTACTGCAAATGGGAACAGCTCATGGTATGCTGGCCCTTTAAGAGAGGCTTCAGGTCCAGCTCCGCCCCATTCCTGGTTGCTGCCCGGAGTAGAGGGATTCTGAGAGTTCTAGTCTAGAGAGATACATGGGAGTTAGAGGCTGGCAAGGCATGCTGGGTAAGGTGCCATGGGGATTGTGATGCATGGCTAGAAAGGGTTAAACAGCCTGCAAAATAAATAACCCTCAAAGACAGGTGGGGAGATACTGTTTGTGTTTTTATGTATTTACAGATGTAAACAGAGTCTGAATAAGCTCTCCCCTGACATCTAGTGGTGAGCTGTGGAAAAAGACTTCAAAAGCCGATCTTGTTTGCATGGACACACCCACCCTGCCTAGGTGCTTGGCATGATGGGATTGCTTGCCCAAATGATCACTTGTGGCTGGTGTTGGCTCCCCAGTCTCCTTGTTATTGGGGCAGGAGTAATAAAGCGTTGTTATTCCTGTTGTGTGAACCAAGGGCAGCAGAACTGTACCTAGCACACCCCAATGGAGGGATTCACCCTCAACGGAATGTCACTCACTAGGCATGGAACATGGGTTCCAGAGCCCAATGAGGTGGGAGAAGGTGGTGACAGATGGCTTTGGTGGGACCCTGGATACTACTTGATCCCTTCTCTTTCCATGATATGCTGCAGAGCTGTAATCATTGATTCCTAGGTCTAAGTATTAGACCTTCTTTGAGACAGCATCTCTGTTGTAAGAGACTACCCAGTATGCACCAGCTGTGAGGCTCTCCCACTAGTAGCTCAGGGCTGTGTTAAGTAGGGTGAGAGGGCTGAAGATATCATAATGAGTGACCAGCAGGACAGCTGGTGGAAAGGCATGGCGGGCGGCTGGCAGAGAGGTATGGCAAGCAGCCAATAGGGTGCCTGGCGGAGAAGTGTAGAGAGGCACAACAAGTGGCCAGCAGGCAGGCTGACAGAGAAGCGTGGCAAGTGGCGAACAGGGAGGCTGGCGGAGTGGCGTGGCCAGCAGGGCAGTTAGCAGAGAGCCGTGGTGAGCGGCTAGCAGGCAGCAGGGAGGCTGGTGGAGTGGCGTGGTCAGCAGGGCGGCTGGTGGAGAGGCGTGGCAAGAGGCCAGCAGAGAAGCTGGTGGAGAAGGTCAGAGCAGAGCCCTGCAGAGGCGTGGAATCGGCTATTGGGGTGATGAGCACGTGCCTGAACAGTGCAGTAAGTAAGGTGCCTTCTTGCCCCACCTCTGCTCCCCCACCTTCCACAGGGGGTGGGAGGTGAACTCTGCGGATGAACCTCTGAACTCTGGGGCTGCACTGGCCAAAGACAGCAACTGTGAGTGGGGTACGGAGAAGGGACAGGCACGTTAAAGGGACTTTTGGGTTGCTGGACTTAAGACCCTGAGGGGAAAAGGACACTGCCCAACTTACTTGGGGGTGGGTCTTTTGCTCATGGCTTGTGTTTATGAACCCTAGTTGTGGTGTTTTCCCCAATTAATGCTGAGTTAATTCCCTCCTTTTATTAAGATTTAGCTACACTCAGACTCTGTGCTTGCGAGAGGGGAAGTATTGCCTCTTAGGTCTGGTCTATACTACCCGCCTGAATCGGCGGGTATAAATCGACCTCTCGGGGATCGATTTATCGCGTCCCGTCGGGACGTGAAAATCGATCCCCAAATCGGCGCTCTAACTCCACCAGCGGAGGTGGGAGTAAGCGCCGCCGACAAAAAGCGGCAGAAGTCGATTTTGCCGCTGTCCTCACAACGGGGTAAGTCGGCTGCAATACGTCGAATTCAGCTATGCTATTCACGTAGCTGAATTTGCGTATCTTAAATCGACTCCCCGCTGTAGTGTAGATGTACCCTTAGAGGCACCCAGGGGGTGATGTGTAATTGTCCAAGGAGTTCGAGTCAGTTTTGTGTTATATTGTTGAAAAGGAACTCTTAGATACTGAACCTGACCCTTGTGGCTGCTGGCAACACCTGGCAGAAGAGTTACACATATGAGGTAATAAAGAAACTGTTTTATGCTGGGTTGGTCAATCTAAGTATTGGAATATCCACCAACTTTTGGGGGTTTGGCTGCCCCATTCTTTGCAGTTCACCCTAGTTGAGTGACCACAACTGGCTCTGCATTAGGACCTAGGGTGACCAGATGTCCCGATTTTATAGGGACAGTCCCGATTTTTGGGTCTTTTTCTTATATAGGCTCCTGTTACCCCCCAACCCCGTCCTGATTTTTCACACTTGCTGTCTGGTCACCCTACTAGGACCCCGGTCACAGGGATACAAACTGAGTCTGACCTCTCTCAGAGTAGCAGGAGTTATGTAGAGGTTTGTGATCAAATGGTGCCGTTGGAGGGAAGGTTATTGCTGGCTTATGGGCGATGCGTAAGAGAGTCACGTGTTTGGGTCTAGGATGGTGAGAATTGGGATACAGAGCTATTTACTACGGCTGATGGCACTCATAGCAGCTAGAGCCGGTTACAGGTTTTCATTTGATTCTTTTAATGAAAATTAGCCTTAAAAAGTAGAAAACTTGAGGAAACACTGACATTTTTGGCTACTTGAGGTCTGGTGTGAACATGCGAATGTGCCCCTCCCCCCCACCCCACCCCCCAATGGTGTCTCTTACTCACCCTCCCCTGCCTGACAAGCCACGTTAGCTCCCCAGTGACACTTTTTTTGAAAATCAAAACTTTTTGGCTTTGGAAAGTGTGGGTGTGTTTAGTTTCTAAAAAACCTCTGAGAGACAAACACCTTGACGGGAAAACTACTAACACGGAAACAAAAAACCCACCCGTCTGTGTCTTTTGGAAACCCAGTGAGAATTTCAAAACTCAGATTTCACATTTTTTTGTAACTTACGTTAAAAGCCCAAACCTCACCGGGTGCTAATTACAGCTATAACCTTTAGACAGGGGCCTCCTGACCCTGCACTAGATTCTGATCTCCATCACGCCAGTCAATGGGGTTATTCCAGATTTACACGGCTGTAACATATCAGAATCTGGCCTGGTATTGCAGGCTGCTAAACAAATCACTGTAATAAAATGATCAGCTACAGCGCCCCCAGCCAGCCAGCATCTATGCTGAGCCAGAGACAAGCATGCTGGTCTAGCTTGGGAGTATTTACTTACCATTAGCTGCCCTCTGGGGAAGGTGGAAATTCAGGTCCTCTGACTCCTGCTGCAGCTGTGGGCCTGGGAGATGAACAAAGAGCAAACAGCAGAGCTGTGATCTGCCGGGGCATGCTTTACACTAGAAACTGCTCCGGCCCCCAATGACTTGGTTTCTTCCCGTGCTAGGGGAATCGGTTTGATGGGGAGGAAGGGGAGTCGCTTAGTGCTGTCAGTGACAGATTTTCCAGTGCCAGGTGTTCAAAAAGTTATGAATCATGCCTCCCCCCCAAAAAAAAACCCTGTTCATCTTTTAAAAATTATTTTGGGGATTCTTGTTTGCCCTCTGGTCTCTTGAGCTATTAGTAATCGCATGTACAAAGGCAGTGCGTAGGACCAGCCAAGATCGGCGCCCTGGTGGGCTGGGCACTGCACAAACACGGAGTAGACAGTCCCTGCCCTGAAGAGCTAACGATCTAAGTAGCCAAGAGAGACGCAGAGTAGGGGAAAGGGTCTCATGCACAAGACCCCTTAGGGCAGGGCCGGCTCCAGGCACCAGCTTGTCAAGCAGGTGCTTGGGGCGGCCGCTCCGGAGTGGGGCAGCACATCCAGGTATTCAGCGGCAATTTGGCAGACGGTCCCTCGCCTGGGAGCGAAGGACCTCCTGCCGAATTGCCGCCGTAGGTCACGATCGCGGCTTTGTTTGTTTGTTTGTTTGTTTGTTTTGTTGTTTTGGCTGCGTGGGGCGGCCAAAACCCTGGAGCCGGCCCTGCCTTAGGGATTGTGTTCTCCAGCTATTCCTTTCCCAGCCATGAGGGCTAAGCATTTATTGGTTTGTTTTGAAATGAGCTAAGTGTCTCCCATCATCCCAGGACTCCGGGAGCTGGGGCTTTAAGGAAAAACGCCAAATACAGTGAGGGTTGGCAGCACTGTTAACATCACCCCCTTACTCTTAGGTGAGGATTCCTCACGTTTATAGATCAGGTGCTGAGTGGAGTAAATCCAGAGTTACTCCCTTGCTGTTACAGCCTGGGTGCTGATCCTTTAGGGTCTGGCTCCGCTGAGTGTTTCCCTTGCAGGTTTGGGCTCTTCGATTTGGAGCAAGGACTCATCCTACCCTCTGGGCCGGATTCCAATCACACTCCGGGCACCGCTATTCCACTGATTTCAGCGGAGTGACATCCGCTTTTCATCAGGGCCAGTGAGAGCAGAATCACAGCCTAACACTTTTGGGGTACGAATTCTCGCTCCAGGAGCAAAGCCTCCGCTCCTGAGATGCAGAGTTGCTGGAGATTCATCCCCCACCCCCTTCCGACCTGGTGAAGCCCAAGTCCGGGTGGCCTTGCCTGTGGACAGAGCTTGCTGGAAAATGCCAGACTTGTCCCACAGACTTCTTTACACACACACACACACACACACACACACCTTTACACACACACACCTTTACACACACACACACACACACACACACACCCTTAATTGTTGACTAAAATTGGTTTGTTTGTTTTTTTAAGTCCTTTTTTCTTCCTATGGTAGAACTCCAAATACCGAAAAACTTTGATTTGGAAATTCTGCCCTGGCACCTCATGGGAGTTGTAGTTTGGATGCTTCATGCCCTCCTCCCCAGTAGGGACTCGTCTCCCCACCCAGACTTCATCTCCCATGATGCACCACCACTGGGCCCCATGATGCACTGCCTGCCCTCTCCAGGAGGGGAGACCATCACACACCATGTGAGATGTTAATGGTCCAACCAGGGAGCTTTCCCTAGAGCAGTGACTAGGAGCATGAGGTCTCTCTCTCCCATGATGCACTGCAGTCTCCCCTCTTGGAAAGTGGAGGGGGTGCATCATGGGAATCCCTGGCAGGGGTGCATTCTGGGAGGTGTAGTCCAGTTGAGGAGCCCAGCCCAGAGAGGAGAATGGAGACACGTGGTAACTGAACTCAGCTCCTTTGAGGCACCATGGCAGCATTTCTGAATCACAATATTTCTTCTTTCCAGTGTTTGGGTTTTCTCTCAAAAAGGCAAAAACTGTCTGTGGAAACCGACCCCTTTTTGTGAAATTTTGTTGAATCAAACCCGCAATTTTCTGGCCCAGCGTCTCAATGGAAATTTCCTGAGCAGCCCCGTCCCCGTGAGGAATTGTTCCTGGCACGGAGAGCCCAGCCCGCATGACCCCACTTGCAGCTGTCCTGACGCACCCGGGACCGCCCCACACTCACGTTTCATGAGGGCCAGGACGAGGAACACGCTGCACATGAAGAAGCAAACCCCCAGCAGGACGTAGGTGATCAGCAGAGACCTTCCAGGGCAGCCTCTCCGTGAGGCAGGTTTAGGGAGGGGAAGATCTAAGGGGAACAGCAGCAGTTAGGTCTCTGAAGGGAGAGGGTATCAGGACGGGGGGAAGCTAAGCAGGGAGGGCTGGGTAGGGCGGATTACAGTGAAGGACTCTCCCTCCAGTGGGTGACTGGGAAATGTCGGCAGGAGGTACTGGTACAAATGGGGTTATGGAAAGGAGAGGTTTACGGGGCATCCCACCAGATAGCCGGGTAACTTCACAGAGAGCACCTCCATTTGGCAAGAGCAAGAAGCCGGACCCCCAGCTCCCTCTGCCCAGCTGTGTCTATACAGGGATCGCTTCTCCCAGCACTTCAATGCAGCCACCTCTGGGGTGGAGTGCTGCGGCCATTGGAGAGTTGTGTAGCATAGGGCCCAGCTGGAAGGAGAGTTCCCTGGGCGGTTGACAGGCCAGGGGGAATCCAGGGAGAGGAAATGGAATTGCCCTGGCAGACTCTACTCACCTCCTCCCGGTGGCTGGAAGGCAGCTGCCACGGCTGGGGATGACATGTCCAGCCCTGGGCGTGGGGGACAAAGCGCGTTAAATCTGCCAGCTCTGCTGCAAAGGCCACGAGATCCTACTCTCCATCCTGGGCTGCGGAGGGCGCACACAGCCCCTACCTTTCTGGGCTTCACCCTCCCCACCCACCCTGGCTTGCTGCTCTGGGCCCCTACTGGGGTGCTCCTGCTGGGACCCCGCATCTCCCCACCAACCAGCGCTCAGCTACCCCAGGAAGCAACTGGGCCCCCAAGGGGTCGACTAGCCGGGATTGATAGCCCCGGGGAACAGACTGGAGGGACGGATCCTGCCCTGGGCAGGGGTGGCAGGTTTGTATAATTTTTAGTGGTGCCCAGAACAGGTCCAAGTCCCGCCCCCCCCCACACACACCCCTGCCTTGTAAGCCAATATATAGTAACTCCTCACTTAAAGTCATCCCAGTTATTGTTGCTTTGTTGTTTCATTGCTGATCAATAGGAGAACATGCTCGTTTAAAGTTGGGCAGTGCTCCCTTATAATGTTGTTTGACAGCCACCTGCTTTGTCCACTGCTTGCAGAAAGAGCAGCCCATTGGAGCGCTAGTGGGGGGGGCTTGGAACCAGGGTGGGCCGACAGCCCCCCTATCAGCTCCCCTAAGTTCCCTGTGCGGCTGCTGCCCAGCAGACTATCCGTTTCTGGGCAGTTCAGGTGTCCTTCCCCACACGGCCGTGTGCTGTTCCTGCCCTCTGCCTTGGAGCTGCTCCCCTGAACCTCCTGCTTGCTGTGCAGGGGAAGGAAGAGGATGGGAAGAGGGTCCCCCCATCTCCACAGAACAGGGGGGACACGACAGGGCTCAGAATGGAGGCAGCTTGCTGGCAGCAGCTGCTGTCTCAAAGTCTCTCACACACAGGGTGTGTGTCTCTGTCTCTCTCTGCCATGCCTCGCCCCTCATTTGTGCTGCCTTGTAGAGTGTGAGGCTGTATTAACAACAATGAGTTAACCCTTGAGGGCTCAGCCGAGTGCTAGTTCATCATTTAGCAGTAAGGCATTCCCTGGGAAATATCCCACCCTCTGACTCCACCACCTCAACCAAGTTTCACAATCATCATCGCTGTGTACAGTATTAAATGGTTTGTTTAAAACTTATACTGTGTGTGTGTGTGTGTGTGTGTGTGTGTATATATGTATATATATAATATATATTATAGTCTTCTGTCTGGCAAAAAAAAAAAATTCCCTGGAACCTAATCCCCCATTTGCATTAATTCTTATGGGGAAAGTGGGTTCACTTAACATTGTTTCACTTAAAGTAGCATTTTTCAGGAACATAACTACAATGTTAAGTGAGGAGTTACTGTATATTTTTTAAAATAATGAAAAATGTGAGGGCTCCGGGGTGGGGCTGGTGGTGAGGGGTTTGGGGTGTGGGAGGGGCTCAGGCAGAGGGCTGGGGTGCAGGGGTGAGAGCTGGGGATGAGGGGTTTGGGGTGTGGGAGGGGCTCAGGGCTGGGGCAGAGGGTTGGAGTGCAGGGGGTGAGGAGTTTGGGGTGCAGACAGCTTCCCCCGGGCAAGGGCCAGAGAGGAGGATTCCCCCCAGCCCTCTCCCTGCCGGCAGCAGTAAGCTCCAGGGGAGGGGCCCGTCCCCACTTTCTCACTGCACCACACTCACCTCACACCACTGTCACTGCCCATGGTCCCAGGGCCCCTCTCAGGTACAGGAAGCCCCCTCACCTCCCCTCTGGTGGGTGCTGCGGGGGGGGGGGGGCTCCCATCACATGGGCACCTCCTCCCCTATTGCTGCCCCTCACTGTAGCCTCGCTGGGGTTGGGGGTGGGGCTGCCCCTTGCCCTGCGTGGGGCAGGAGCAGTGACTGCAGGCAGGGGGCCCCCTGTGCTGGTGGAGGGTCCCGCTGGAAAATGAAAGGGTCTGAGGCAGGAGGGCAGGCTCAGGGGCAGCAAGTGGGGGACACTCGGGGGAGGCACGCGGGGGCGGCAGGCAGGGCTGGGAGAGAGACCCGGCCCCAAACATTGGTGGAGCCAGGCCCCGGGCCCTGAATATTGCTGGAGCCCGGGCACCACAGGCCCATACAACTCGCTGCCCCTGGCCCTGGGCCGGGGTGGGGAGAGCAGGGGGCGTTCTGCCGCAAGCCGAGCAGAGCTCCGAGTCCTCACCGAACTTGGAAGGCCTAAGGACCGGGTCCCCCGAGATCACTGAAATGGCCAGGTCTGAAAGGAAACAGGAGGGATTATATCGTGCGAGCTCCTAGTGCAGGGATGGGGGTTTGTGTGCGGGAGGGGCAGCCCTGAACTCTGGGGTGGAGGATGTTCCTTCCAGTGCCGTAGTGAGAAACGGGGGGTGGTGCGGGCGGGGAGGTAAAGCCTGTGATGCCCTGGAAATGGGGGGCTGCACAGCTGGGACGTGTCAAAGCAGCTCGGGTATGTAGCGCTGCCCCCTGCTGGCTGGGACCTGTCACAGCTGCGTTAGACCAGCAGTCGTGGGAACAGAAGGTCACGAGTTCTGTTCCCCGATGCTGCCCGTACGTGACGAGCTCTCAGCTGCGTGGACCAGCAGCTGGACGGGGGGGGGCTGCTCTGTACCCAGGCCTCACTTGCTCCCCAGCAAAAAGCTGGAACGTTTCTCACCAGTTTTGGGGGGTCTGCCTGGTGTCGCTGCCGGACCTGGAGAGGAGAGAGAAGGGTGAGTCTGGCTGGTGGCGCCTAACAGAGACGGGTGCCTGAATCTCTGCGTCTGTGGGCAGGGACCTGGGCAGTACCCAGGGGTCAGGAACTGAATCCACCTGCCCGCACGTGAGCCACAGGCCCGGGCATCCTCTCCATGTAACCAGCCTCCTCGTTCTGTGCTACCACCACCCATTGTGGGCTTGCCCAGCCATTCCCAGCCAGGCCAGTTTGTGAGCAGCCAAGCCAGGCCCAGATTCACCAGCTCCCACGGACCCAAAGGTGCCTCAGGGCTGGATGCTGAGTTCTGCGCTGACACCCCCTCCCCAGCCTCTGAGCAGTGGGGCAGGAGTGATCCCTGCGGAGCGGGGCAGCTGGGGCTCCCTGGTACCTGCTCCTCCTTTGTCCTTCCGGTTCGGTGCGGCCGCCTTCGCCTTCTTCCCGCGCGGCAGGGGCGGGGGCTTGGGACAGTCCTCCAGGGACACGTTCTCGTAGTCATCGTCATTGTCAGACTCAACGGCCACACCTGGAGATTACAGAGCCGCTCAGTCTCACCGGGACAGGCTGGGCCAGCATGGCGGGAACGGGAGAGCTCCACAGGAGGGAGCTAGCCATGGGAAGAGAGGCTGGCTGGTCACAAACCCTCCCTTGGGTGGGGAGGAAGAGGGAGGGTGGGGGCTCTTTTTGGGCAGCAGACGAGCTGGCTCAGCCGGAGGAGGGGGCCGCTTCACCCAGGGAGGGAGCATGCCCACTCACACACACTGATACAGTCTCTTCACTCTCCCTTTCATCCCAAGGCACTTCATGGGCTCTGGGTGTATTTCTATTGATCTATCACCTCACTCATGCCTGAGATGCAGCCACCTCTGGGGTGGGACACAGGGCTGTTTATACAAGGCTCTCTCACCCAGCGCAGAGATGATGCTGCCTCTGGGGCATGGCATAGAGGCTGTTTATAAAGGGATCCTTCAGCCTGAGATGCAGCCAGCTCTGGGGTGGGTGTAGGGCTGTTTACACACGGAGATCCTTCATCCAGCACTGAGATGCAGCCACCTCTGGGGTGGGACACAAGCTGTTTATACAAGGTTCTCTCACCCAGAGCTGATATGATGCTGCCTCTGGGGAGTGGCATAGAGACTGTTAATACAGGGATCCTTCACCCAGCACTGAGATGCAGCCATCTCTGGGGTGGGAGCACTGGGGGCTATTTAACAGCTATGCAGGGTGGGAAGGACTAATCCAGTTCTCAGTTGAAACCACAATGGGGCTTTGGAGGGACAGTGGGAATTGCCTGGGCTGGAATTTGGCCAGGACACAACGGGTAACACCCTGACTCTTATGGAAGGGGCCAGAGAATCTTTAACAACCACATGTGGTCAAGACTTTGGGTGTACAACTTGTGGGAAAGGCAGCCCTGCACCCTCTAGCACCATGCTGGGGCATTGGGGCCAGCCCTGACGGGGTGGGCAAGCACCCACCCTGCAACACAGCATCACCTAGCACTATGCCGGGACATCGGGGTAGCACAGACTAGCAAGGGAGAGAGCCCCAACTAATTTCCCCACCATGCTCCCGGCAGCAGCCTGGGTTTTCCTCTGAGGCCTCCCATCCGAGTAGCTAACATCTGTCAAGCTGACAGCCCCTGGAAGGCCTGGTAGCCAGTCCCCCACTCAGATCACTGGCCATTTACCTCTGCGCTCTGCCGGCTTCTTGCCCTTTGACTGCAAATGACCCATCCAGTTCCCGTAGTCGGTCAGGTGAGCCATGCCGATCCCCCGTGGATGGACTCGAAGGACGTCTAAGGGAACCAGCGACAGCCTGGCTCTGTCAGGAGCTCTGTGATTTTCGCATGCATGTAACTTCCTTCCTCCCCCAGCCCCACCACGGGTCACTGCCCATGTTACCATACGTACCACGCCCGACTCCCAGCTGTGGGCTCGGTTAGCAGAAGAGGAACCCAGCCCACAGCCTTGCCCTTTAGGTGCCAGAAAACAGAGTGACTGAAGGGGAGTCCCACTCTGTGATGCTTGGGCTGCAGGGATTTCTTATATGGCCGCTGTTGTCCTCTTTGTCATCTTCTACCAAGTGGGATCCAGTCAAAGGCTCGTCTAAGAACACATTTCTTTGGCATCCATGCAACAGGCCCAAACCACGTCAGCCTTCTTCCTCAGATCATTGGCTTTACGGCTGTTGGCCAGGCCTTTGTGACACATCAATGTTTGTTACTTTTTCCAGCCTGTGGATGCCAACTATTCTCTGCAAGCGTCTCTGCTGGAATGTGTTGTTTCCTACTGGGGGCATCCCATATTTCCCAAGTGCCAGAGGCATATCCCACTGTGGATATCACAGCAATATTGTACATCTTCATCTCGGGTCTTGTGTCAATCTCCTTATTTTCCCATATATTTGCCAGTCTCAGAACAGCTCCGCTTCCCTTTCTAGATGTTACTTCCACCTCCTTGGCCATCAACACTGATTGTGCTTCCAAGATATACAAACTTGTTAGCCATGTCATATTCTTCACTGTCAATCACAGATGCCCCATCATTGCTGGTTCCTCTTTCAACTAACACAACTTTTGTTTTCTTTTGGCTAATTCTTAATCCTACTTTGGCGGCCTCATGTTTGACTTTGGTGAGGATCTATTCCAGGAGTAAGCAACGCGCGAGCTGATTTTCAGTGGCACTCACACTGCCTGGGTCCTGGCCACCGGTCCAGGGAGCTCTGCATTTTAATTTAATTTTAAATGAAGCTTCTTTAACATTTTAAAATCCTTATTTACTTTACATACAACAATAGTTTAGTTATATATTATAGACTTATAGAAAGAGACCTTCTAAAAACATTAAAATGTATTACTGGCACGCGAAACCTTAAATTAGAGTAAATAAATGAAGACTCGGCACACCACTTCTGAAAGGTTGCCGAACCCTGATCTAGTCTATAGCATCATTATCTGTGTCCAATGGAACAAAATCAAGATCTTGAAGTTTTCCTCTGCTTGACATAACCCCTGTAGCTTCCTTTGATGCAGCGTTTCACTTTCGCATGACGTAATCTATCATCACGCAGAAAAGAAGGGGTGAAGAGATGCGACCGTGCTGCGTTCCAGCTATGATAATCAGCTCAATCAGTCTCCCCACTTTCTGTCCTTACATAGCATTTTATCCTTTGTACAGCATCGTAACTAGTGATACTATCTTTCTAGGAAGCCATATTGTTGCATGATCTTCCATTGCAACTCTGTATGAATGCAGTCAAAAATGTTGATGCACTCTATGAAACTCAAGACTAATTTTCTCTGCCAAGCAAGCCCTTTCTAAATTGTTTCATGGCAAATCTTTGGGCTCTAAAACCTGCACTCTCATTACAGTTTTTCATATATGACCAATTTCATTTTGTCCAACAGTACACTACCAAACACTTTTCCAAGTACTGAAAATAATGATATTTCTGGCCAGTTATCACACACCAAGTAAAACTATTTCCCTGTGCTTATTTTCCCCCCTACAGTTCTTCACATCTTCTTGTCAATTGCTGGAAATGGGCCATTTTCATTACCACTACAAACAGTTTTTTTTTCTCTCCTGCTGATAATAGCTCACCTTAACTGATCACTCTCCTTATAATGTGTATGGTAACACCCGTTGTTTCATGTTCTCTTTGTGTGTGTGTGTGTATATATATATATATGTCTATATATATATACACACACACACACAAAGATTATATATATACACAAATATATATATATATATCTTCCTACTGTATTTTCCACTGCATGCATCTGATGAAGTGGGCTGTAGCCCACAAAAGCTTATGCTCAAATAAATGTGTTAGTCTCTAAGGTGCCACAAGTACTCCTCGTTCGTTTTGTGGGTACAGACTAACACGGCTGCTACTCTGAAACACACCAAGTAGTTGCCTTTCTTTGGTAATTTACAGATCACACCTTTCTTCCAGTCCTCTGGGTAAAATTCTTTCTCCCAAACTATATTACAAAGCTTCAAATATTACCACATCCTCACCGGCTTTGAGTTTTAAAGGTTCCTCTCTCTGAGAGCCCCTGGCAGGTGCCAAACACACCCACAAGGACCAGAATAGAAACCACACCAGCTGCAGCCACCATGCTCCAGTGGAGGGGAGACCCTGGTTTGCGTAAACGCCTGTTTTGCAAAACAAGTGCAGCTCATTGGAAACCAGGCCTGAGGTGTGGGCATTGGGATATTCTCAGCAGGATTGGGGTGCGGCAGGGGGGAGGGGATGCAAACTGGTAAAAGGCCTGTAGCCACCCCCATCTTGGACTGAGAGCTCATCAGATCCCACAAGGCTGGGTCTAAAGATCTACAATCTCCCAGGGACAGGCGGGGTGCTGGGGGGGGGGCAACACAGATGACCTAATGGGGGTGAGGTTTTGTCTTGTGAACCCAGATGCCAATGCTGAAGCGTGGCACTAGAGGGCGCTGTGTGGTAGCCACAGTAATGGATCCGAGATGGCTGCGTTTCAATGCACGAAGAGGCATTTTTCCCACAAACAGTGCCCAGCCCAAAACCCCACAGTGCTAGAACCCGTATGTTATTTATTAGATGTGTTACAGTAGTGCCCAGGGCCCCATTGTGCTAGGTGCTGTACACTAGTTATTAGGTTGTGACATTTCCCTGGTGTTATCTGGACCGGTGATCTGCTAGGTCACTCCAATCCTTAACTCTGGGAGCCAGCCTTACCCCGCTCTGCTGTGAGAACCCCCATTCCCAGGCTGTTCACGCACAGTCTCTGGCCTGTAAGTTGCTCCCAGCTACATGAATGAGCACTTTTGGCTAGCCGCATGGCACTAGCCAACATCTCCAGTCCCAGATACAACCCTAGGAACCTCCCTCTTGCAGTGTCCAGTTATGCTCGCTGGACGCTGGAAGCTCATATGAGTTCATCAATTTAACAAAGAAATTGATCTGTACCAGGCTTGTTATCCCCAGGGGAATCTCTGACCCGCTTCAAACCAAACATCCTGCTTCAAGTACATAAGAACGGCCAGACTGGGTCAGACCAAAGGTCCATCAAGCCCAGTATCCTGTCTTCTGACAGTGGCCAATGGCAGGTGCCCCAAAGGGAATGGACAGGTTATCATCAAGTGATCCATGCCCTGTCACCCAGTCCCAGCTTCTGACAAACAGAGGCTAGGGACACCATTCCTGCCCATCCTGGCTAATAGCCATTGATGGACCTATCCTCCATGAATCTATCTAGCTCCCTTTTGAACCCCGTTATAGTATTGGCCTTCACAACACCCTCTGGCAAGGAGTTCCAGAGGTTGACAGTGCGTTGCGTGAAAAAATACTTTCTTGTGTTTGTTTTAAACCTGCTATCTATTAATTTCATTTGGTGGCCCCTAGTTCTTGTATTATGAGAAGGTGTAAATAACACTTCCTTATTTACTTTCTCTATACCACTCATGATTTTATAGACCTCTATCATATCCTTTCTTAGTTGCCACTTTTCCAAGCTGAAAAGTCCCAGTCTTATTAATCTTTCATCATACGGAAGTCATTCTATACCCCTAATCATTTTTGTTGCCCTTTTCTGTACCTTTTCCAATTCCAATATATCTTTTTTGAGATGGGGTGACCACATCTGCATGCCGTATTCAAGATGTAGGCATACCACGGATTTATATAGAGGCAATATGATATTTTCTGTCTTATTATCCATCCCTTTCTTAATGATTCGCAACATTCTGTTCGTTCTGGCAAGGGAAGTGTAAAAATATAATTAGGAAGTCCAAAAAAGAATTTGAAGAACAGCTGGCCAAAAAATAACACCAATTTTTTTTAAAAGTACATCAGAAGCAGGAAGCTGCTAACCCACCAGTGGAGCCCCTGGCTGATTGAGATGCTAAAGGAGCACTCAAGGATGATAAGGCCATTGCGGAGAAACTAAATGAATTCTTTGCGTCGGTCTTCACTGCAGAGAATGCGAGGGAGATTTGGTCTGACCCAATATTGCCATCTTATGTTATGTAGAGTTTATGCTCCTTTCTATTGTCCTCACTAGGATTTAACTTCCACTTTTTAAAGGTTACCTTTTTGCCTCTAATTGTTCTTTTTTTTTATGTTCAGCCACGGTGGCACTTTTTTGGTCCTCTGTAATGATGCTGGTTCTGGTGGGACCCAACTGAGAGTGCCAATTCAGGACAAATTGCTCAAACAGGGCAGTTACAGCCCAGGGCTGGGTTTTTTCCACCTCTAAGGCAAACCAAACCAGCCAGACAGAGAGAACTTTGGTCTCACCTCACTGGCTAACCACAAGTCACCCAAGAAATTCCCTTAGACACTCCAATTTCCCAGTATCACCACCAGTGCCACTCGTTATGGGAGTGAATGGTTATGAGAACCAACACCCCAGTAAAAGAAAAAAGGTTCTCCCAATCCCAAAGGACCAAGCCCCAGACCCAGGTCAATATACAAATCAGATCTTACCCACAAATCACGCTGTTGCCAATCCTTTAGAATCTAAAAGCTAAAGGTTTATTCATAAAAGGAACAAGATAGAGATGAGAGCTAGAATTGGTTAAATGGAATCAATTACATACAGTAATGGCAAAGTTCTTGGTTCAGGCTTGTAGCAGTGATGGAATAAACTAGGTTCAAATCAAGTCTTTGGAACATCCCCAGCTGGGATGGGTCATTCAGTCCTTTGTTCAGAGCTTCAGTTTGTAGCAAAGTCCCTCCAGAGGTTAGAAGCAGGATTGAAGACAAGATGGCGATGAGGCATCAGCCTTTTATAGTCTCTTGCTATGTGGTCTTTGCTTTCCTGCATCTATGCTCTAGTGTCTGCTTGGCGCTCCAGGATGCTGATGAGCCTATCAGTGCTTTGCTGCGGGTGCGCGGTGCTTTGCCGCCGGTGCACTGCGTTTTCCTGGCGGATCCTGCTTTCTCTCTCCATCCAGTCCTGTGCTTTCTCATTCTCTTTAATAGATTGCCGCATCACTTCTTGCAGCATGTCTTCTTTGCTTTTTCGCGGTCTCTTCCTGAGTCTTTGCAGTCTCTGAGCAGGCGATAAGAGGGACGGCTGAGGTCTCAAGGTTGATGCAGCTGTATAGGCAAAATGCAACATTTAACAGAGGCAGCATTGTTTATACCAGACACAGTAATGATTCCCCCTGCACTTAAGGAGTAGAAAACACACAGGGTCTACACAATAGCATAATTTTCCCGTCTGAAACAGAGCACACATATCCCACGGGAGCCTCAAAATGGTGAGTAAGGGGGACTGATTGTTTTCAGGGCTGCACTGTCCTCTGGGTTTCTGTGCCTTGGGGAGAGCCAACAGCTTCAGGGGGCACCTACACTGAACACTGTCCCAACATTTTCCACAGGAGTTCGTTCTGGACGATATCTCGCTGCTGAGGGTGACCTGGGAAGCAAGGGAGGGTCTTCTACTGCAATGCGGCTTCCGTCCTGGCCCATATGCAGCTTGCCTGTGTGCAGCAATGGTCCCCCCTCGCGGCACAGTGGCGCGGACACGTTAGCCTGGCTGGGACAAGGACCATGGTGGCTCTCCCGATAAACCTGCGCAAACGCACACATTCTGGATGAGACATTCGAGGAGATTACCGAGGCCGATTACTGCGATGTGATAAACCACATCAACGCACTATTCCGCATCTAGGCATGCATGCCTAACCCTCCTCTCCCAAAGAGCCCGCACCGAAAAAATTCCTTCCCGAAAAAAAAAAACGCTTACCAGGAACCTGTTCTTCTGTTTGTCCTCCACCAAGTACCGGCCGCTGCGACTGGCTACCTTCCTCCTGGCTCGAGAAGAGCTCCTGGCTGCATGGCTCCAGGGATTCCGGGGTGTCTCTATCCGGCCCACCGCCATCACTCCTGTTTTCCTCCTTCTCTTCCTCCTCCCCCCCTCCACCGGCTCTGAAGTGTCCATGGTGGTGCTCGGAGTGGAGGTGGGGTTAACCCCAAGTATCGCATCCAGCTCTTTGTAGAATCGGCAGGTCGCGGGGGGAGCACCCAAGCGGCCGTTTGCGTCGCGGACTTTGCGGTAGGCACTCCGCAGTTCCTTGACTTTAATCCTGCACTGCAGGGCGTCCCGGTCATGGCCCCTTTGATACCTTCCCAAAGGTATCGTAATTCCTATGGCTGGAGCGCAGCTGGGACTGGACAACTTCCTCCCCCCAAACACTGATGAGGTCCAGCAACTCGCCACTGCTCCATGCTGGGGCTCGCTTGGCGCGTGGCGGCATGGTCACCTGGAAAGATTCACTGATAGCACTCCACGCCACGCCTGGCTGAGCAAACAGGAAGGGGATTTTTTAAATTCCTGGGGAATGTAAAGGGTCGGTCACATGGTTGGTTACCTGAGGCCAGGGCAGTAGAGTTTGAACTGATGACCAGAATGGCTAGAACAGGCATTGTGGGATACTGCCGAATAATTCTGGAGGCCATTCACAGCACATTGGGCGGCCACACTGGCGCCGCAGCGCTGCACTTGCTATTCCTCTCGGAGAGGTGGAGTACATGCAGCGCTGCAACTACGGAGATACAGCGCTGCAAATGCCCTGCCCGTGTGGACGGGGAGTGAGTTACAGCGCTGCAACTCGCAAGTGTAGCCAAGGCTAGAGTGTTAAAGACAGGAACACTTCTGTGAGCTGCTTTCAAATAAACCTGCAGCTTTGGGGCAAGTAATTCAGACCCTGGGTCTTTGTTGGCGCAGACGGGAGTGTCAGGTGTCAAGAAACGTTGTCTCTGCATCCCGTCCTGGAGCGACATGTACCCAGTCAATCGGGGGCTAGCTGACATTTATTAGGTGTATTACAGTATGGCCCTGTTGTGCTAGGCGCTGTACCTTATTTATTAGGTGCACTGCAGTAGTGCTAGGCGCTGTACAGACACAGACAACGAGGGGTCCCAGCAAGGCCTGGGGTGGGGCTGCAGACCAGGCCCCCTTGGGCCTCACCCACCAGGAGGCCCATGTCTTACCCCAGGAGCTGGGGCAGCCAATAGGATTGTTACATGCAAATTTCCCCCAGCAGAAGGGTGGTGATTGGCTGATGTGCTCCTGTTCCTGGAGCGCGGGAACACACCCTCCGGGGGACGCAGGCGCAGGGAGGGAGAGGCAGGAGCAGAGAGCCCAGGAAAGAGGCGGGGCGAACAGAGGCCCCGCCCCCACGATGACATAGGCAGGAGGATTGCTGGTTTCTGGCCTATCTAGGAACTGCCCCGGGAGCTCTATGGTCCTGGGGGGCGGAGCCAGCCCTTCACATCCGGTTCCGGGGGGGGAGGGGGAAGTGCTTCCGAGGCGGCGCGGCCCCGAGGTGACCGAGGCGGGGATGGGGGCGCACCTGGTCCGGCGCTACCTGATCGACGCGGAGGTGGAGCCGGACCCGCTCCGCATGCCGACCTTCGACGCGCGCCTGGGCTTCCCGGAGCGCAAGGAGCGGGGTGAGCCCGGGCCAGGCCCCGCCCCTTTGCCCCTGGCCCCGCCCCTTCGCCCCTGGCCCCGCCCCTTTGCCCCTGGCCCCGCCCCCCGGGGGGCTCAGAACCCCCCCCTTCCACCCCCCCCGCCCCGCCGGGCTCCTCAATCTCAGAGACTCCAGGCCCGGGAGCTTCGGGGCTTTGCCTCCCCCAGGGGACTGGGGAGCGCCGGGGGGGGGTTCAGGGACCCCAGGGGGAGGGGCGCGGGTTGAGCCGGGGGGGGGTTCAGGGACCCCAGGGGGAGGGGCGCGGGTTGAGCTGGGGGGGGGTTCAGGGACCCCGGGGGGAGGGGCGCGGGTTGAGCCGGGGGGGGTTCAGGGACCCCGGGGGGAGGGGCGCGGGTTGAGCCGAGGGGGGGGTTCAGGGACCCCAGGGGGAGGGGCGCGGGTTGAGCCGGGGGGAGGTTCAGGGACCCCAGGGGGAGGGGCGCGGGTTGAGCCGGGGGGGGGTTCAGGGACCCCGGGGGGAGGGGCGCGGGTTGAGCCGGGGGGGGGGTTCAGGGACCCCGGGGGGAGGGGCGCGGGTTGAGCCGGGGGGGGGGTTCAGGGACCCCGGGGGGAGGGGCGCGGGTTGAGCCGGGGGGGGGGTTCAGGGACCCCAGGGGGAGGGGCGCGGGTTGAGCCGGGGGGGGGGTTCAGGGACCCCGGGGGGAGGGGCGCGGGTTGAGCCGGGGGGGGTTCAGGGACCCCGGGGGGAGGGGCGCGGGTTGAGCCGGGGGGGGGGTTCAGGGACCCCAGGGGGAGGGGCGCGGGTTGAGCCGGGGGGGGGGTTCAGGGACCCCGGGGGGAGGGGCGCGGGTTGAGCCGGGGGGGGGGTTCAGGGACCCCGGGGGGAGGGGCGCGGGTTGAGCCGGGGGGGGGTTCAGGGACCCCAGGGGGAGGGGCGCGGGTTGAGCCGGGGGGGGGTTCAGGGACCCCAGGGGGAGGGGCGCGGGTTGAGCCGGGGGGGGGTTCAGGGACCCCAGGGGGAGGGGCGCGGGTTGAGCCGGGGGGGGGTTCAGGGACCCCAGGGGGAGGGGCGCGGGTTGAGCCGGGGGGGGGGTTCAGGGACCCCGGGGGGAGGGGCGCGGGTTGAGCCGGGGGGGGGGTTCAGGGACCCCGGGGGGAGGGGCGCGGGTTGAGCCGGGGGGGGGGTTCAGGGACCCCGGGGGGAGGGGCGCGGGTTGAGCCGGGGGGGGGGTTCAGGGACCCCGGGGGGAGGGGCGCGGGTTGAGCCGGGGGGGGGGTTCAGGGACCCCGGGGGGAGGGGCGCGGGTTGAGCCGGGGGGGGGGTTCAGGGACCCCGGGGGGAGGGGCGCGGGTTGAGCCGGGGGGGGTTCAGGGACCCCGGGGGGAGGGGCGCGGGTTGAGCCGGGGGGGGGGTTCAGGGACCCCGGGGGGAGGGGCGCGGGTTGAGCCGGGGGGGGGGTTCAGGGACCCCAGGGGGAGGGGCGCGGGTTGAGCCGGGGGGGGGGTTCAGGGACCCCGGGGGGAGGGGCGCGGGTTGAGCCGGGGGGGGGGTTCAGGGACCCCGGGGGGAGGGGCGCGGGTTGAGCTGGGGGGAGTGGGAGGTTCAGGGACCCCGGGGGGAGTGGCGAGGGGGGTGAATCAGGGACCCCGTGGGTTGGTTCAGGGACCCGGGGGTGGGGAGTTCACATCAATGGAAGCTCTGTGGGGCAGAGACTGTCTCTGCTCTTTCTGCGCAGCGCCTGGTGTGTTGGGGGCCTGGTCAAGGCTGGGGCTTCTAGGACCGGGGTTCTCAAACTGAGGGTCCTGATCCCTCAGGGGGTCATGAGGTTATTACATGGGGGGTTGTGAGCTGACAGCCTCCACCCCAAACCCTGCTTTGCCCCACCCTGAGCCCACTGCTTGATGCGTTGAAGCTGGGAATAGCCTATGGGGGACAGGCCTGCACTGGCCCTGAACATGGGGAACAAGAGAAGGGAGCCGATGTCACCAATTTAGGGCCTTATGTTTGGGGCAGGAGCCTCCCACATGGTTCTTTCCTTGCAAAATGCTGTGGTGGAGGCTGGTGCCATTGAGCCTATAGATTCAGCTGATTCTCCTTCACCCCTTGTTCTGTGTGGGTGTTTAACAGCTGCCTTGTCCCACCCCAGAGGTGGCCATGTTTCAACACTGGATGAGTCAGGGGGCTGGGGCACATGACTTATGAGGAGAGGCTGAGGGAACTGGGATTGTTTAGTCTGCAGAAGAGAAGAGTGAGGGGGGATTTGATAGCTGCTTTCAACTACCTGAAAGGGGATTCCAAAGAGGATGGATCTAGACTGTTCTCAGTGGTGGCAGATGACAGAACAAGGAGTAATGGTCTCAAGTTGCAGTGGGGGAGGTTTAGGTTGGATATTAGGAAACACTATTTCACTAGGAGGGTGGTGAAGCACTGGAATGGGTTACCTAGGGAGCTGGTGGAATCTCCATCCTTGGAGGTTTTTAAGGCCCGGCTTGACAAAGCCCTGGCTGGGATGATTTAGTTGGGGTTGGTCCTGCTTTGAGCAAGGGGATGACCTTCTGAGGTCTCTTCCAACCCTAATCTTCTATGATTCTGTGAGTGTCTGAACTGTCTATATGAGGGTCAGTCAGTGCTCTGCATTGAAAGGAACTGTGTAAACCCAAGATCATGACATAGTAGAGGGCAGTCGAACCCCTGTCCTGTGTAGAGGTATAGATCCTGAGACAAGTGTAAATAATAACACATGTAATTGAAATGGAGAGAGAGAGCTTGGAGCCAAAAACTTCTGACTTGTATCCCTAGCTCTCCCTCTGTGACCTTGGACAAGTTGCTTCCCGTGCCTCAGTTTCTCCATGGAACTTCATCAGAAGGGCTCATGTATAGGGTGTTCAGAGTCCCACTCGGTGCCCGATCCACATTCGCTGCGGTCGTTACGGCCCCGCGACGGAGCCTGGCTCTTTGCCCAGGAGGTAGAGGGGCCACTAGTGCTTTTATCTCTGGAGGTCCCAGGTTCAGTTCCTGGTGTGCCACGCCCACGTCCTGCACCCAGCCTCACCTCTGCCCCTCCTCTGTGTCCCCCACAGTGATGGTAGCGACGCAGCAGCAGATGAATGACGCTAACCTGCCCCTGGAGATGCGCGACTACTGCGCCCACTACCTGATCAAGCTGTTGAAGTGCAAGCGCGACAGCTTCCCCAACTTCCTGGCCTGCGACGACGAGAAGCACGACTGGGATTACTGCCAGCACCTTGAGTACGAGGCTGCCTGTGCTGGGGAGCTCCTGGCACCATTCACAGGCTACTCCGCTCCTAGGGCCACAGAGCTGGGGGTGGCAGCCCTAGGGGTAGAGAGGGGCAGCATGGCCTAGGGGAGAGAGCACAAAGGAGACCAGGGTTCTATTCCCAGCTCTGCTACCGGTGTGCTGGGTGACCTGGGGCAACTGGCCTCCTTTGCACGGTGCTTTGAGGTCTACTGATGAAAGGTGCTGCTGGAGCTCGGTGTGATTGGCACCTGCCCTTCCCACATAGGGGATTTAAGCCTAAGAATGTGCTGATGGTCCCCAGTAACCAGCTACGGCGGGCGCTTAGCACAGAAATAAACGCCCCCCCCCCCCCCTTACTTTGCAGAAGGCATCTCAGAAAGCAGCGTTCTGGGCCAGTGGCTGAGCCCCGGGCCCCACTGGTGCGGCTAACCCTGCAGGATGGTGATGAAACACGTGTAGGGCCCTTCCCACAGAGGGTCAAGCCCTGGGCCGAGCAGACCCCAGAGTGAAGGGAGGGGTACTAGGTGGAACGTGGTTATGGGGCTGGCCCGGCTGTGTCACCGTGGGGATTGTGGCGTGGAGGAGGGATCTGGAGGGGGAAGCTGTGGGGCAGGGGGGAGGGGCCAGATAGCCTAAGGATTGGTTCAAAGCAGTGAATCTAATTTCAGTGAGCCCCCCCTCCAGGAAAGTGGGACAGTCCAACAGCTCTGAGCTCGGCCTGTACCTAATGCAGAGTGGTGGGGTGCAGCATGCTGGGGGGGGGGGAAGGGGGGGTTCTCCTGCTGGAGATGCAGGTGGACCCCCGTGACTGATGTCTCCTCTCGCCCCAGCTACGTGAAGCGTATGAAGGAGTTTGAGCGGGAGCGGCGCTTGCTGGTGAGGAAGAAGAAGCTGGAGCAGAAGGCGGCGGCTAGAGCAAAGCAAAGCCCTGTGTCCCCATCCACCTGAGGGGTTGGAGAAATCCCCTCCTTGTATTATATGTAAGGGAATAAAGAATGGCTCGTCTGCGTCTGGATCGCGCTTGGTGACTGGAGTGGGGTGGGCAGGGCATGAGCGTGTACTGCACGGAGGCTGTAATGCCCCATCACTGCAGGTGCTGGGCACGAGGGGGAGCCAGGTGAGTGACCAACTTCGGAGCTTCTTCAGACTTGGACCTGAAGTTATGGGGATCAGTGAGCGGTGGCATTTCCTAGTGGTTAGAGCAGGAGTCAGGACTCCTGGGCTAAGTTCCCATTAAGCTGCGTGGCCGTGCAGCTCCCTATTAAGCCCTGCTCAGGGCTGCTGTGGGAAGAGGTGCCCCTCCCCGCCGGCTCCAGCGCAGACCTGCCCCGAACTTGCTGCGGCCGGGGGAGGTGCCCCTCCCTCGGCCCTGCCCAACCCAGCCCTGCCGGAGCTGCTGCAGTTGGGGAGAGGCGCCTCACCCTGGGCTGCTGCGGCAAGAAAGAGCTGGGTGGAGTCCTCTCTGCCCACCACATCCTGGGGGCAGCCTGCACCCCAAACCCCTCATCCCCGGCTCTATCCCAGAGCCTGCACACCTCAGCCCTGAGCCCACTCCAAACCCCTCATCCCTGGCTCCACCCCAGAGCCTGCACACCTCAGCCCTGAGCTCACTCCAAGCCTTTCATCCCTGGCTCTATCCCAGAGGCCACACACCCCCGTACCCCAACCCTCTGCCTCAACCCTGAGCCCACTCCCCCACTCCAAACCTCTCATCCCTGGCTCCACCCCAATCCTAAGCCCACCCCAGACCCTGCACCCCCAGCCGGAGCCCGCACCCCAGTCCTCTGCCCCAGCCCTAAGCCCACTCCAAACCCCTCATCCCTGGCCCCACCTCAGAGCCTGCACACCCCAACTCTCTGCCCCAGCCCTGAGCCCCCTCCCACAGTCCGAACCTCTTGGCCCCACCCCCACATGAATTTTGTCATGTGCACCAATCACCTCTATAGTGGTGCACATAACAAAATTCATTCCACACATGGATGTAAAATATTAGAGGGAACACTGCTCCTGGGTGGTGGTCCTGCTCTGGGACGGGGATAGGGTCTAGTGACTAGAGCCAGGTGTCCCTGGGCTACCCCCACCTTTTCCCCCGTCTGTGAGCGGGGTGATGCTCAGCTCCCTCCCAGGGTTGGAGCGTGTGCGGTTGCGACACCCTATGGCTGCCGAGTTCTGGCCCTCAGCACGGCCGAGCTCCGCTGGGCTCAGACAGCGCCAGACGCGCTGAGAGTTCCAGCTCCCACGGGCGGTTGGCTCCGTTCCTGCCCTGGGCACCAGTGCTGGGAATCTACTCGCTGCCCCTTCTCCTTGCAGGGAACCTGCTCGTGCTCGCTGCTGTCCGTCTGGGGAGCTTTTGCGCTGAGGCCATGGCATAGCTTCGGCCCTGTAACGGCGACACGCGCTACAGCCGGGGAAGGGTTTTACAGCACCCATCTCGCCAAGTGATAGTCACACTAGCTGTGTCCACAACGGGGGTTAGGTTGGCACAGCTATGGGGGGGAGGAGGATTTGTCACACCCCTGCCCTTTGGGGGCAGCTGCTGGAGAATCTAGGGTGTGCTGCACCTGCCCCTGGGGCTGTTTTCTTGCTCTTGTCCACACCCGCTGGAGAGATGTCTGCCAGCAGCAGAGGGCAGAGCTAGTTCTGCTTCAGCCCAAGTGCAGCGTGGCTAGGGCAATGGGCACGAGTCGCTGCTGTGTACAAAGAAACCAGAGCTGCCCCTCCCCAGCTGTGCTGTATGGCTGGGGGCAGGGAGCAATAGATGGCACCAGCCCTTAGGTGGGGTGCAGTGCCTGCCATTCAGTGACAGGGGGAGTGGCTATGCAAAGAGCACCCCACACACCTGGAGCCCAGCTGATCCCCTCTGTTGAGGTGGGGGGAGCAGTGAGACGTGGCTGGACAGGCAGAACGATCCTGGACACGCTTGGGCAGAGGCTCACTGCAGCTCCTGTGCTGGGGCAGGGCCGTTCTCAGTCCTACTTGGGTAGCGGTTGCTGCTCCGGGGGGGGGGGGTGCAGCTGGAGCTAAGACACTAGTTCAGCTGCCCAAATCAGAACCATGGAGAGACAAAACAGCGGCCCAAGGAAGCGAGCCTGGCTCAGCGGCAGGGAATCCTGGGCACGGGGGCAGTGATGTGTTCATGCTGCAGTGGAAGGTGTGGTGGCACCTAGGGCAGCCCCTGTCCTAGGCATAGCCCCCCTGGGAGACTCTGAGCTCTAGGGGTAGCCATTCAGAGAGGAGAGCCTGGCTCATGGCCAGTCTCTGCCCTCCCTGCCCCCTTGGTTTCTCTCCTTGGGACCCCAGAGCCTTCCCCAGGACTCCTTCCAGTGATGGGTGACCTAGCCCAGCCCTCCCCACGGGGCCTGGGCCTTGTCCAACATGCACCAAGCCCCCAGGGCAGGGAAGTTAGGGCCGCCCCTCTCTCCCCACAGTCACACGGAGTAAGAGCAAAGGACACAGAAGCTGCCAAGGAGCCCGTGAAGGAGGGAGCTGGGCTGGGCCCAGGAAGGGTCTCACCCCCCGTCTTTATTAGAAGAGCCTGCTCTGCCCCCTGCCCTCCCGGCACAGCCAGGCTTGAGCTCCAGCCTGGGACAGGGGGCCAGGGCAGCCGCTCAGCGGCCCGGGGAAGTACGGAACAGAAGAATGGTACAAAAGAAAAACCTTTACTGTGCTTACAATTAACGGCGCTGGCTTGAGTCAAGCAGCTGCCCGCTGAGCTTCCCCCACACAGCCCTGCCCCTTCCGCTCCCCCTGCCCCCTCAGCCCTGCCAGTGCCCCACAATCCTGATCTGCTGCCCCTGGCTTTCCCTACACAGGGCTAGTGCCCTTCCCCTTTCTCTCGTCACCCCACTCCTGGCTCACCCCCCCCCCTCCCCCAACATGCCTCAGGTCCGACTCCCACTTGTGCCAGCACCATTCTAAACACTCATCTGCAAACTCGCTGCCCATGGGGCCTGCTCAGGCTCGGATGCCCTTAACAGCTGGGCCAGCAGGGCGCATGGGAAAGGCAGCCTGGGGCTGGGGGCCTGACCAGACCCTGCCAGCCTCAGCTGGGGTGCAGGGCAGAAGCCAGAGCCCAGCTGTGTCTTGCAGCAGCCCCTGGGCAGCTTGCGAAGGAGAGGGGTGCTGAACAGGGCCCGTGCCCCAGCCCAGGACTCGCCCCTGGGCAGCTTGCGAAGGAGAGGGGTGCTGAACAGGGCCCGTGCCCCAGCCCAGGACTCGCCCCTGGGCAGCTTGCGAAGGAGAGGGGTGCTGAACAGGGCCCATGCCCCAGCCCAGGACTCGCCCCCTGAGGCCCTGCCACGGAGATGTGACCCAAGAAAGGAGTTCTCGTCCTGCTCAGGAGCCGGAAATGAGGCACCTCTGATCCTGAGCTGGTACCTGGTCTCCGGGGGGGCTGAGCACCTGCCACTCCCACCAGCTCCACCGTGGGCACGAGCGCTCAGCCCCTCTGGGATCAGGCTGCGTTGGCAGGTGCCTGGGGCCAGGGTCCTTCCCTCCAGGCCACAGCTCTGAGTGGCTGCATCCAGCCAGAGGCAGCTCCAGCTTCTCCCTGGGTTCACTTCCAGTTAGGCAGGGCTGTAGATCTGGGTGCATGGCGCAGCGGGAGGAGAGCATCGACTCTGAGCAGGGCTGGGTGTTGGCTTCCCTGGGGGTGGTGGGGACACCCCCCCCCCCCAAGAGAGCACAGGGGCAGCTGCAGAAACCCAGCAGGGAGGAGTTGGGTGAGTTTGGGCAGCTTCCCCCGAGCCCTGTGCCAGCTGGCCAGATGTGGGGGATGGGCTCCTCCCTGGACTGCACAGATACACGAAGCCCCAGCAGCCCCCGCGGCTCAGAGCAGGAAGGGGACGATAGGCGAGCGCAGGGGTGGGTAGTCCCGGAACTCCTTCAGGTAGCTGCGGTGCTTCCCCTTCGCCCAGATGGTCATTTGGATGAAGCCGACCAGAGAGAACAGGGCCACTGTAGGCAGAGAGGGAAGCGGTGAGGAATTTAGGGGGGGCACTCCCTTGCCCCCCCCCAGGGGTTGGGTAGGTAAAAGGACCTTGCGGGTCAGCTCTCCTCTTGCCACGGGGGTTGGCATGACTGCGTGCCCTGGGGCCCGCTCCTCGCTGTGCTGTGTGGGCACCCACGAGTCACAGCGCCTCTCACACTGCAGTAACGGCTGGCAGGACCCAGGTTCACAGTCATGGTGCCAAGTGCCCTGGGCCCAGCTGAGAACCAACCTCTCCCACTCCTGGCTGGAGGAGGCAGCAACACTGACTCAGGTTCAGGGCGAAGGGTCAGGTTGGAAAAAGGACTCGACTCACTTGGGCCTGGATCCGGTTCGGCTCGGGCCTAAAATGAGAGCTGCCCCTACCATTGGCTCCCCTCCCCCTCCCTCCAAGGGGACCAAGAACCAAGTGTTGCACCAGATGAGGTACCTGCATTTCCCCGAGGAAGCAGCAGGGGGCTCCCGCCTGATAGGCTGGAGGCCCCTGGGCAGTGCCACTCCCGGGAAAAGGCAGCCAGCGGATGCCAGGGAAAGCAGCTCACACTTCGGCTGCAGGGCAGCCCACGCTGCAGTCTTTGCTTCGCCTACTCCCTGCAGACCGGGACGGGTCCCTCAGTGCCGGGCACCAGGACGAGCCTCGAGTGCAGGGAGCCTGGGGAGGTGGGCTGTGAACCCAGCCAGGAACTGGGCTGACACCCACCAAACTCCTTGAGTGTGGTCAAGTGGGCAGGGCTGGGAGTCAGGATTCCTAGATTCTATTCCCCGTCTATGACAACGACTCAGGCAGGTGCCTTGGCCTATCTGTGCCTCGGTTTCCCCCTGTGAGAGGGAGATGATCTCTGTGACATGCTGGGAGCCATATCGCTGGCCATGTAGGGGGTTATTGTTCCCCCAGAACAGGGCTAGGTGGCCCTGGCAGCAAGAAGGCAAGACCCGCCTGGCCCATGCCCCGCAGATGTTGTGGGGAGACAATGTGGCGTCCCTGTGCCCTGGCTCCTTCCCCCACACCACACTCACCTGGGAGACACTGAGTCATGATGGCAAAGCCGATCCAGGAGCCCACCTGGAAGAGAAGCAGCTGCAGTTAGCGCTGGGGAAGCCAGGGGCTGGGCAGAACCCGCCCCCGCATGGCACAGGGGAGCCCAGGCCTGGCGAGTGGCGCTCACTCACAGACAGGGGGCGCTCATTCAAGTTCACGGAGCCATTTGCGGCACAGCAGCAGATCTCCCCACCCGCTAGGGGCGCCAGCTCAGCAACCCACGTTGGGGCTTTTATCGTACCTGAGCCGGAGTGAGGGGGCAGGGGGGGCGGAAGACAATTGAGCTGTGCACATGGCGGAGGGGCACGGTGACACGGCCGCTAAGACTCCCCTGCACTCGCCTTCACGCGAAGGTCCCCTGCCAGGCCCCAGCTCTGACGCTTTCATGGGCAGGGAGAATGACCGTGGGAAGATGGACTGGCCTCTGCCCGGGCCCTGTGACAGGCACATCCTGGGCTCCAGCAGGGCACCTCAGCCTGCTACCTCAGCCAAGCAGGACTTCACCAGCTAGGCATGCATTTAATGCTGGCAACCCCATTCCAGTGCCCACCTGCTGCTCCTGCCCTGGGCTTCCCTCCCCCAGCTCTGCCAGTGCCCCTCAACCCCAACCCTGGGTTCCCTCCACTGCCCAGCTCTGCCAGGGCCCCTCTATCCTGACCTGCAACCCCCTGCTAGACCTGGGCTGTTGTGAAGACCCTGTGACACAGAGCAATGCCCCCACCCACCACGCATTATTAACCCATAGAGCCCCAAGCCGCATGCCCAGAGCGTACGTGGCAGTGGGAGGCAGGGACTCGGGCCTAGCCGGTGAAGGGCTCCCTCCGAATGGGCACAGGTCCAGCACTGCATTCTCTGTGAGGAGCCTGTTGTGCCTTCCTTAATGTGGACTCAAATGGCAGGGAGGCCAGGCCCGCCCAGCCCCTGAGAGCTGAGCAATCTCAGACCCTCGTGGGGAGGGGCTGTCCAGCACTGGGGGTGCGGGTGCCCCCCTGGAGGGGTGACCTAATGCCCAGGGGCTGGAAGGAAAGTGGAGTCAAAGGGGCCAGTTCCCAAGGGAAATCTTTCCCCCACACTGTGCCCCCTATGGGGAGGGAGACGCTAGGGCAGGAATAAGGGTGCTGGGGATGATGGGACTGGCAGGGGGAGCTTTCACCCCCTCACCTACACCAGGGATCAGGGCAGTCGGGGGACCTGCAATGGGGAGTCCCCAGCCCTGGCAGTAGTTGAGTTGGAGGAAGGGGTGGCTGGGCACACACGAGGCGGCTGCCAGCCCGGGCAGGGAAAGGTCCCTTCCTGGTGGGTGAGTGGCACTCCAGCACAGGGACGCGCTCTCAGGAGCCCAGGGCTAGCTGAAGATACAGCCCCTGAACACCCAAACCCCTTGTGAGCATCACCAACACGGCCGAGTTGGAGCTGGCTTCAGGCCCGTGGCTTTGTTGGTGGTGCCAAGCTGGGCATTTGTTGCCATGTCGCCTCATTAACTCCAGGAGCTATGCAGGGCTGGGCCAGGCAGAGCACAGGTGATTGCTAATGGCTGCTGCTGATTTAATAGGGGCGCTGTCCTGCAGGCCGTGGAGGGGGGAGTTCAGCAGGGGGCGCTCTGCTCTCTGTCAGCGCTGACCCCAGTACAGCGCGAGGGGGCGCCGTCCTGCAGGCCGTGGAGTGGGGAGTTCAGCAGGGGGCGCTCTGCTCTCTGTCAGCGCTGACCCCCGTACAGCGCGAGGGGGCGCCGTCCTGCAGGCCGTGGAGGGGGGAGTTCAGCAGGGGGCGCTCTGCTCTCTGTCAGCGCTGACCCCAGTACAGCACGAGGGGGCGCCGTCCTGCAGGCCGTGGAGTGGGGAGTTCAGCAGGGGGCGCTCTGCTCTCTGTCAGCGCTGACCCCAGTACAGCACGAGGGGGCGCCGTCCTGCAGGCCGTGGAGGGGGGAGTTCAGCAGGGGGCGCTCTGCTCTCTGTCAGCGCTGACCCCCGTACAGCGCGAGGGGGCGCCGTCCTGCAGGCCGTGGAGGGGGGAGTTCAGCAGGGGGCGCTCTGCTCTCTGTCAGCGCTGACCCCAGTACAGCGCGAGGGGGCGCCGTCCTGCAGGCCGTGGAGTGGGGAGTTCAGCAGGGGGCGCTCTGCTCTCTGTCAGCGCTGACCCCAGTACAGCGCAAGGGGGCGCCGTCCTGCAGGCCGTGGAGGGGGGAGTTCAGCAGGGGGCGCTCTGCTCTCTGTCAGCGCTGACCCCAGTACAGCGCGAGGGGGCGCCGTCCTGCAGGCCGTGGAGTGGGGAGTTCAGCAGGGGGCGCTCTGCTCTCTGTCAGCGCTGACCCCAGTACAGCGCAAGGGGGCGCCGTCCTGCAGGCCGTGGAGGGGGGAGTTCAGCAGGGGGCGCTCTGCTCTCTGTCAGCGCTGACCCCCGTACAGCGCGAGGGGGCACTGTCCTGCAGGCCGTGGAGGGGGGAGTTCAGCAGGGGGCGCTCTGCTCTCTGTCAGCGCTGACCCCAGTACAGTGCGAGGGGGCGCCGTCCTGCAGGGAGCAGAGCGGGGACCTCAGCCGGGGCGCTCTCCCTTCTCAGTCAGGGCTGACCCCAATGTCTTAGCATAGCACTAGGGGTGCAAGGTCCCAGCTATTTCTTATCACACACACTTTTCCCAAAAGCAGGGCCGTTAACTCCCGGTTTTCCCAGTCAAATTCAAGTCTTGCCACCTTCTGAATTCCCCCTGCAGTTTCAGTTAGACAAGGGCATTCTCCTTGGCTTCCTGCCCTAACGGGTTCAGCTGTGCGGCTGTTAAGCCGCTGCTGAGTTCCACCCCAGAGACGGTTGCATTTCTGGGATGAATGTTCCAATACAGTGGAGATCATACACAGACAGTTTGTGGAGTCTGGGGCCCCCCATGGGGATGAGGAACACAAGCTCGTTATTAATTAACACCAAGCAGGAGGCAGATAGAAGGTCACTCTCTAGCTGCCTGTCTCAGGGAGGCAGCTGCCGCTCATGGAGACCAGGAACAAGATCTGTGGACCAGGGCGGGCTGGTGCCAGGCAGCCCTTGGCTCAGGGAACCCGCCAGTTTGCTGCTGGCGGGGGGACAGGTGGGGCGGGGCTCACCTCATAGGTATAATTAGGACAAGACACTAGCAAGAAGAGCCACGTGAAGGGGTTCTTGGTGGGGTACGGGATCTTCCTCGTCTTGGAGCCTGGGAGGGAGAGAAGCAGAAATGCAGCATGATTTATTTCGCATGAGCAATGAGACCCCCCCGGGGAGTGGGATCAGCTTTCGGCGGGAACTGGGGAGACAGCCCTGTCAGACACCGTTCTGGGAGATGCTGCTGCAGCTCCCCGATATGCGGCAGATCTCCACTCACACACAGGCCAGTGCTTCCTGCAGCCCGAGGCAACGGCATGTTCCCCCATCCCCGCCCTGCTGCACTGGGCACCATCGGGGCTGATCTGACACGTGGGGCTGATGAGGCAGTAAAGAGGCAGGGTGCCAGGCTGGCCAGGACTCATTCAGAAAGTTCCCCCACCCCCTCCCCGGCTGCTGGGACTACACCCATCTGGGACAGCCACATCCCAGTCAGGGTGCCACGTCCTGCCCAGAGAGGCTGAGGCCTCCATGGTGGTTGTGCCTGGAGACCGAGGATCTGCCAGCCAGGCCGTTCCAGACACTGCTATGAACCAGTCACTGGAGCCACCAGCACCCAGACGGAGGCGTCTGCACTGGGAACGCAGGTGTCCTCCGCAACCCGGGAAAGCCGTGGGGGTTTAGCGAGACACTTGTCTATCGCTGCCCGTCTCTGCCCCCTAGGATGCTTATAGGGGGCCTGAGGAAGAGAGGGGGTTTTCTCCTGTGTTTCTTACATTAAGCATTAGCAAGACTCTGGAGAGGTGGGAGGATGGAGAGCAAGGAGGAGAACCCTCTGTGAACGGGAGCCAGGGGCATGGGGGGGATAGATTCTCACTCAGACTATGCCCCGGACCCCGAGCGCGCTCCCAATCCCCATACCTCAGCCAGGGATACAAGCAGGCCCTGCCCCCACCCTCAGGCTGCCCTCGCACTGACCATCCTTGCCCCGTCACCCCTGAGCAACTGAAGCCCTGGAGGGTCAGCGGGGCCCCGCCCCCACTCACCCGCCGGCCGCAGGTTCCGCAGAGCGATGTGAATGGAGAAGTTCCCCAGCTGGCAGAACTGGGGAGGAAGCAGGGGAGCGATCAGTGCCCTGGGTCCCAGCAACCCCCTTCCCTCTCCCTGGCTGGGGATTCAACCCCCCTTGCAGTGGCAGGATCCCCCATCAGCTCAGAGGGGCGTGGGCCTGGAAGGGCATTGGCTGGCAGCACTCTTGCAGTGCCACCCGCCACCCATCCTCCTGGCACCCTCATCCCTCCCTCTCCCCAACCCCACACTCTGGCACCCTCATTCCCCCCCACCTTTGCACACACGCCCATCTCCAGTGGACACACCCCCGGAGTACCCCCCTTGGCACTCCTGCCCAAGCCCAGCTGAGCAGCCTCCTTCCCTGCTCCCCTCCCTGCCACGGGCAGTTCTTACCAGGAATATAATGAGCGCCAGCTTGACCTGCTCGTCTCCGTAGGCTGCGGGGGAGGGGAAGGGCAGAGGTTAGCCTGGCACGGGGGGCGGGGGGAAGAACACTCATCTCACAGGGCGCTAGGGGTGGGTTTACAGGGTCAGAGCCTGGTGTCTGCATAGGGAACGTGCTAGCACATGGTCAGCAGCGGGAGCGCGCGGCTTTGGTGTTCGTAGGCCCTACTGCAATAATGGCTCGGAAAGAAACAAAAATTCATAGCAAGGGTGGGGTGGATCTGTTAAGTGCCCATGAAAGATACCAGATGAACACCCCTAGGGCCAGGCAGCGTGGCGACCTTCCCTGCTCACCCCTCCTCTCTAAGGGTGAGGGGAGTGCAGTCCCGGGGAGGGCCCCACTTCTTCTTACTTAGAGCCAGCTAGAGTAATGGACATGAACGAGCAAGGGGGGGTGAAGTCGCTGGGCAGGGGGTACGGTACAAGACGCCGTGGGGCGACTGGACCACACTCATATCAGCGCATGGAGATGAAGGGAAGGAATCGAGGTCATGGGTTGCTGCAGGAGTGGAGGAAGGTTCGATGGAAGGTGACATGCAAAGCAGGAGAGTGTGGGCTTCTTCATTTGGGTTTTTAACCCTTTACGATGCAGGAAGGGACAAAAGGCCTTTAATTAAACAAAACACTGGCTGCAGCTTGTCAGGTCTGATCCCCAGGGGGGCTCTGGGGACGGCTGGGGAATGAGGGAGTTTACGACTAGAGATGCCAAGGAAACGAGATTGACAGGGAAACAATTTTTCGCCCACTTGTTTAAAACTGACGTCTCAGATTTCAGGGCAGGAGGAACCGTTCTGCCCATTCAGACTGACCCCTGCCTAGCCCAGGCCAGAGCCCCTCCCCCTGCACCAGCACCTGGCCCAGAACTCGTGACCGAGCTACAGCGGAGCTTTGAGAAACTCGTCCACGATTTGAAGTCTCCATGTGCCGCTGAGCGAGTCGTTCCAAGGGACAGTTACCCCCCTTGTTAAACGTTTGCACCCTATTCCCAGGCTGAGTTCAGCTCCCAGCCATTTATCCCGGCTTGGGCTGTGTTTGCTGTAACTCAACTATTTAATTAGCATATTTGGGAGAAAACCCCTGTGTTAACAATGCAGCCCCCTTCATTCAGGGCTGACAGTGCTCCCAACCTACACCTCCAAGTCACCACTACGTCCTGCAGAGACACAAGCCAGACAAGCCTGAAGCCTGGACTTGCCCCATGTCTCTAAGACCTTGGCTACGCTAAGACGCTGGGCCAGGGACGGGTCTGCCGGCACAGTGCTGCGACACAACTATCTCTGCGAAATGTGGTCACACTCGACTGCTTGTGCTGGTGCCTTGTGACCACATGGTTGTATCAGCAAAAGAATGGTGCACGGTGGGTAGGATCCCAGTGTTTCCACCTGCCATGCAGACACACTGCCTTGTGGGAAAACGGAGTGTTGTGCGGCAGCCGCTGTGCATTGTGGGATACCCGCACATCTTTCATGGAAGCAGGGGGGAGAGGGCACTGAAGCAAGGCAGTGGAAAAGGCGATCTGTCAGTCAGAGAGAAGGGCTGGAATCGCACAGCGCCCTCTAGGGCACAGAGAGCAGCAAGGCAGTGGCGAGGGGTCACTTACTTGGTGGGGTGTACAGCGGGTGGTTGATGTAATACGCCATCCAGGCTGCAAAGCCCCAGTAGTATGTGCAATTCTAGAGACAAATCAGGAAATGCTCTTTTCATACAGGCTCCACTAACGAGACGAGTCAAAGGGATCCCCCGGGCAGCCGCTGGCCCAGCCCCCGAACCTCACTTCACTTCACCTGCCCCCAGGCCCTGCTGTCTGCCCGGTGCTGCCCCTCCACCCCGCTCACCTTGAAGATGTTGCGCAAGGGCATCGTCCCGTGTGAGAACCGATGGACAAAGATGGTCTCCAGCAGGCGCTTGATGTAGTGGAAAGAGTGGCAGATGCAGGCCAGGCTGGAAGGGAAGGCACAAGGGTGCAAGTGGGTACCAATGCCCCTGGGATACGGGCTGGGAGTACATTCCCCACTAGGGAATTTTTCTGAGCAGGCAAGTCCCCTGCGTCCCAACAGAGAGCACCTGCCAGCTCCCCCGAAGGCTCCTCGCCAGCAGGGCTAGATGGGGGCCATGCTGGAGTCTAAAGCAGAGCTCCCTTGATGAGCCACAAGGAGATGCTCTGGGGATCTTAAACTGTTCCCTCCTGCCAGGAATCAACTGGTTTCCGGTGCAACAGCTCAGAGCACTTGGCAGTCCCCAGTCCCTCTCCATGGCCTGTCCATGTGCTGAATATCCAGTGGCTGCCATGACGGCCAGGTCCCAGACTGCCTGAAGAGGCCAGCAGGGAATCCGACCAGCACCGCGTCCCTGTAGGGGTGAGATTTTCTCTTCCCCACTCATCCCGCTCTGGAGAGGAGGCCAACCCGGGGGCTGCAGGCCTGGCCCGGGAGGCAGGGCCCCTCCAGGAGTGGGATCCACGTCCCATCTGTTTGTTTTCCTAGGGCTCAGGTTTTCTACAGGGTCTTTGCCCCCAACAGCTCAGGAGAAGACCCAGATCCCAGGGCATAGCCCCAGTGCAGGCTAAGCAGATGCAATCACAGATACTCACTGCACGACCGAGTGCTTGCTGGAGGTGAAGTCATACTTGGGGCCGTAGATGAAGGGCACTCGGAAGTAGAAGAGCAGGTAGATAAGCAGGGGCCCAGCGTACTCGGTGAGGAAAACCTGAAAGGCAAAGTGCCCTGTGAGCACAGGGGGGTGCTATGGGCAGGGGGGGCTTTCTCAGGAAGACCTTTGCCACTGCTCACCGTCACCCAGCTGATCTGCGCACCCAGGTCCCGGAAGTACAGTGTGGCCGTGGTGCCCACCGGCAGGTTCTGTAGCACGTCCTCATCCTTCAGGGACTTCCCCTCTGGAAGGAGAGCGGAGACTCAGAGAGGGCAAAGGGAGGGGGGCCGCGCCAACTGGGATGCTGATGCAATCTGCTACCCTGGCATTGGTTCCATGGCAATGTGCCCGAGTGACCCCAGCCCCCTGAAACACGGCCGCGCTCTCCTGTTCGCTGCAGCACAGTGACACCCCCATGAAAGCCATGTGGAGAATGAACCACCGCCCCTGCTGCAGGGCAGAGCACTGTGATCCCGGAGGTTCGCTCTCCCCCGTGTACAAGCTGGGAAGCCCACAGGGCCCTTCCCCAGAAATCTGGGTCTTCCTAGAGCCCTAGTCCTTTGGTGGTCGATCAGATCTCTCGCCCTTCGAAACAGCGTCAGCACCTGCCCCACAGGCCCCTGTGGCTCGTGTTCCCCTCAGGCGCTTTCCCCACCCATGGGGCACCCGATCAGCAGCAGCAGAGAGGCGCGCCTGGGAACAGACGCAGCAACAGCTGTCAGAACCCACATGGCGCTCTAACTTACTGGGGTCAAGGCGGAGGGACTGTCGGGCTGGGTACCACTGGGGATCTGCGGAGAGAAAAGCAGAGACAATGGTCTCACCCTGGGGCTCCAAAATCCCTGACTGTGCCAACTGATCAGCACCAAACCACGCTGCTGTTATGGAGACAAGTCCATCCACGTGGAGACTCACAAGACTGAGCTGGGCCTTAGGCACCTTGCTAAGGGCAGAAGGCGACCGGCTCGCTCCTGCCTTGGTGGCTCCCGCTGTTGATGGGTCTCCAAGCCCATTGGCCAAGCACCGAAATGCCAGAGGATGCTACAAACGCAGCAGGCTACAGATGTTTCTCACCACCTGGTGAGAAACATCTGGTCAAAGTCTGCCATCATGAACTGGCTGTCGGCGGAAAATTGGATTTTTGACTAAACAACATTTTTCAGGAGAAGTGGCGGCTTCCCGTGGGAACCTGTTTTTTCTTCCCCTTCCCCTTCCCCTTCCAAATACTCGATACCTTCCTGCGCTCATGTGGCATACAGCACAGCCTGCTCCACCGCCGCACAGGCCAGGCCTGGGGCCCAGTGGGCTGACACTAGACAGCACTGGCGAGGGGCGAGGTCAGGAGAACCACAAGGTCTGTCTGTGCTCAGCTGCCTCGAGAAAGGGCCCTCTCCGTACGCCCATTGCAGCTGAGCCCTGGCTCTGCTCTAGCGCCTGGGACATGCCAGGCAGCTCGGGTGCAAAGGCCCAGTGTTGCAGGGCACTACGCACCCTCAACTGCCATGGAGGTCGGCACTCGGAGGGGGCAGTGAGCAGAGGGTGGGAGTCTGATGAAGGGGGGGGGGGTGCAGGGCCGACACAAGCAAGCTCACGCCATACGTACGGGACTTGGTGAAGAGGTTCTTGATCTCGGCGATGGTGGCATTGGGCTCCACCTGCAGAGAAGCAGACAGCAGTGACCACAGACCCAGGGGCACAGAGTGAGGGCCCGATCCTCTACCACGGACATCAGCAGGAGCGTGGCCACAGACTTCCCAGCCCCCATAACCTTACCCCCAGGGTCTGGGAAGAGACTCCGTGAACTCTGCCAAGGTTCTGCTCGACCCTCAGGGCTCTGACCAAAGGGACAGCGCAGCACTGGGGTCCCTGTGTTTGCCCCTGGAGCGTGCCGATACAACGGGCTCAGTTTCATAGTTTGCTCTCTTTGCTGCCCGCGCCAGCAAGCTTCGCAGGTCGAGCCGGGCTCTCCCTGGGCCTCGCACTGCCCCAGGAATAGAGATTCCGCGGTCGGAATGCGGTTAACAGTTTGGACCATGGTGCGCAAGCCGGAAAGAGCTCGACCTGGCCGCCAATCCAAAGCAAGCAATAAAACCCTAGAGGGATCCCAGTGGCAGCAGCCAGGCACGGCTCAGCGGCAAACTGCTCCCCAGGGGAGGGTCTGATTTGGCTGGGGGGTGCCCTGATGCTTTGAGCTTCTGTATATAGAAAACAGATACACAAGCTCTCCTCCAGCTGCAGCGTGGTACAGGCAGCGCGTGGTAGTGACCAGGGTGGGGACACAGGCCACCTGGGTTCTATTTCCAGCTCTGCCGCTGACCTGCCATATGACCTTGGGCAGTCACTTACCCGCTCTGTGCTCGTTTCCTCCTCACCCAACCTAGCTTGTTTACTTAGACTGGAAGCTCTTTGGGGCAGGGACTCTCTCCCCAGCACAATGGGGCCCTGATCTCAGCTGGGGCCTTTTGTAATAATTGGGCCTAACTGGGAGCTCCTCTCTAAAAGGGAGCAAAAAGTTCATAAGATGTCACAATAACCTACAACAATATATGCTGATGGGAAAAGGTGCAAAAAAAGAGAGACACTGAGTTATCCCAACAAAAAGGGCTCCCGAGGTAACTCAAGGACAGTTAAGATCATGCCGGGGAAACATGAAAAGTGGGGGACCAGAATTCAGTGAACCAACCAGGTCTAACCGGTGGACAAAATAATGAGGGGCTGGGCTATTCCACCCACCACTCCCTTTGGGGTCCTCAAAGAAAGATTTTGGGGAGAAAAAATTGGCTATTGAGTGAGCTGCCACCCGCACCATCTCCTGAGACTCCGGATCCTGAGAGATGTCCTGACTAGACCACGCCAGAGAGAAGGAGCCAGACGACATCGCCAATTCCACCAGCTCTGGCTGAATCCCAAATACCACCTGGGATGTGACCCTTTGTCCCCCCTCCCCACCTTATTTCTTCTCTTTCCCCTCTTACTTCTTTTGCCTTCTGTCTAATAAAAGTCTGGCTTAGCTGGCCACAACTGCTTATTCTGCAACACAACTATGAGTCTGTGACCAGAGAGAGGCAACTAAACACAATGCCCTGAACTGCCCGATGCTGGTACAAGTTTGCCAGGTCTCGGAGTGGCTAATCAGAGCGTGTGATGGCCCCGTGTGTCTCCAGCAGTGACGCGACAAGTGAGAGCCAACCCCAGAGACCGAAGCTGCATTTTCTCTCTTTGCTATTCTTTTCTCTCCCCTTTTGTGGGTTTGTCTTGTTTTGGTATAAAGGAAATGAGATCGGCCTTCACCAACTGCTCCAGCCCATTCTTAACTCACTTCTTCTCTTTTCCCCCTAAAGGATAGTTATCACCATTTTGATACCAACTAAGTGACTGCCAGACAAGAGGGTTTTTCCTCCTAAAAACTCTGTCCCGCTAAAGGGGAAGGGAACAAGGGATGCTGTTGAAATGAACGCCTGGCTTACTACTTTACATTTCAAATGCTTTAACTGTTTTTCCTTCTTTTCTCTATCTTTAATACAATGTTAAAAGGATTGTTAATGGCGTGTTTGCCAGGGTACTATGCAGGCTGAAGTCTCTGCCAAATCCCACCCCTTGTTTAACATTGTTTAATGCTGGACAATGACGGGTCATGTTAACACCTTTGATTCTTTGGGCCCCTTTATTCCGTGTAAATTAATACAACAAGCCTCTCGCTGCTACCATAACACATCTAATAGCTGTCAGCACCAACTCACAGGGCTCAGGAAGGAAGCTCTTTCAAGGACAAGTAATTCCACTGGGGTGTTTCCTGCTCCATTCTCTGATGCAGCTGGGATACTGGACTAACCGGGCCATTGCTCTGATAGTCATTGTACATCGGTCGAAGCACAGCTGCTCTCAGGGTTTGCAAGACTCCGAGTTAGGAAAATGGTTTCAAAGGGAAGGGCTGTTCTCCCACGCTAGCTCTGGGCCCGATCCTGGCAGGCATGGAGTCCACGTCCCGCTCCCCAGTGGGTCGGATGCGAGGCAGTGCTGTGTATTACCGTGCCCATCAGCAGTTGGGTGAAGCTGGTCACAGACCAGCACTCTGCTGCACCTCGCGCTGGTTCATCCGTTTCCCTCACTGAGAGGGACAGCTCTCATACACAGCTCCTGGGAACCTTCTGTTCCTCTAGGACCCCTCCCACCTTCAGTCCCAGTGTCCTCCCTGGGCGGATCCCAAAATGCTGACAGTGCCTGGGCTAAAGGGTGTTCTGTGAATCACCGCCGGACCAGACACTTACATTTAAGGAGGTTGTGCCCACTGCAAACCCAGCTAACCCAAGCAGGTGCGGGTGTAGGGTGTCTACAACAGCGGACGGCCACTCCCACAGTGGGGAGACCTGGCTCCCACCTGAGAAAGCTCTCAGCCAGCCAGAGTAAATCAAAGGAACCCAAACAAACAGAAGCTGCTCAGAGCAGAACTGGACTTGTGCGTTTCGTTGCGGGGCCAGGAGGAGTCATTCTGGCCCTTGCGGGACTGTGTTGCGAGTACTCCAGAGCATGGACCAGGGGTTTACATCCTGCGACCATGGCGAGAGCCCAGCCTGGCTGAAAGTTTATGTGGGATTAGACTTGGCCAGGCTAATGAAATTTACAAGTCAGCAAAGTGACTAAGCATCAGAGATCCTCCTCACATGAACAAGGATGCTCAGCACGTCTGCAGCGCACCCCGTCTGCAACCGGGGATTAGTCAATCAGTCCTTGCAGCACCCTTGGGAGCTGGGTGGGGCAGTGTCAGCAGCCACATGTCACCGACTGGGACACTGAGACACAGGGAGGGGAAGCAGGTACAGAGTGAAATGGTGGCAGTGCTGTGCCCTTTGTACCTAGGCCACACGGCTGCCTGAGATTGACTTCTGTGTATCCAGACAAAGGGGGCACAAAACAATCAGGACAAGTAAAATAAAGCCACATTCAGCGCAAGGCAGAATGTGCTGTGGGAGCTCATGGGTTCCTTAATGCCTTTTCAATCACCTGGCACAGTGCAAAAAAGAAATCAAGTAAACGGGGCACTGGCTGGAGGACCGAGCCAGAGTGCTCCACTATAAGGCTCTCTCCTGCCCTAGTTCTGTGGGCAGGACCGCCATTGAGGTCAGTAAGAGATTGACACCCACAGAAAGGACAGTTCTGCTTTGAAAAGGGACTCTGCAAGATGGCCCCCATGCAGCCGCACAGCCGCCATCTCTCAGCGACTCTAGGTCCAACAGGCTCACAGCACAAGATGGCTTTAGCCCCCGCCTCCTGGGATCAGAGAATCAAGCTGGTTCTTTCCTTCTCATGCATCACTAGTCGTCATTGCGACTGCCCTCGGCAACGCCCACGCCAACGCATTAGCGGTTTGTCCAGGCGTGAATGATTGGAACAGTGCTGGTGACGATGCACAAGACAGACTTCAGCTGCCTCTCCCACAGCTGTGTTGACTCTCCAGGGGTAAGAGGAGCAAGAAGCAGCCAGAACTTATTTTTGGCAGGAGCTCTGACTCCGTCCAATACACACACACAGGGAACAGCACTGTGCAGTACGGAAAGGCCATTTTTACAGCCAATTTTCAGAGCAGAGACTCCCTTTTAAATAACACGAAGATTTACTCCTCAGTTCCTTTGAGGGCAAGGTTAGCTAGTGGTTAGAGAGCAGTGGACTGGGGGGGCATCAGGACTCCTGGGTTCTTTCTCTAGCTCTACCACTGACTCATTGTGCGACCTCCTCTGTGCGCCTCGGTTCTTCCACTGTAACATGGAGATCGGCTCCTCGCAGGAGGGCTGATCATTATTGTTGGCAGGGACCTGCTTGGAGTTCTCTCTCTGGAGGTGGCTGCTGTCTCCACAGCATCAGGATGTTCCTGCTAGATCACTATTGCTACTTCACGATGCCCTATGGAAAGTCCAGGGCGGGCTGGAGAAAGTTTCAGACGCCGTCCTCCCCTGTCTTAGTTTCCAGTGCCGGGATGCTTCAAGTCTGTGCTGCTCACAGAGATGCTGGGAAGCGGAGGAACCACTAGGTTCCTTTGCAAAAGCAAGACGCCACCCCCCTCCCCCCCCCCCCAACCGTACAGCCAGGGTCACATCCAGGGCACCCACATGCCAAGTGAAAACAGTAATCCATGGGAGACCCCCACCCTCCCTAGCAGCCTGACACTTCGGAAGGTGGCAGTATCTGACGGGCTAAACATGAGGCGAAGCAAGTCTGCTGTTGCGGCAAGTCCCAGCTAACGGCCTAGGACAGAACAAGGCCCCACAGCTGGAAGCTCTAGCCAGACAAACCCATATTAGAAAGGAGGCACCATTTTACTTTAAACACTAGGGGCGGGGGAGCCATTGGAAGAAACTCCCAAGGGGAGTGGTGGATGCTCCATCTCTTCAGATCAGAACTGAAGGCCTTTCTGGACGATGCTTTAGTCAGACACAAATTGGCTGAGCTCACTATGGGTACGTCTAGACTTACCTCCGGGTTCGGCGGTAAGCAATCGATCTTCATCGCGTCTTGTCTAGACACGATAAATCGATCCCGGAAGTGCTCGTCATCGACGCCGGTACTCCTGCTCCGCGAGAGGAGTAAGCGGAGTCGATGGGGGAGCCTGTCTGCTGCGTGTGGAACTTGTAGTTCGAACTAAGGTACTTCGACTTCAGCTACGTTATTCACATAGCTGAAGTTGCGTATCTTAGTTCGAACTGGGGGGTTAGTGTGGACCAGCCCTATGAAGAGAACTGGACGACATTCCCTGGCCTGTGTTATGCAGGGAGTCAGACTAAAGGATCGAATGCTCCCTGCTGGCCTTAATATCAATTAATCTTAAGAGCCAGGGCTGCTGAATCTTTGAGGAAGAGATTTTATTTCTCCTAAGTGACTCCACTGAAGAGGTATCCACAAAGCCAAAGAGTTTTAAATAGTCTCAGAATTAATTCCCCTCTCCATTAAGCAGATTTCACTTCCTTGGTACTTGGGTTGTCACAACGTCCACAGACCCCCAGTAAGCCAGTGCATCCGAAGAAGTGAGGTTTTTACTCACGAAAGCTTATGCCCAAATAAATCTGTTAGTCTTTAAGGTGCCACCAGACTCTTTGTTGTTTTTGTAGATACAGACTAACACGGCTACCCCCTGATACCAGAGTGGATGAGATCTGAATCTTTTAACCCGTAATTCAACCGAACAGAGACACCCTTTCATTGAAAGCAGCAGAGAAAAGGGGTCCTGCCCATTTCCCTTTGCGGGGCACTTTTTAAGACTGCACTTTAGAGGACCCACAAAAAGCCAAGTTTGGGATTCCAGGCACTGTGCCTCTGCAAAGTGTGGTGCCCTGCATGGTACAGGAGATCTTGGACTGTTGATCCCTGCTGTGTTGCCACATATGCAGGAGAGCGAGGTCTGAAACTCAGCGCTTCCCAGCTTTGGTGGGAGACCTGAGAAGGGAGCAGTGAATTCCCAGGGGCCACCGCCCAGCCCAGAGCTCAGCAGAGGGAAGAGATTTAGGCCTTGCTGCTGAATGCCCCTGGTAGCCTCTTGGGCACACGAAGGAGTTCTGATCACTCCCATCGCAGGATTATTTTAATCACGTCTCTATATTTAGTTTACCCACTTCCTCCTTGCCAGTCTGAACGGATTTACAACTAACACCGGGTTTATTCAGAGGGGCATCATACCCACCCAGGCACAAAGTTAAACCACCAGTGCCAGTTTGCCCACAGGATTGGGCCCGGAGAGAGTTGGCATGGGGGCCCTACGGTGCTGTGTGCACAGTTGCTGACCTCAGCACTGCTGCACTTCAAAGCCTGCTGAGTTTAGGGGGAATCTTTCCTCTTTAGCCCTCCCCAATAGCTAGCCAAAGCACCTGACATCAAGGGCAGGAGAGCGCTCGAGCTCATGAACTAATCTCTCCTTTGCTTGAGCAGAGAAGATGCTGCAAAACACGAGGGGACGCTCGCTTCAAAGCAGCAACGCTAACGGAGTCACAGGTTCGTGGTGCTGGCTGTGTCTGGTGATCCCCAGATGGCAGCCAGCGACCAGGAGACACCCCATCAAGGTGACACATTCAGTCAGCACAGCCAGCAGGATGGCTCTGGTTCTGACCGAAGCCCTTCCCTCCCCGAGGCAGGGGAAAATCTCTCCCCCAGCAGCGGCTGTCAGTGTGACTGCAGGTGTCACAGGGGCAGCCCCTGGGGAACTCCAAGCCGTCGCTGATGCTCTGGCAGTCAGTCCATTCAGCTAGGATTTGGGGGCATGGACGAGGCTGCTCCCTGCTTTGGGATTCAGCTTGGTAAGGGCAAGCACCAGTGATATCAATCCGTATTGATTGATTGATGGGATAACACCAATCAGGGTGCCAGCAGAGAAGTGGGGCTTGAAATGGGAAGCACCTAGGTGGGCAGCAGAAACAGAGAAGATCTGCAGTGGCAGGACAGAAAGATTGGTCTCCAGAGGGAAAGGGAACAGCTCAGAACGGGAGAGGGGCGGGAGGCGGGGGGAAACACGACAGAAGTGAGTCTCACAGGATCTGGGAGAGCTGGTCTCTGATGCTGGGCAGCTGACACCAACTGCTATGAAGGACACACAGGAATGGCAGTAAGTTTAGCTCTGGCATGTCTGGTTAAACACTGCAGCCTCTTTGCATCTGGTGATGGGGCGGAAGAGGTATTTACACCTGGGCTGCTGCTGCTGCAGCTCGTGTGGGCATCCACAGGCTGGGAAGGGAACAACAGCACAAGTGCAGTGGACGGCACCTTTGGGCCTCCTTCCTAGGCGTGCTGTGTGAGGTGGCAGTTCTTGGGTAGAGGAGTGTCTCACGGACCCAGCCCTCTGTATGGACCACACAGCCAGTTACCTCTTTCTAGTAGCTGGGCTGGAGAGGAGACTCCACACACCCTCCTGGCAGGTGGCCCAAAAAAGGATCCTCTCATGTGACCTCCTGCCTATCACAGGCCACAGACTGGCAGCCAGTCACCCTGCACTGAGCCCAGGAACTTGTCTGGCTAAAGCATCGTCCAGAAAGGCAGCCTGTCTCGAAGGCACCAAAAGACAGAGAATCCCCCCGTTCCCCGGGAGCCTGGTCCCGTGGCGAACCCCTGCTAAAAACACGTGCCTGCCATCGTTACTGCTGTTCATGCTGCACCAGCACCCAGGGGCTACAATCAGGATCAAGGCCCCCATTGTGCTAGGTGTACAAACCACCCAGGAAGGCGCTTCCCTGCTCCGAGGAACCGACCTTTGCACAGACCAAGGTACTTTATGGAGGCGAGCGAGTAGCATTATCCCCATCTTATGGGGGGATACCGAGGCACACAGTGGGGAAGGGACTAGCCCAAAAATCACACAGCAAGTCTTTGGCAGAGCTCAGGTTAGAACCCCAGTCTCCCTCCCAGGTTCTAGCCATCAGATCCCGCTGGCTCCCCATCTCATTTGATAAAGTGGTTGAAGGACGGCACGTTGCAGGTGGAATCAGCACAAACGGCCACACTGCACGAGGCTAGGCTACATTCTGTGTGGCCGCTGTAACTCCACCAAACACCTCAGACTGCAGGCGCTTGTTAAACGAAAGAAACCGAGAGTTTGTGTTTTGTTCTCTTTCTAAGAAAACCCCCAACACACACCGCCAGCTCAGTGCAAATTAACCCACGTGTGTGTAAACAGGTCAGGCCTGAACTGCATGCAAAGTCAGGCAGGCCAAGAATGTATTTACTCCTCTTCAGAATGAGAATTCAGCCCCGGATGTGGCCAAGGTGCCAGAGCCACACGGCTGGGGCTCCCTGCATCTGAGCCTGCACCAGATGGGAGTATTTTGTGTTACGTTAAGGCTGACGAAAGATGCTGGATTTACAGCCCTGGAAGCCTGTGTGTACTCACAGCCTGGGCAGCACCAGGGCAGCAGGCAGAGTGGAGCTTGTTCCCATGCCAACATCCCCTCCCTCTCTGCTAAGGCTGCCAGCGAGGGCCACTCCCATTGTCAGCTCTTTGGGATGCTGGTGCCCGTCTGCTAGGCACTGGGCCCAGACCCAGCAAATTCAACCAAGGTGCGTAACGACTGCCAGCCTGCAAAGGGCTCAAACCGTCTGTGTCCCCCACGGTCAGTCCCCAGAGCCCTCCGCCCTACCCCTGCTGGCTCGCTTGAAAGACCGTCCCTACCCCTGCTGGCTCGCTTGAAAGACCAGCCCTACCCCTGCTGGCTCGCTTGAAAGACCGTCCCTACCCCTGCTGGCTCGCTTGAAAGACCGTCCCTACCCCTGCTGGCTCGCTTGAAAGACCGTCCCTACCCCTGCTGGCTCGCTTGAAAGACCGTCCCTACCCCTGCTGGCTCGCTTGAAAGACCGTCCCTACCCCTGCTGGCTCGCTTGAAAGACCAGCCCTACCCCTGCTGGCTCGCGCTGAACACACCGAAAACCCCAGTCCCGGCTCAGCAAGGCAGTGGGGCTCCCAGCCCTGAGCAGAGGCAGCACCCACCTCTCAAGGCACATAAGGGGCCAAAGACAAGGGCCTTGGTGCACCAAAGGATCTTCCTTCTGCTGGGACGAGGTGGCCAAATCTCCCTGCTCAGAAGCCCAAGGCTGAGACCTGGCTGCACGGTGTCACGCTCTGGCACCCATCGCTCATGATCACATGCCTTGGGGCTGTAGCCGGAAGGCAGAGGAGGGTCTCTGAACCTGGGAGTTTCAGGATGGTTTTAAGGGAGGGGAGAACGTGCTTCACTCCGGAAGGGACAACCCCACCCCCCCACTGAGAAATGACTCAGGGCCCAGGGGGCATCTTCACAATAACCACAGCAGCCACCCCCCTCCCAGCCCCCAGGGCACAGGGCAGGGACCTACCTTATCCAGGAAGCACAGCTTGTCCCTGGTCTTGGCATCCAGGATCTCCACCTCAAAGAAAAGAACAGCCTTTTTAGATTTCGTGGCCTTGGGGTGACGCTTGAACTCGATGCCGTTCAGACCCATCAGGAGAGGCTGGCCCCCCTCCAGGGGCACCACGTTCGTGTCCATGCCTCTCCACGAGTTTTACAAGCAAACCCCAAGAAGCGTGTGGAGCTTGGGACTCGACCCTGCAGCTTTGTCCTGGCTGTCCCAGTGAGTGGATTCCTAAGGGAGCTGCTTCTCCAAGGCTCTGCGAGATCTCCCCTTGCTCTGGGAGGATTCCAGGGGCCGCCCCATGAAGGGACCCAGCCCGGCGAGCAGAGGTCTGTTCTGCAGGCCGATTCCCAGGCGTAACCTGATAGCACAGGGAGGTGAATCACTACGGTATCCAGCTAAATATAAAACTGAGCCTAGCTGCTCACAAGCAAGCAGCTTCTATCAGGGAGCTTTTTAAAGGCACTGCCATTACCCGGGGGATAAACGCCCCCCCCACACACACATTCACCCAGATTGTTAGTCACATTCAGACTTTGCAGTTTTTAGATGGGCCACTGCAGGCTACAACATACCCAGCCTGGTGAAAGTCTCTCTGTCCTGAAATACCCACAAGCACCCAGGAGCTGATCGGGTGCTAATCTCACAGCAGCAAGAGTTTGCGTTCCTGTGAGATCTATCTGTCAGTATTACAGCAATGCCTAGAGGGCCCAATCTGGAAAGAGAATCTATCGTGCTAAGTGCTATACAGATAGGAACTAACCAGTCATCTCCAGGGCTGGCGGGGGGGGGGGGGGGGGGGGGGGGGGGTGAGGCTGTTTTCCCTCCCTCTGTCTGCCTGGTCTATAGATTAGCTGGGAAGAGGAGGTGTCTTATTATGGGCAGGTCTACATTTAAAATGCTGCACCAGTGCAGCTGGGCCACTGTTGCGCGTCAGTGGAGATGCTACCATGCCAATGTGAGAGAGCTTCTCCTGTCATAGTTAATCGAGCTCCGTGAGAAGCGGTAGCTGTGGCAACGGGGTGCTGTCTACACTATGGGTTAGGTCAGTATAACTGCATTGCTCGGGGTGTGGATTTTTCACACCCCTGAGTGACATAGTTACACCGATGTAAGTTCATAGTGTAGACCTGGCCTCAGTGGCTGTACATGGTTTAGCACAATGGAGCCCTGATCTCAGCTGGAGTCTTTAGGTGTTACTCTAGACACAAATAAGAATAAGCCAATGTACTTGGGTGTAAAGGTTTTAGGGCCTGATTTGCAGTCGTTCTGAATCCGCCTCAGCTCCCCCTGACCTCGACCAGACTTGCAGGAAAAAAAACAGGCCTTAAGTGCCCGTGCAAAGATGACAGGATTACAAAAACTAGCAGACAGTTTCTCTCCGTCTCCTGCTGCTTCTGCTCATTGCCATTCTGAACCATTAATTATTATGAAACAGTTCAAAGTTCACAGCTGTGGGGGTGTTCAGTCAGCGCTCTCCCAGCCGTCGGGGGAGTTCTGGGCATCTGCAGAATTCAGAGGGCAGAGAGTGCCATTTCCTGCGGCTCTCCCCGGAGAACTGCGAGGGACACTTGGGATTATTTTCACTTTGCACTGAAGCAGTGGAGAAGGTGACAAATTCCTGAGCTTGTGGATTCCCGAAAACTGCCCCCAGACAAACGGAGAAAGAAAGGGACAGGGACTGTGTCACATGCACCCAGGGGCTCCCCAACGTGGGAACAACTCGTTGTCTCAAAGATAACGCACACGAGTCTGTGCTTCAGGGGCCCTGATGCATGGACTGGAAAGGCTTTAAATTCAAGGGGAAAGCTACACAAAAATCAGATCAAAACGGCACAGAGGTGCACGTGAGCAAATGTGTCTGTAACTCATCCTTTCCTTCCCCTGCGCACCCACACCCACCCTCAGAACCCCCTTCCCAGCCACATCCACAAACAGAAGGGGAGAAAGCCTCTCTCCTTCCTGGTGGGTCTCCGTGAAGCTGTCGCTCTGTAAGGATGCGGCCCATGGCTGCTTGCAGGGGGCAGGGAGCGTGTGTTCTGCACTCTCAGCAGATTGGAAGGACTGAGTCCAAGCAGGTGTATTAATAGAAGCTGGGCTCTAGAGGCTAGGGTGGTTTATCATATGCCTCTAAACCCTGGAAACAACAGGAATCTCGTGCAGGGGAAGCAGCAGGAGAGAGACTGCTGAGCCAGTCAATATCTGAAAACGCAAACAGCAGACACTGGACGTGAGGGACAGACTGGGGGACTTACACCAGAAGGGGATTTGGATCAGCACATGGTTGGAATCAGAGAAATCGATCTCAAACCACCACGACCCTGCAGGCCCCCTATGGGATCCCCGTGGGACAGAAAAGGCTCTCCACTGTAGACGGAGCTGGAGAGAAACCATGCTCGTTTCAAGAGCAAAGCAGAGGGACAGTGGAGCAGCCCATTGGGCACAGAAAGGTAAGGGACATCCCTGCTAAAATAACTCCATGCTACAGAGGAAAAGCTGCTAACTGTAACACAGTCAGGCTGGGTTACGCTGCATAGATTGGGCTCACCAATCCGGGTACTGAGAAGTTTACCCTGAGCCTGGACTCCTTGCAAGAACCTCGAAACAGGTCTAGCAGAAGACGGAGGCAACAGCATGTGATGAAAAGCCACAGGCACGTGTGCAGGGTACGTATCCCTAACAATGAGACGGGCTAAAATGTTGCTAGCAGGATCAATTGGGCACCTGTAGTTATTTCTTTTTTTGCACAACTTCTCCCTAGAGTTCCCCAGTCACAGAGCCCGCTTGGAGCGAATTAGAAAGCAAGCAGGCACCATCTGAATCAAGCCACCTGCGTTGGCCTCTGAACACCAGAGGGACACGAGCAATTATTAACTTGCCAATAATCAGACACATCATGACCCCAGGGCCTAAAACTCCGTTTGCTGTCATTGTTGAAGAGGCCATCGGCGGGGGCAGGGTGAAGCTGTTCTGGTGTAAATGACACATGCCATTACTGTACAGATGGACTGCGGTTTTCCATAGCTGACACGATGACTCAGACTCCGAAGTCCAGGCTGGTGACTAGGAAGGACAAACAGGTGTCTGGGGCGGAGCCAGCTGCCCCACAAGTGAAGACAGGAATTTTCACCTAGGCAGCATTTTTCATCTGAGAATCTCAAAGGTGGGTCAGTATCATTATCCTCATTTCACAGAGGGGGAAACTGAGGCACAAAATGCCATACCCACGGTCTCACAGTCCGTCAGGGCGAGGCCACAAACAGAACCCAGATCTCCCACACATACACCCCTGGCTCTAACCACTGGAAACACTGCTGCTCCCCAGGATGTAGGGTTACCATACGTACAGATTTTCCCGGACATGTCCGGCTTTTGGGGCTCCAAATCCCCGTCCGGGGGAAAATCCCAAAAAGCCGGACATGTCCGGGAAAATCGGGACATGCGGGCCGGCGGTGCCGAGCTGGGGGCTGGGGGTGCCGAGCCGGGGGGGCTGGGCCGGGGGGGCCGGGCCGGGGGCCGGGGGTCGGGCTGGCGGTGCCGAGCCGGGGGCCGGGCCGGGCCGAGCCGGGGGCCGGGCCGGGGACCGGCAGTGCTGGGCGGGCCAGGGGTGCTCGGCCGGGGGCTGGCCCGGGGCCGGCACCCCAAGGCCCGAGCCGACCCAAGCTGGAGACGCTGGGGGGGGGGGGGGGGGGGCAGACTGGGCCGCGCCTCCTCCCCCCCCCCCCTTACCTGCTTCAGGCTTCCCGCGAATCAAATGTTCGCGGGAAGCAGGGGAGGGGGCGGAGTTGGGGCGGGGACTTTGGGGAAGGGGTGGAGTTTGGGCATGGGCGGGGCTGGGGGCGGGGCTGGGGCCCCGTGGAGTGTCCTCCTTTTGGACACTGAAAATATGGTAACCCTACCAGGATGGAGACAGCAGAACTGGCACATGCTTTAGAAGGGAGCGTCTGGTATGTGGGCTTCTGAGAGAGATTGGCTGCTGGGCCCAGCCAGCATGCTCAGTATGTTGAATACTAATCCTCCCAGGACCCAGCGAAGGAGATTCTTAGGGAAGGACAGAATCCAGGGATGGTTGGGGAGAGGCCGGGGCATTCGTACGGACACTGGTTGCAGGGGGATCATAGGCTCGGCACACAGCGTCTGGAACAGTGCGTGCTGCAGGGCAGAGAGCCAAAGCCCTCAGGAAGCTGTGGGCTGCCTCAACCGTGTTTATTCGGGGAAGTCTGGCCAGCAGTGGAGGGCCCGGCATGTGGTAAAGCGTCAGGCAGCTACGGCTCAGTGTACGCTGGGAGCAGAACCCAGAGTCCATGTGTAGTCTCAGAATCAGACACAACGCTCAGCATGCTCTTGTCTGTGCTTAAGGGTCAGCTACACCAATTGCTGAACTGGGGCTATTCCCCAAGGCCCAGGACACAGCCGGGATGGGGAGGGAGTTCTATTTCCCCATTTACCAGGCTCTCTTCTAGTCGACACTGAACGAGGACATGAGCTGATCATATTCCTGTAAGAAGCACGAGCTGTCTCCGTACTGGTGAAAGGTGCAGGGACTTGGCCAGTGCATGTGGGGGCTTTAATATAGGGACAGTCTCATCCGCACAGGGGAAGTTCTCCTAAAGGAGCAGCATTCCCTTTGCTGGGTACCATGGGCTGGACAACGAAGGAACCCTTCTGCTGGAGGATTGTAACGTCAGCAGCTAGTGGGGGTCAGTACAAGGTATAGCTACCAAAGGGCAGGAGATTCTCCCCCTGAAACACCACTTCGCCCCGGCCCCTTTTAGCACGCCGTGTTCCCTTAGGCTAGGGAGCGTGGTGCACACTCAGTGTCCATGCATGGGGCTGTTTGGCCATCAGGAAGCTGCATCTCAAAGCCTCATTTACCCTGATCTGCTAGAGCAGAGGGTCCCAGAGGCAGTTCCACTGAACTGGCGACCCCAGCATGGAAGGGGCCCCATCCATGGGAAACCCAGCACTGGGTAAGCCCTGCTTTGGCAGGCTGACTGCAGAGCACCTGTGGAGCTGGTGTTTCTAGGACACCCTTGACAGCTACCAGAAAGGGTGTTCTAACGAGGAGGAGAGAGACAGCCAGCCACTGTCGCTTTAATGCTGCCGCTCAGAGTCACCTCACTAGCTGTAGCAGCGGGCAGACCTTAGCAGCGGGAACCAACCAGAGACGCTATGACCAATCTATATAAAGTGCTGGGTTCAGGAGACACTTTTTGATAAATTAAGTGGAGGCCAGATCCCCTCTGGAGGAGTCTCCAGCTCTCCCTGCCTTGGAAGCTCCATCATCCATGTCACCCCTCCTGGCAGCAAAGGGGGCTGGTCAAGGCGCCCCTCCAGAAGCAGTCACAGCAGTCCTTGAGTTGTTCAGAGGCCAGTACCCTAAAAGGGACTTACACCGCAATCAGCCTTCTCTAGGTTCCTGGATAACAGTGGAGTTATGCAATGCTTGATTCCCTAGCCTCTAATGCCAAAGCCTCCCTTGCACAGATCCTTCCACCATTCGATTCATTTTATCACTGGTTGCACCTGTCCCGTAAGAATCTGGTTTTAAGGGGCTACAAAGACCATGCTCCAAACTGAAGAGCAGAGACAGGGAGAACTCTGAAGGCTGAATGTGAGGGTGCAAACCCTAATATTTTCCTCCACTAGCAGGGACCCCAGAAAGATCAGATCAAACGAGGGGAGAGAACAAAAGTTGTAGAAGACAATGAATCCTGTACATTATCGAAAAGGAGGATGGAAAAGTAGGGACTGGGGGTACATGGCTTCTTTAAAAGGAAAAAACAGGGTGTTAAATTAACAATAGAAGTTTGGGTCTAATCTATCAGCTTTTCCTGGAAGACCCAATGGATGGAGAACTTGACAGAGGACTACATCACAAGCACCAAGGACGTGAAACCTGAGCACTGAGAAGTGATTTGCATTCAGCCCACTGAAAACGTTGGTTTTGCGCAACAGCAATTTAACGTGAAAGCCTAACAAACCGTGGGAAGTAACGTTCTTTGGTAACTGTTTGGTACCTTCATCCAAAACCCCAACCTGTTCAACGAAGGACTGAGAAAGCTCCCAGGTTAGCTCTCTGGTCCTCCGTGAGGACTGCAGCATAAGACAGGAAGAGAAGGCTAGATTGTCATGATATTTGGGGGGAGAGGGGAGGAGACTAAGTGGGAAAAATAACTTGTTAGATAAACTTTCAAAGGCACGAGCCCAACTCCCTCCCAACCATCCCCACTTGCAGATTTCTGTTAAGCGACTCATCAGAAGAACGCTGCCAGGTGGACGAAGCGGAGCTGTTTATAAGAAAGCTCCTACAACATGGCCATGTTAATACAGGCCTGATGCCAGCAAACAGTGGGCGCTGCAGCCTTCAAAGCACTAAAGGAAGGGCCACTGGACTTCAGCCCTTTCCTACTAGCCTTTGCTAATGCCAATGGGACGCCCATTGCAAAATCCACAAGCCCCAAAGGGCATGGAGCAGAAAGCAGGGAAGTGACACACACCAAAAATCCTTGTCTGTGAGAGCCAGTCACAGCCCACAAGGCAGAGAGCTGCAGCAGGGGCCACTCCCTCTGTACAGGGTGAGCTCAGAGACCGGAGAGCTCTTCTGGGGCAGACTCAGCCCCTTCCCCCCTTCAAGGGTAACCACATACAGCACTGGAATGTGGGAACTTTATCCCTTAACTCCTGCTAATTGGAAACGTAAACAGCCTCAGTCTGTGCATGGCCATCAGTTGCTCCTTGAACTTCTGAACCTCAGAAATCCCCTCCCCTGCGCAGAGGGGCGCTGGCAGCAAAGGCCCGGGGACTGTTTCCAAGGCAGACATCACCCTGTAATCTGTTCCACCTTGTGAGGTGTTACGAGCAGCACGGTGCTGCATTCCATTCGCTCAGGGCCCACGATAGCATTTTTCACTCTGACTCAAATTTGCTTCTCCTCCCCCTGTGCTCAGCCCACATGTGGAAAGCGCCGACCACCCTCGGATCTCAGTGACATCGTTGCAAATCCACCGGAGCCTGCAGGATTAGACTACATTTACACCTGTACAAGTGACAGCAGAATCTGGCCCACATTACACGCATGCAACCTGGACAAACTTGGTACTTGGGATCAGATCAAGGGGTCAGATTTACAGCACGCTGGAGGTGTTTGGGGACTTGCAGTGATCTATATCTTGGCAGGTGGATGGCACTTATCCCAGACATATACTGGCAGTGAGAGTTATTTTCCCATCCCCTGTGGGTGCGTTTGAAATAGCAGCAGGGTAGAAGGAGGAAGAGCTATAGACACCCACGTTCGTTCTGAAAACTCGTCCATTAAAACAGGAGAAAAGAAAGTTCTTTTTAGATGTAGCAGTAGACTCATCAGCCAGGGGAGTGAGGAAGGGGTTTGTGAGAAAAGACCCGATACAGAAAAGACTTGTGCTGGAATTATCTTTATAAAAGAACATAGATAGAAGAACAGCCCTGCTGGGTCGGGCCAGTGCTGCATCTAGCCCATTAGCCTGTCTTTTGATGGTTAGACAGATTGATTTTTATCCACCCTGTCAGAAACTATGATTTAAAAAAACAAAACAAAAAATCCAATTTTTTTTTATTTAAACTGGATTTTGTTGATAAAATGCTTTTTGAGGGGAAAAAAAAACTATCTAAAGATAGTTTTAATTAAGATACATTATAGCTCAAAGATATCTCATCATGGAATAGGGATTATAAATTCTAATTCTATAGTATGAGACAATATATTCATGTCATGTTAAGAAAAGTTTTGTAAATAAGTTCCAATAATTCATGGATTAGGGACCCAATTTTATGGGGTTCCAGGGGCTTCTGTATAGAGGATTTAGGTTAATCTTTCTATCTACGCACTGGGACTCAGTGCTCAGTCTAGAAGATACCATCAGAGATGCTTAGTTTTGCAGTTCTCAAACGGTGAATTTGTGTCTCCAGAGGTAACGGGCTTGTTCACAGCAAAAACGTTTTAAAATAAATAAATATATAGAGAGAGGCGAGAAATAACAGACCTCAACCCTATTGTCCCTCTGCAGATTTGTGTACACAGAGTCAATCCCTTACGTCGCTCCAAAAGTGCAAAGTTTAAAAAAGTTCAATGAATAGAAGATTGTTGGGGGCAGAATAGATCTGGACAAGGAGAAGAAGTCTGGAGATAAATGTGGGAAGTGAGGGACATATGCTTGTTTTGTTAAAATATTACACCTCTACCCCGATATAATGCGACCCGATATAATATGAATTCGGATAGAACGCGGTAAAGCAGTGCTCCGGGGGGGGCGGGGCTGCGCACTCCGGCGGATCAAAGCAAGTTCGATAGAACGCAGTTTCACCTATAACGCGGTACGATTTTTTTGGCTCCCGAGGACAGCGTTATATCGGGGTAGAGGTGTATATATTTGCTGTTGAAGAAAAAAATCCAGAATATATAACGTTGTTGTTTTAGTTAAATAAAACAATTTAAATGTCTGTCTGGTGATGTTCTCCTCCTAATATAGCATGGCAAGAAAATCCTCCAAATATTAATGATGAATTGGAGATAGTTCACCTCCCAATGACTTCATAAATATCTGCTTCAATTACCTTTGGTAAATGAAATAACCAAACAAACAATCAGTCATTTTCTGATATAGCTGTAAAACTCATCGGAAAGGTTTTGAAAATAAATCACTGTTTAAAAAGGTATAGTGTGTGCCTTCTAAAAATGAACCCTACATCTATCTCTGAGTTGTGAAGAATATGTATTAAGGTTATAACAACCAACAAGAATGCACTTTTATGTAGAAACCCATGATTAAATCGAGTCTTCCTGACTAGTGATTTAAATCAAATCCACCCTGGTTGCTAAGGGCACAAGGAAGGGATGAGCTTCGGACTAAAGTACAGGAGGGGGGGGGGGTCAAGACTGCGGGGTTCTACTCCCAGTTTTGACATTGATCAAGTCTTTTGTAACGATTCGCACTCAACTTTGGACTTAACTGTCTTGAATAATTTTGTATCATGTGCAAACTTTGCCTCTTCACTATTCACTGCCTTTTCCAGATCATTAATGAATATGTTGACCAGCATGGGCCCCAGTACAGATCCTTGGAGAACCCTGCTGTTAACCTCTCTCCATTATGAAAACTGACCCCTTTATTTCTACCCATCATTTCCTATCTTTTAACCAGTTACTGATCCATGACAAGACCGTCCCTCTTATTCCATGACTACTTAGTTTCCTTAAGAGCCTTTGGAGAGGCACTTTGTCAAAGGCTTTCTTAAAATCCAAGTACATTATATCCCCTGGATCAGCCTTATCCACATGCTTGTTGACTCCCTCAAAGAATTCTAATAGACAGGTGAGTCATCACTTCCCTTTACAAAAGTTGTGTTGACTCCCCCAACAAATCGTGTTCATCTATGCATCTGAGAATTCTGTTGTTTGCTATAGTTTCAACCAATTAGCCAGGTTTACTGGCTGATAATTATCAGGATCACCTTTTGAGCCCTTTTTAAAAATCAGCCTTACATTAGCTCCCTTCCAGTCATTTGGTACAGAGGCATGTTCCAGTGATAGGTTTTACATACTACAGTTAGTAGTTCGCAATTCTGCATTTGAGTTCCTTCAGAACTCCTGGGTGAATACCATTGGGTGCTGGTGACTTTTATTACTATTTATCAATTTGTCCTAAAACCTCTGCTATTGACTCACCAATGTGGGGACAGCACTTCAGATCTGTCGCCCAAAAAGGAGAGCTCTGATGTGGAGATCTCCCCTGCATCCTCTGTGGTGAAGACCAATACAAAGAATTCATTTAGCTTTGTATTCCCTGAATGCTCCTTTAAAACCTTGGTCATCTAGTGGCCCCACTGTAGGATGACCAGACAGCATGTGTGAAAAATCAAGATGGGGCTGGGAGATAATAGGAGCCTATATAAGAAAAAGACCCAAAAATCAGGACTGTCTCTATAAAACCGGGACATCTGGTCACCTTACCCCACTGCCTTTTTGGCAGGCTTCTGTTTCTTAAAAAAATTCTTACTGTCAGTTTTTGCATCTTTAGCAAGTTGCTTCTCAAATTCTTTCTTCCCGTCTTCTTATACTTTTACACATACCCTGCCAGAGTTTATGCTCCTTCCCATTATCCTCACCAGGATCTGAGTTCCAAGTTTTAAAAGGTGCCTTTCTGGGCATGTCTACACTGCAGTTAGACACCCACGGCTGGCCCGTGCCAGCAGACTCGCGCACATAGGGTTCAGGCTCATGGAGCTGTTTGTGGTGTAGACTTCCGGGCTCAGGCTGCCCAGAGCTCCGGGATTCTCCCACTTTGCAGGGTCCTAGAGCTGAGGCTGCAGCCCGAGCCTAAACATCTACTCTGCAATTAAACAGCCCCTTAGCCCAAGCCCCATGAGCGTGAGTCAGTTGGCATGAACCAGCCGCAGGTTTTTAATTGCAGTTAGACAGACCCAAGCCTCTAACAGCCTTCAGTACTCCGCTGTTTAACCATGATGGCATTTTTTTGGTCCTCTTAGTCTTTTGTGATTTGGGATATACCGTTAGTCTGAGCCTCTATTATGGTGTTTTTAAGTAGTCCCATACCGCTTGCAGGCATTTAACCCTTGTGACAGCTCCTTTTAATTTCTAACAAGCGTCCTCATTCTTGTGTAGTTCCCCTTTTTAAAGTTAAACGTTACCGGGGTGGGATTTTTTGGTATCATCCCCACTACAGGGATGTTAGATTTAACCGCTTTATGGTCACAATTACCAAGCGGTTCAGATATAGCCGCTTAGACCAGATCCTGTGATCCACTTAAGACTAAATCAAGAATTACCTCTCCCCTTGTGGGTTCCCAGGACTAGCTGCTCCAGGAAGCCATCATTCATGGTGTCTAGAAATTTTCTCTCTGCATCACGCTTGAAGGGGACATTTACCCAGTCAATACGAGGCTCGTTGAAGTCACCCATTATTACTACACTTTCTGCTTTTGTGGTCTCTCTAACCTCCCTGAGCATTTCACAATCGTTGTCACTAAGGCCTTGGCTACACTTGCAGCTGTACAGTGCTGTGCGGTAAACCTGTCTTCGTACAGCTGAGCAGGGAAAAGCGCTGCAGTCTGTCCACACTGACAGCTGCCAGCGCAGTGGTGTGGCCACACTTGCAACATTTGCAGCTGTGTTGGGAGCGGTGCATTATGGGCAGCTATCCCAGCATTCATGTGGCTGCAACGTGCTTTTCAAAACTAGGGGGGGAGTGGATTGTGAAAGGGAGTGTGGGGGGAGAGAGAGTGCTTTTTGGAGCATGTCAGCTCTCTATTTTGCAAGTTCCGAACTCCCAGACCTCTGCTCATTCATTCACTCACTCAAAGCAAGCTGCAAACTGTTTGCTTTTTCTCTGTGGTAGGAGCTTTGAAACCGGCACTTCCGCATTCCTGCAGCCGGTCACAACAATGGAGAGGATTGGCCACACTCACACCCGTGAGTCGTAGCCACTCCGCTGCAGCTGTTATTCCTCTCGGGGAGGTGGAGTACCTGCAGCGGTGTACCCAGGGAGATACAGCGCTGCAAGTGCCCTGCCAGTGTGGACGGGGAGCGAGTTACAGCACTGGGGGAGGTGTTACAGCGCTGTAACTCACAAGTGTAGCCCAGGCCTCAGTCTCCTTGCCTCTGAAGTCCTGTCCTGTACTGTCTTGGGTTCTTATTTTTTAGAGCCAGACTCTCCTCTCATGTACACCCTGCAAAATCTGGTGCAACTCCATCATCCCCAGCAGTTACCCCAGATTAAGCAAGCAGAATTTGGCCCTCAGAGTTGCACTGTATCTTTCTAGCTGCACAAAACATCGTGTGCAAAGTTTACAGGACCACAGGCCAGAGTTCAGCACCCAATGTGCTCCCAGCCCTATATATATCTGGCTCCCAATAAGTCATTAATCCAACCCCTTAAATTGCCCTGTGGTTATTGCAACTGACAGCAGAGCTTGATTTTGCATGAAGTGACGTGGCAGTGGCCGCTCTTTTAGACTGCGCTTTCTGATGTTTATTTAATAGCAGTGTGGGCTCTCAATTTATAGCAAGCAACAGGTGTTTGTCTTGGCAGAGCTTGGGAGCAAAGCACGGTTACACGACTCTGCAGAGGGCAGCAATGATGGAAACCCCAGCACAGGCCTTAACCAGAGACATTTTCTGGCAAGAGGGTCTTTCTGAGCAATCACATAACTGATTGTGGAAAGAGTCCTGAAGTCCATGGTAAGCAAGGGGTGAGGAGACATCTTATCTGGCCCCTGTTACCATGGTACCCCAGCATCTCACAATCTTTAATTTATTTATCCTCACAGTCCCTCTGTGAGGCAGGGCAGTGCCATCATCCCCATTATACGGATGGGGAACTGAGACACAGAGAGACTAAGTGACTTGTCCAAGGTCATGCAGAAAGTCAGCAGCAGAGCAAGGAAATGAAACGGGCTCTCCAAAGTTCTCGGCTAGCACCTGCCACCGCTGGACCACCGATGCTCAGGATGATTTCAGTGGGCACCATGGCAAGGCAAGAGAAAAGGGTGCCTGCCTCTCCAACTGGACTCTGCTGACAGGAGAGGACTGGCTCAAGGACACTTGCAGAAGTGGGGGGTCTCAGATGGGAGAGAGCAGCAGGTTAACATGTAACAGGCTTTCGGGGGGGGATATATTCCCGATAGGCACATGCGCTCAGTCAGTCAGTTGTCAATTTCACCAGCCAGCAGCTGCGTCAGGGGGTATGAAAACCAGAATAGGTTAGGATAGGACTTAACTGAAAACAGAATAAATCAAAAAACATCTGATTGGCATCAAACAGCCAACAGCACCCTCTTGCGTCCACATGGATGACCAAGTGCTAAAGGGACTCCAACACCCTCATCTGGATCTGAGGAGTAATTACACACTAACCTTCCCATCACATCAAGGTAGAGATATTCTTGGTTGGTGCTGTAGTACATAAGACCCCCACTGTGGTAGGCACACTACAGACACAAGCGAGAGACAATCCCTGGCCTGGAGCACTTATGAAACAGCCAATGATAACAACAAGCTTTTATATAACTTACAGAAACATGGAAACATTTTCTTTTAAAGTGCAAATAACTGTTTTAAGAATGGTTTCAGAGTGGTGGCCGTGTTAGTCTGTATCAGCAAAAAGAAGGAGTAGTACTTGTGGCACCTTAGAGCAGGGGCGCGCAAACTTTTTGCCCTGATGGTGGCATCGGGTTTCAGAAATTGTATGGAGGGCCGGTTAGGGGAGAGGGTGGTGCCCCACCCAGGACCCCTGCCCCATTCACACACCCCTTCTCCCTGTCCCCTAACTGCCCCATCGAACCCCCCCTCTTTCCTGACTGCCCCCCCCCGGACTCCTGCCCCCATTCAACCCCTTATTCCACCCCCCAACCCCTATCCTGCCCCCTGACCACCACCCCAAACCACCCCAAACTCCCCTGCCCTCTATCCAACCCCCCCTGCTCCGTGCCCCCTTACCGCGCTGCCTGGAGCACCGGTGGCTGGCGGTGCTACAGCTGCACTGCCGCCGCCACCATGCAGCACAGAGACCGGGTCAGGCCCCAGGAGCTCACAGCCCCGCCGCACAGAGCACTGCACCGGCAGCGGAGTGAGCGAGCGAGCTGAGGCTGCGGGGGAGGAGGGACAGCAAGGGAGGGGCCGGGGCGAGCCTCCTGGGCCAGGAGCTCAGGGGCTGGGCAGGATGGTCCCGCAGGCCGCCGTAGTTTTGCCCACCCCTGCCTTGGAGACTAACAAATTTATTTGGGCATAAGCTTTCGTGAGCTAAAATCCACTTCATCACATGCATGGAGTGGAACATACAGTAGGAAGATATATATATACACACTGAGAACATGAAAAAAATGGGTGTTGCCATACCAACTCTAACAATTAAGGTGGGATATTATCAGCAGGAGAAAAAAAAAAAAAAAAAAAACTTTTGTAGTGATAATCAGGATGGCCCATTTCCAACAGTTGACAAGAAGGTGGAACAGTAGGGGGAAAATTAGCATGGGGAAATAGTTTTTAATTTGTTAGTCTCTTAGGGCTGGTCCACACTAAGCCCCCAGTTCGAACTAAGATACGCAACTTCAGCTACGTGAATAACGTAGCTGAAGTCTAAGTATCTTAGTTTGAACTTAAAGGTACTTACCGCGGGTCCACACGCGGCAGGCAGGCTCCCCCGTCGACTCCGCCTACTCCTCTCGCAAAGCAGGATTAGCGGCGTCAACGGCGAGCACTTCCGGGATCGACTTATCGCGTCTAGACAAGACGCGATAAATCAATCCCAGAAGATCGATTGCTTGCCGCTGAACCAGCGGGTACGTATAGACGTACCCTAAGGTGCCACAGGTACTCCTCGTTCTTTTTGTTTTAAGAATGTGCATCACCAGTGGTGTTTGCAACCCAGCCATTGGTACTAACCACCTGAAGGTGAAAGGGACCATATGAACTGCACAAACTGATTGAAATCACTTTTGTTGTCTGAGCAGCAAGAAATGCAAAGGAAACAGACTAGTGACAAGTGCAATTTAATTAACTGTTCCAGGGAGAAGTAATGACAACGAGGAAAAGACCTTTCTGTTTACAGCCCCTATTTAAAAAAAAACAGTTGAGAGTGTGTCCCTTTGATTTGCCAAATTCAAGGCCTCTCTGCTAGGAACAAGCACCTGAAGTTTACCAACCCCCTGCCGTCAGGTTGATTCACAAGGCACCCTCCTCCTCTGCCTCCAGTACCAGTGTCGGCAAAAGGGTTAGAGATGAAGCATGGACAGGAGCAGAGCACTGAGGGCAACCACAGAAAAGGACCTCACTTGATGTTTATTTGCTGTGGGGCAATGGCATTAAAAGAATAGCACCCGCCAAAGAGATGTAAGCTAGGCCAACCAAACGTATTTGGCTGTGGGCACCACATTTGACCTGCTCCATCAGACCGATATGCACCCATGAACGGGGCACTGATATTCACAAGCACCCTGCTCCTTGTAGATTTCCAAGAAGCACATGGGGAATCACAATTCAACTCAAAACCCTGTGTTTGCCCAGGTGGGATCCCATCCATTGTGCATTGCTCCTCTCCCTGAGGAGCTTATCAATTTTTTGGATACAGGAGGAGTGTGGGATTTAAGAGTTAGCTTTTAGAGCAGGAGTTTTTGACAATCCCACCCCAAAAACTCCAACCAAATTCTATGAATACTTGGCACTTAGAGGGGCTTTACATCTTGGGATCGCAGCACACTTTACAAAGGTCGGTATTGTTATCCCCATTTAACAGATGGGTAAATGGAGGCAAGGAGACAGTGAAGTGACTGGTACCCTGTTTCCCCGAAAATAAGACAGTGTCTTATATTAATTTTTGCTCCCAAAGATGCGCTAGGTCTTATTTTCAGGGGATGTCTTATTTTTCAGAAATGAAAAATGCCTTATTATCGGTGGATGCCTTATTATCGGGGAGGTCTTATTATCGGGGGGATGCCTTATATTACAATGAGAGGCAAAACTAAGTAGGCCTTATTTTCGGAGGATGTCTTATTTTCGGGGAAACAGGGTACATGAGGAGTCAGTGGCAAAGCCAGTCTCCTGACTCCCAGTCTGGTGCCTGATCTCAAATTCCACACTGGTCTGCACAGTTTCTAACTGGCTACACTAACAATAGGACAGAGACGCTGGTTGAAGGTTCTGGGAGAAGTAATACCAGTTGTGAGTTTGTCTTTAAATGTTTCATCACTCTACTGCATTCCTAGGGCCACTTACCACATTAGTTCTAGCCTCATCAGCGGCTCTCCATGAGCAGTGGCATTGCACTGGCTTTTGAAGTTGTATTGCTGAGGCAAATGCTACAACCCACAAGCAGGTTAATCCTTCGGCAGCATTAGCAGGAGTAGCTAGGGAGAAGCTACCAAGCAGCACTTCCATCGAGAAATCCCAGAATTATTATTATGTTCTAGCCACAGAAAAGATTAAAATTGCCTCCTCCAGAGCATTTGTCAAGGTGACCAGAGAAGAGGGGGGGGGAAAATGTGTGTTCCCTTTGTTTCTCTGGGATGTAGAGAGACACTGAAGGGGGCTCTGTCGGGTTTTAATATTACAAGTTAGGTTGGGTACTAAGAAGTGGGGAACTGGGCAGATGAAGACACTACACATACCAAAAAAGAGAATCCCAACTGATTAATCGGGGCAGTGATTTTTATTCTGACTGTTGGTCTCTTAAAACCCTCACACAGGAATCTTCAAGCTCCCCATTTCTGGGACTACCAGTGAGTCCTCAAGCAAAACCAGGAGAGACCAGACAGACGTACCCAACATTTCAAAGGTAATAGAGTATTCAAAAAAAAAAAAAAAAATCCAACCCCAACACAAAACCTCCTGACCTTCCAGGCCTTTACACACCGCAAAGCAGCAAAGAGAGAATAGAGTCAATGTTTGGAAGACCCTTTGCTTCTTTCATCTGGAGTAGAGTTAGACACCCAATTCCACACTTAATACTTTGGCGTCTTAAACAGTTTTTCTTTCTTTAAAAGATTTTTAAAACTCTTTCCGTGCACCCTGAACCTTGCATTAGGGGAGGGGTTGTTCGAGGAATACAAAGGCAAAGGGGCCATCAGTTGTTGTTAAAGTGACACTGTTTGACAGTTGTTTGCACACGGTGATTCACCAGGACTTTAATTCCCAGGCTGCTCAGCAAAGAAAGTTCTTGCAGGAAGCGCCAAGATTCCCAGTACCCAAGCACTGGACTTTGGCATGCTGGGGAGTTTAAACTTAGCTATCTAACTAATGACTCCAAAGATTGTGGAGGTCAGTATCTGTTACCACAGCTCACTATATACCGGATATGCTGTCCTCCTGGAAGTGTGCGGTCCCACCTAATTTTTGGCCCTCTATATACATTGCTACATTCAGGCCTAGTAACAAGTGCTTTATGTTGTTTGCAAGCTGAGATCCCCAGACCATCAGCTTTCAAATGAGATTTGATACTTCCAAGGTTAACGCCTCATGACCAGCTAGAGGTGGAAGGAAGTCACATCATTCCGATTCCCCTCTTGCTCCTCCCCCCCACTACTTGACTCCCATATGCTTTGACAGTCTTACCACAACAGCCATTACTTTACACTGTCTCAAAGAGGTGAAGCCAGCAGTACATTAGTATGCAGAAGTGGGAGATAATGCATTGATTGTTAGCTCCAGAAGACTTGAAATATTAGCTGGTAAAGGTCACGTAGGCAGCTTCACCACTATAATTCCCTGGAGGTAGATCCAACTGGGCAGTGGGTCTGATGTGCCCAACTGACAGCCTCCCTGTCCTGAAGAGCTTGTCTTCTAAAGGCACAAGAAGATAAAACACAGACCAGGCAGATTTTCATAGTTTCAGGCCAGAAGGGACCATTAAATCATCCAGTCTGACCTGGAGAGCATAGGCTATTCCATTTCACCCAGATACCTCAATACTGAGCCCAGTGATTTCAGTTAGACCAAAGCACTTCAGTCCTCAGGAGACCAATTTGCGGCCATCACAGCCACTTTGGTCTCTCTTGATTAGGTGAGATAGGCCCAGCTGATCCTAGCAGGCAATCCAGCATGAAGAGGAGTCTCCCATCAGAAGGCTCACAAGGGGGCTACAGAGTCAACTACAGCTCAAGTGTGCATACATAACAACCCTCCCAAGGCTCAATGGGCCATCTCCCTTCCTGCAGGCCTGACAAGCCACCCCACACGCCCAGTTCTCACCCCCCCCACACACACACACACACACCCCTGGCCAAGATGGGAAGTCTCCCCATCATGAGTGCCTTTGGGTGGGAAATCCTCATTTCCATTGACAAGTCTTCCCTTAGCGATTAGGTTACATTTTGAGCTGCCTTGGCATGAAAAAGGGCTAGAGACATTTTAAGAAAATGAAAAGCTTAAGTCTTCTCCAGCAGGCACTGAATGATCTGGGGGGAGGGATAGCTCAGTGGTTGGAGCATTAGCCTGTTAAACCCAGGGTTGTGAGTTCAATCCTTGAGGGGGCCACTTAGGGATCTGGGGCAAAATCAGTACTTGGTCCTGCTAGTGAAGGCAGGGGGCTGGACTCAATGACCTTTCAAGGTCCCTTCCAGTTCTAGGAGATGGGATATCTCCACTAATTAATTATCTGGACCAAAATTGGCGACGAGCTATCTATAGAAAGCTGCACACTCAAGAGTAAGAGCTTACTAATCCCTTGAAAGTAGATTTTAAATCAACTCAATTGATTTGGTCACTAGGTCTCACTGAGGGGACTCCAGCAAGCCAAATTATTTCTCTCCTGCTTTTTGCTACAAAGTGGCACAAAAACATGAAGAGTTTTTGAACTCTGAGCACCTCCTTATCACAGAAATCCCATCCAATTCACTGCCAGTCTGGTAGAAAAGTTATCCTTAAAGTCACATTGGCCCCATACAGTAAGTTACTTGGCAGATTTTAATGGCAAGGCCAAAAATGCAAAGTCAGCTGCAACTTTAATTATGGAGCAATTACCACACCTCTATATATTGCTCCACTCTTAGCAATAACAGGAGAGAAAGAACGCTTATTGCAAAATCTAAGCTAGCCGGCGGGATCCCTTTACGCCATTTATACACAGGCAGCGTGAGTGAGATGTGCCGAAGGGTCACCTTGAAGAAGGAAGCAAGATTCAATATATTTCAAGAATTTCATCAGTAACCAGTGATACAGATTGTTTTACTGATTACCCAGTGCAAGTCCTCACAAACGGACCATTTCTGAGAGCTCTTCTCCCTCTCCACACATCCCCTCAGCTCAAAGCAATCACACATTATTTATACTGTGGCAGGACCACGCAGCCTTAGTCCTCCCAGACCAGGACCCCTTTGTACTAGGTGCTACACAAACACAGAACTAAAAGCTCCAAAGAGCTCACAATAACCTTGCAAGTTCCGCATTCTCAGGGAAGCTCAAAGTTTGCCTCTCTTACAAAAAGTCAGTTTGAGCTGGTGTTTCAGAGGTTTCATTAGCTAACTGGCTTCTGTGGGTTTCCCTGATCCTCCCAGCCACAGCCATGTGCTGACTAAGACTAAGAGTAAAGGAACCTTGAGGTTTTTAAAAACCACAATTGTTAATGAAGCACGTTTTGTGCTACTGTAAATATGCTCTGAACAGGACTGGCAGTGCAAGCTTCCCTCTCCTGGAAACATCCTCAGCCTTTATTTGAGACGAGACGGGAAGTCAGTTTTCTGCAGCTGATTTGAATTATTTTGGGGACTTTCTCTGGCCTGTGTTCTACAGGAGAGCAGATTAGAGGATCACAGTGGCCCCTTCAGACCTTGGAATCTATGGGTCATTGCTGTCCCTGTTGAGGCTGTCAGCTAAGGCACCAGTTAGTGTCCGTATGGGGGTCAGTGACATGGGTGCTTGACTAGTGGGAACTGGACTGTAACCCAACAAATTTGTTTCACACACGGGTCACTGAAAGCCAGTAAGACGGTAAATAAGATTTTTTCAGTCACTACCAACCAGGGCTGGATTTAAACCAGTCAGCTAGGAGCACAAGACTCCATATTCCATTATCACTCCCCTACTGAATGTTCTGCTAGCTGTAACATGCAGGTGGGAGAGACCCTTGTTCTCCCAGTGAGTGGGAGTACAAGACTCACTAGACTAGAACAGTGACAAGCATTTTCAGGGCTGCAAAGCAACGGGGAGCTCCCATGGTATCTTTAGAGGCCCTGGTCCAATTAGTCAGATCACACGGCACACCCAATCCAACCAGCTTTCCAAGTTTTCTCCCAACTCCTCTGTGGTGGGAGGAAAATCAGGGCTTAGAAACTAGAGACTGACAAATACGTGAGATACAGCGACAGAGAGGGCGCCTCAAGCTATTTCTCCCTTGGTGTGGAATCCTTCCATTGGAAGAGCTGTGATAGACTCCATGTGCCAAAGGTCCCTGCACTTCCCTTCCATGTTTGCTGGGCTCCGTGATGCCCATTAACATAGGTTGGGAGCCACATAAAAAGGTGTTTAGTAGCAATCCCACTGAGACAATCTAGAGTCGGAGGACACAAGCCAGGATTCCTGAACTAGTTCCATGGGGTGGGCCGAAAGCGATGCACAGGTAACTGTTTTCTGAATTGAAAATACAGCTGTCTTTTGGGGGAGTCCTCCTTGCCAGGGAAATCCCAGAACCCCAGGCTTTGGGGAACGGATAGATCTTCCCTTTTCTATGCTCAGGGAGGTGACCCAAAGGGCACAGAGCTGTGATAAGGCAATAAGACAAGCAAAGAAAGAATTGTCCACACAGGTCTGATGCAGGAGACCTTTGTCCTCTCTGATATGCA